>NW_028291152.1:0-367482 GCF_041222555.1 Hakea prostrata
AAGAGATCAGAATTCAGATTAGGGAAATTAACGAGAGATTAAATCATGGTTTGATCATGAATCCTTCAAAAGCTTGCAATGATCATGGTTAAGATCATTGTTCTAGCCTTAAATCCTTAGGATGGTCATGAGAACATGTTCGAGAGATGTTTGCAACGAGAGGATGCAGCATCTCTTCTACTGTCTCAACTCAAAAAGGAAAGAAAAACAAAGATGTAGGAGAAGAAGAGAGAGTAGACATACCTTTTGATGCAAAAAGAAGAGTTCGGACGAAGATCCCCAAGAAAACTCCAAGGATGCAAGAGAGATGACTTGCAGAGGTCTTTGGTTCGTTCCGGAGGGTTTGGAGGCAGCAAATACGAAGTGGACTCGAGGTTAGACTTAAATAGAGCTAGAATCAACCTAATTGCCAAAGACAACGGCACCCATTGGTCGAGTGGATTGGTCGATTGTGCCGGTCGACCAATCGGTCGACCAATGCAGGCAACAAGGCCAAAACGAGGGGAATTGAAGGCCCGGATCAAATCCAAACCTAAAGGGGTTTTGCACACAAGTCAAGTGACTTACCTAGTAGGTAGAAATGCCTTCAAACCAAGATAGAGAGCACTCCAAGTCCATCAACTAATTAGATCTTCATCGGGATTCTGTTTCCATAAATAGAACCTCATCATCAACCTTCATGGATTCAAAGCGGACACCAAGTCCTCTCCCGGGATGGGCCAAAGCCCTGACTTCTTACTTTACTTGGGGTCATCGGACCTACAAATAACAAGGTTTCGGGTCAAGGTTAGGGCTGGGTTTCACATTCTCCCCCCCTTAAAGAAATTTCGTCCCCGAAATTGAAAGCGTACTGTGCTTCCAAAGAGGTAAGGAAACTTCTCCTTCATGTCTTCTTCCTTCTCCCAAGAAGCTTCTTCAGGGGTATGGTTCTTCCACCGAATCTTCACCAAAGGAATGGCGCGATTCCGCAGCTGCTTGTCCTTCCTATCCAGGATTCGTGCGGTTCTTCATCATAGGTCAAATCAGCACTAAGTCCTTCAGTGCTTGCTGCAAAATGTGTTCCGGATTCTCTATGTATTTTCGGAGCATCGAAATATGAAACACATTGTGCACACCAGCAAGAGACGGAGGTAATGCTAATCGATACGCAACAGGTCCAACCTTTTCCAAAATCTCGAAAGGTCCAATGTAACGAGGGCTAAGCTTTCCCTTAACATTGAATCTCATCACACCCTTCATTGGTGAGACCTTGAGAAAGACTTTCTCTCCAACTTGAAATTCCAAATCGGTCCTTCTCTTATCCAAGCATAAGATTCTCTCGTCTCGATGGCGAGACTTAATCCTTTCTCTTATCATATCTACCATAGCACTTGTAGCTTCAATCATCTCGGGACCTAAGACTTTTCTTTCACCTGTCTCGATCCAAGACAAAGGTGTCCTACAAGTACTACCATACAAAGCCTTGAATGGAGCCATGCCTATTGTTGCTTGATAAACCGTTGTTATAGGCAAACTCAACCAAAGCTAGGTGTTCATCCCAATTACCACCCCATATCCACCACGCAAGATCTCGAGCATGTCTTCCAATGTCTGAATTGTCCGCTCGATTGTCCATCGATCGTGGATGATGAGCCGTACTCAAGTTCAATTGGGTTCCCAAGGCCTTCGCAAACTGTTCCAAAACCTTGAGGTGAACCTAGGATCACGATCCGAAACAATACTCAAAGGCACACCATGCGGACGAACCACATTATCCACATAAAGCCCGGCTAGCTTATCCGCAGTATGAGTGATCTTCATAGGAATGAAATGGGCTGATTTGGTCAACCTATCAACAATCACCCACACAGTGTCATTGCCTTTACTTGTCCGAGGCAAGCTAGTCACAAAGTCCATGGAGATATCTTCCCACTTCCAACTAGGAATAGGAAGGGGTTGAAGTAATCCAGATGGAGGTTGTCGAACGGCTTTCACACGTTGGCAAGTCTCACACTTGGCAACAAAATCGTCAACATCCGCCTTTAGACCAATCCACCAAAAATGTTCCTTCAAGTCCTTGTACATCTTGGTGCTTCCGGGTGTACAAGAAAGACCGACTGGTGTGCTTCCTTCAATATTTCTTTCTTAACTTCATCGTCTTGGTGCACACACAGTCTTCCTCTAAACAACAAAGCACCATCCATGGATATACCAAAGTCGGGATCCGACTCGGATTCGAAGAAATCTTCTCAACTTTGGTCAAAAACTCCCGATCGAACTCTGCAGAGCAACAATCTTATCTCTAAGACCGAGATCTTGCCGTCATGGCGAAAGAATAAAATCAGAATTCTCGGGGACGATTTCCAAACCAAAACTCTCAATAGAAGACCACAATGGTAAACTCAAAGCATTCAAATCCAAAGTCTTCTTCTGGTTCTTCCTACTAAGAGCATCGGCAACAACATTGCTTTCCCAGGATGATCCTGAATATCACAATCATAATCGGAGACGAGTTCCAACCATCTCCTTTGTCTCATGTTCAACTCCTTTTGGGTAAAGAAGTATTTCAAACTCTTATGATCCGTGAAAATGGCAATCTTCTCACCGTAAAGATAATGTCTCCAAATCTTCAAAGCAAAGACAACGGCGGCAAGTTCTAGATCGTGAGTGGGGTAATTCCGCTCATAATCCTTCAATTGCCGAGAAGCATAGGCTACGACCTTGCCATGTTGCATCAGTACACAACCCAAACCAATCTTTGACGCATCGGTATAAACTGTCATACCACCGGAACTATCGGGTATAGTCAAAACCGGGGCACTTGTCAATCTATCTTTCAACTCTTGGAAATTCTTCTCACAGGGCGTCGGACCAAACAAACTTCTCTTCTTTCCTGGTCAACTTAGTCATAGGAGCAGCCAACCGAGAAAAGTTCTCAATAAACCTTCGGTAGTAACCCGCCAATCCAAGAAAACTTCTTATTTCCGTTTCGACTTCGGTCTCTCCCAATCAGCCACGACTTGGACCTTTTCGGGATCGACACGAATACCTTCGGCTGAAACTACATGACCAAGGAAAACCACTCTCTTAAGCCGGAAATCACACTTGCTAAACTTAGCAAACAACTTCTTTTCCCGCAACCTTTGCAAAGTGAAACTTAGATGTCTCGCATGCTCTTCTTCGCTCTTCGAATAGATCAAGATGTCATCAATGAAAACAATCACAAACTTATCAAGCACATCATGAAATACTCGGTTCATGAGGTCCATGAACACCGCAGGAGCATTGGTCAATCCGAAAGGCATGACTCTAAACTCGTAGTGACCATACCGCGTTCGGAAAGCTGTCTTGAAGATATCACTAGACTTCACTTTCAATTGGTGATATCCGGACCTTAAGTCAATCTTCGAGAACACAACTGCACCCTTCAAGCGATCGAAGAGATCATCGATTCGGGCAGTGGATATCTATTCTTGATAGTCAACTTATTCAACTCACGGTAGTCGATGCACAAGCGCATACTACCGTCTTTCTTCTTGACGAACAAGACCGGAGCTCCCCAAGGTGACACACTAGGCTGTACGAAACCTCTATCAATGAGCTCATTCAACTGATTTTGCAACTCTTTCAACTCCAAGAGGAGCCATCCTATACGGAGCTTTAGATACCGGAGCGGCACCGGGGACGAGATCAATAGAGAATTCGACATCTCTCGTCAGGGAGGCACTCCCGATAGATCATCGGGGAAGACATCAACAAAGTCGCAGACAACTCGACTTCGTCGACTCTTTTCTCCACTATACCCTTGCCTTCGGATGAAGCATCATCCACTAGGGCATAGACTTGCATCAAGGTGCATAAAGACACCTTCTTACATACCCTTCTCTTTTCACCTTGAAATTCAAAGACCGGACTTCCACAAATATGGAACCGAATCTTCTTTGAGGAACAAAGGAACACGGCTTTATGGGCTGTCAACCAATCAATTCCCAAAATGACATCGAAGTCCTTCATGTCAAGAATCACAAAATTGGCTTCCAAGTTCTTCTCACCAATCAACACGGGACATTTAGATAACCCCTTATCTAGTTTCACAACAGACAGTAGGTGTACTAATCAATAAACAACTAGACAACTTCTCGGGGATTAGGTTAGTCTTCTTGATGAATGCAGATGACATGAACGAATGAGATGCACCCGTATCAAATAAGACAAATGCAGAAATAGAAGCGACTAACAATGTACCTCGTAATCACATCATGGCTTGGATCCTGCTCGCATCTGAAATACCGAAAACTCTACCAGAGGGAGGAGCCGGAGCACTCTTCACCACTGGGGGCAAAGTGTCAGGCGGGCCGCTTCGGACAGCACGAGCAAAATGACCAGCTTGCTTGCGTAGAAGCAAACAGATTGCTTGGATCCAACGGGGGTGGCTGCAACAGAGGACTTCTCGAACAAAAGGCCTTGCACTCGCACTTGCACTTGCACTTGCATTTGCTGGTGGTCGGTTTCCGCCATACCTTTTTAAACCGGCCGGGCTGCTGAAAACCCGTGTTACGACCTACACTCTTAGCCCGAAAGGTAGGAGTGGGGTAGGGTGTAGGTCTCACATAACGACGGTCATTGCGATCCACCAAACCAGAATTCCTTGATCGCCAAGGCTTTCGCACACGAGCACTTTCCTTCTCTGTTTCTTCCAACTTCTTCGAGTTCTCGCACCACTTGAGCATAGCTCACTATAGGCGGATCGTGAGATAAGCTTTAATGGCGGGCGCAGTCCTTTGAAGAACTTCTTTGCTTTGGCGAGGTCTTCCTTCAAAGAATCTGGAGCAAAGAAATGAAGCTCCTCGAACTCTGTTGGTACTCCAACACGGACAAAGTTCCTTGAGTCGAATCATAAACTCAGCTTCCTTTGCATCCTTCACCGCCTCGGGAAAGTAGTTCATACAAAAAGCCTCTTTGAATAACTCCCAAGTTACAACTCCTGCATGCAATCCTTCCAAAACGAGACGAGTGGAGATCCACCATGCATCAGCTTCTTGTTGCAACTTCGCTCAGCAAACAAAATCTTTCGAGCTTCCGAGCATTGCAGATGCCGGAAAGCCTTCTCCAACTCACGAAGCCACTTGTTAGGAAACAAGGGGTCCTTGGTAACTCCAGTAAAAGTGGGTACTTGCATCTTGGAAAACTCTCCATCGACGAGTATGAGGAGTTCCAGCTAAACCTCCCGCATTCGGATGCGGCATGAGGATTCACATTAGCACCAGCCCGGGTCTCATTATGCGAGTCATGAAACCCACCAACATCTGGTTGAACCGAGCTGCTTGCTACTGCATCATATTGCCCATGATATTGGCAATATCTCGAAACTTCCAACATTCGGGGCACCCGGGGATCTCATGAGTACCCCGATCAGCATTTGGTATCTCACCACCTCCATGAGGTACTTCACCACCTCCCCGAGGTATTTCACCACCTCCATGACCACTGGATTCACCACGCCCACTTCCTCGAGTAACCATTCTGCAAAAACCGAGAACATCAAAATACCGAATTTCGAAGATTCAACATAAACCACAAGTCCAAATGATTTGAAAACTTAAATCATGCTCAAATATATCCATATAGTCATCAAACAATATTCCATAAGGCAAAAATCACATTTTCCAAAAATTCAACAGCAAATGAGGTCACTGTGACCATTGGTCGAGTGGTTGGTCGAGTGACCCAGTCGACCAATCAGTCGACCAATGAAGACAGAATACGAAAATTCGCATTATAAGCCTCATTTCCACATTCCAACCTCATTCTAACTTCTTCCAAAGGTGAGAGAGCTCTAGGGAAAATATCCAAGAGTTCCCACAAGTGTTCTTGAGGTGATTTAGTGCTTCAACAACAACAACACAACACACCATCTTCACAAACAAGGTAAATCTCTCATTCTTTCTTCCATTTTCATCTTCTCATGCTTGCATTTCAATAAAACCATGCTTTACTTGTATCCAATGCTAGAAATCATGCTTAGGAATGCTTAGAAACATATTCCCTAGGTTTTAAACACAATGACATGCATAGACAACAAGTTTTAACACATTTGGTGCTCATCTCGCAAAGTTTTATACCGAAATCGATATCTTTAGAAAAATTTCGTTTCCTCTCAAACCGCTTGAAATTTTCGCACGAGATCAAATGCTACATGCTCAAGATGACATTGTAGATAGGTCCATACAATTTGATTTAACCAATTTCAACTTTTCAAAAATCCAATTTTGACCTAAATTGCAAAATCCCCAAATTTCTTCTTGCTGAATTTTTCGCTTTAATCCATGTTTTCGATCGATTTTCATCAAAACAACTTCATAGACATGAAATTCCAAGTATTGTGCACATGCTAGTATGTTCAAGTCAAATTTCCCCCAAATTTGAAATTTTCCGAAAAATTACGAAAATACCCTTTTGGCTCAAATCTTGAAATAGCACTAATTGGAATTGTCTCTTGTCTCTTCCACAGATACATCATGCGAGAGGGGAGGACGAGGAGGAGGTAGAGGTAGAGGTCGCATCGTAGGTGCTCTCAGGGGCGGAGGTCGGGTTCCTTTCGAGCCCGAGAGAGGAGGTTAGGAGACCGGACCTATTTGACACACCTCGGGCCGAGTTTACGTACGAGGCCTACTTCAGCTATTGTAACATCGAGATGGGGCGTCTACTTCACTTACGCCAGCTCGGAGCCTTCAGATCCGGCAGAGGTTCGACACTTTACGGTGGACTCACCTCTTCACCGAGGATTTGCCGGTATACCCGGAGCTAGTGAGGTTGTTCTTCAAGCAACCTTACTTACACAGAGGAGGCTCGGGGCCGGGGACATCCACTCGGACTTGTCCTCGGGAGCCGGGGTCCACCGGACTCGGATTCGCTTCTCCACCCGGACACCGGCCGAGATCTTGCAGGTCCCTTACTACCCACAGCGGTGTGTGTGGATACCTGCGCAGGAGCAGACACTGGACAGCCATCCGATGCCGTACGAGCTTCGCGAGATATGCTCTACGCTATGGGATAGCCGCCGATGCTTCACACCGTGGACTAGCGGACGGATGACGGGTTCGCACGTATTATCGGTCGCATAGTCGGCCGAAACATCATGCCGAAAGCCGGACATCACCATCGGGTCACGGTGATGGAGGCCTTGGTCATCTACCGCATCTACATGGGCTTCGAGATCGATCTCTCCTACATCATTCAGCAGGTCATGCCGGACTTAGTTCTGCGGCCTAGCATGCGGAACCTTTGCTATGGGAGGCTTCGACTTTGATCTTCGGGCATTTCGGGGTGAGTTTCGAGGATACTCCGATGGACACTAGATCACGGGGATACCCCATTGGGACTCGGACCATTCGACGGATGAGACTACATCGGTTAGAGAGATCTCCTGGTCCGGAGGGTGAGGATGATGATGAATCGGAGGATGAGGATGAGGGATCAGAGGATGGAGGAGAGGATATCGGTCCCGATAGTGATGATCAGGCCGGAGATGATACTGAGATATGCGCGAGGCTGAGCCCGTGCATCACGAGTTTCCTTCATCACACTTCGAGGCGGGCGGCCCTTCACATGCGGTTCCGGAGACTTCGGATCTTGGTGCACAGATGAGATCGATGACTTCCATGCTAGAGAGGATGGAGGTCGGACAGAGCAGATGTACGAGAGGATGGAGTCTCGACAGACAGGATAGAGCATCGGGTGACTCGCCTAGCGAGAGGAGTTCGAGCATATAGAGATCGAGTAGATCACCTAGATAGACCGTACCTTAGGATTTCCCATTTATGCATTTCGGATGTAATCATTGTAAAAACTTTTGAAATTAATGAAGTTCATTTTGTTTCTCTTTAATTATTGTATGTTATGCACTTTTCTTTTCCTTGCATTAGTGTCATTTGTTCAAGTATAATTATGGTATGTTATTCGGAAATGTTCTGTTATGCCTCAAAGTTCAAGTTTCTAATTCGGTGTTCTATTATTCACTTCTAAGAGTAGAAGAGTCACTTCGGATCAATGACTCGGGAATGTTCAGTTGTTGCCTTTTGTGGTTAGGATCTCCTCGAACCTTGGGCTCACGATACCAATCATCACGCCCTCCCAGCCCGGTACCCTATCCGGCATACCCGAGAGTGTGATCCACAGCCCGAAGATCGGTATCGAGTGATCAACCTCCCACATAAACAATAACATAATCATGAACAACCATAACAAGAGTGCGGAAGATAAATCATAGATCCAATAATGAAAGAATGAATCATAAACGAAACGGAATAATAGATATAATCAGAGTGTCAAACAGATAAGTAAAGTGAAGCAAAAATCCCACTTTACATCCAGCGGAAAAGTAGCTCGAAAGAATAAACTAGATAAAAGCTAATCCCAGTAACAAGTACATTGGGTAACTAAATTATTCTCCACTTTGTAGACGACATCCTTGTAGGTGTAGATCTCATAGATAGCACAAGGACGCTTCCACTCAATGGTCGGACTAAGCATCGTACGGAGCATAACCACCCGTGGAATCTTCAGAGTAATTGTGGTAACCGCAATCACCTTCCTGGAGATATGTCTCTTCGCCTTGCGCTTCCTCATAGGGACCGTCATAGTATTCCGTACCTGCAGGATAGTCTAACAACATTGTACAATAAAGGAATGAGTTTCAAAGAAACTCGGTAAGGCGATTAAAATCCATAATAACATAAATGGCAGGATTCCAGAACAAACATAAATGCAATATGATATGAGACAAACAATGAATGAATGAATCTAACTCTATGGATGCTGGTCTCTATTGGCAGACATGCTTTAAGTCATAGCACCGTACTTCTTTAGGAAAGTCCACTCACATCCTCAACCATTTAAGATATCTTGGATTCTCTCACGGATCATTTCACCGGTCTTGAGCAGCCGATTGGTAATGGGTCCTTCATCCCTCGAGACAAACCTTGGCGGGGGTTAAGTCAACACACTCTCTCACAACCATTTGGTATAAGTACTTGGCGCATGTCGGGGTAATACCTAGCCAAATGCAAGTCTTCTACTTGGTTACATCAAGTCGGATCCAGATACTTCCATTCCTCGTCCCTGACGATCCTTTCCGGTATCCTTCACACTAGAGTCCTCATAGTCCCTGACTACGGACTCACCAACCCTATTGATCATCCACATATGGTAAACGGGAAGCTCTCACGTCCTCTCACGGGTTGGTTACCGGTCTTAAGCGCCCGTGAGCCCAAGTCTAACCATATGCAACCCTACCAATAAATGGCCCCCACAATGTGATTCCTGTCCTCTCACGGGTTGGTTACCGGTCTTGAGCGCCCATGAATCCCCATTGCTACCACGGGTCGTTCGGGCTCAATACCCCTCCGATTAGGGTCTGACATAACAGGACATCCTAGCCAAACACTACTAGACAATCCTACATATGTCATCCAACAGTTTAGGAAGGTGTCCAGAGGGCATCTCCGGAAACATCCCATAATATTCCCGTAGTAGTCCAAGGACAGAAATGTCAAAAGGACACCTCTCCTTTCCAAACCATACGTAAGCATACACATGCATCAATTCATATCATCACATATATGGTAACTCCATATATGGAAAGAAATCAATATTTACAATCATTTGTATAACATTGGTAAGTAAATCATACATGAATCAATTCAATATGAATAAGCAATGCTACTGTAATCAAAGTTATGCAACAGTAGTATATCATTGTAAGAATCTAATTTAAGAAACATATTAATGATATTCAAATATAGAAACTAGATTCATGCTATCTATGTAATTAAGGAAATAACCATCCTTACCTTTTATAACTCGCAAAGAATCCTAAGAAATCAAGTAAGATCTTGGCAAACTTGAGAAGAAGGTCCTAAACAAGTATATACAACATATTAGGAAAGATCCCTAACAGAAAATATAGCAAAGCATCCGATACGAGACCAATTCGGAGTTGCTGTACTCATTGGTCGAGTGGATTGGTCGAGTGGTCCAGTCGACCAATCAGTCGACCAATGCAGACAGTAGCTTAGAAAATCAGAGTTTTGAGATATGAAATCCGAATTTGGTGGTTCAAAAGGGTACTAATCAAGGGGTAGACTACATCAGTAGTATTCTAGCATATAGGGGACCTCAAAACACTAATCAAATCAAGGTATCAAGATCCAAATTAGGAAACAAAAAGTTACCATAAATAAATCAAACATGGATCTTGATGAATTTTGAAATAGAAAACAAGGACAAGAACAATAGGAGAATGGATCATTGCTTTTGGTAATGAAAACATGAAAACATGCATAGGTCTTCATGGAATAAGGCTTAGAAGCATAAATCTAAATAAGGAAATAAAACCTACCATATATGTACTATCATGCATCATGAAGAACACATAGTAAGGTAGAAGAGAACAACTAGAATTCTATGGATTATGGATCATAGAAAGAAAACACAACCATTAACCACTAACATGATCAATGAAAGAAGATCCAAAGAGATCAGAATTTAGATTAGGAAATTAACAGAGATTAAATCATGGTTTGATCATGAATCCTTCAAAAGCTTGCAATGATCATGGTTAAGATCATTGTTCTAGCCTTAAATCCTTAGGATGGTCATGAGAACATGTTCAGAGATGTTTGCAACAGAGGATGCAGCATCTCTTCTACTGTCTCAACTCAAAAAGGAAAGAAAAACAAAGATGTAGGAGAAGAAGAGAGAGTAGACATACCTTTTGATGCAAAAAGAAGAGTTCCGACGAAGATCCGCCAAGAAAACTCCAAGGATGCAAGAGAGATGACTTGCGAGAGGTCTTTGGTTCGTTCCGAGAGGGTTTGGAGGCAGCAAATACGAAGTGGACTCGAGGTTAGACTTAAATAGAGCAAGAATCAACCTAATTGCCAAAGACAGCACCCATTGGTCGAGTGGATTGGTCGACTGGCCCAGTCGACCAATCAGTCGACCAATGCAGACAGCAAGGCCAAAACAGGGAATTGAAGGCCCAGATCAAATCCAAACCTAAAGGGGTTTTGCACACAAGTCAAGTGACTTACCTAGTAGGTAGAAATGCCTTCAAACCAAGATAGAGAGCACTCCAAGTCCATCAACTAATTAGATCTTCATCAGGATTCTGTTTCCATAAATAGAACCTCATCATCAACCTTCATGGATTCAAAGCCAGACACCAAGTCCTCTACTGGGATGGCCCAAAGCTGACTTCTTACTTTACTTCGGGTCATCGGACCTACAAATAACAAGGTTTCCGGGTCAAGGTTAGGGCTGGGTTTCACACCAAGACTCTTAAGAGGCTCCAACAACTTCGCACAAACTATACAGATCAACAACACAAGGTAATCTTCATTCTTTCCTCTCTTTCTTTTCAAATTCATTACCAACAACATGATTTTCTTCAAAACTAACAATGTTTGATGTTATTGGTTAGAAATATGTTTAGGAGTGTTTAGAAACATGCTCCAACCAATTTTCACACAAGCCAAGCTTCAACCAAAAAGATTTCCCACACTTTGCACCAATTTTACTTTTCACTTTACAAAAATCCCAACTTTACAAACACTTGTCCCATATTCAAACCAAATGAAATTTTGACACCAAACAAATTCCTACTTGACTATTTCAACATGAGGAAGGTGCTCACACACTTCGTTTGGTCAAAATCCAACTTTCCAAAAATCACAAAACCTTGCCCAAAAGAGGATTCCTTCTTCTAAAGTTGCTGAATTTTTACATCCACACTACAAAATTGATATATTTTCTTCAAACAAACCATCCCAACATGTTTATCCAAGTCTTATGTACATGCTAGCATGTTCGAACTGCAATTTCGACAAAATCAGAATTTTTCAAAAAATTACGAAAATGTCACTCTTCCATTCAAACCAACACAAGAACTCATCCAATTGCAAACTTCTCTTGACTCGACAGGTTCACTATGCCTAGAGGAGATAGGAGGGCTGATAGAGGTCGGGGACATGTTCTATGGCTAGTAGTTCTACAGGAGGGTCTTCCACAACTTTCATCCTTGCTAAAATTTTCCAAAATCCAAGGGTTCCGATGGATCTTCCCCAAACAACCTTCTTAGCATGTTAAACCAACTCTTGTACACATGCTAACATGCCCAACTTACACTTTCCATCAAAAAGATTTTTTCTGAAATTTACCAAAATACCCTTCTTCACCAACTATTGCATTGCTTAACTTCCTTTACTCATGCAATGCAAATCTCAACTTGATTCTTTAGATTTCCCATCAAACCACCATGAAGAAAAACACTTAAGGGTTAGGAGAGGTAGAGATGAGGATCAGAGTACTATTCATACGCCACAAGCAGAAATAATACAAGGATAAGGAGACAACAGTCTAGACTACAAATGAGGTTCAAGATCGAAATGAAGATGATGATGGTGATGCTGTTGGTGATGAGCATAGAGATGGTGATGATGATAATCATAAGGGGGTTCCAGCTCAGGATGTGGATGTTATTGATGATCAGGGAGGCTAGGTGAGAACCAAGGAGACGAGGATCAAGGTCAAAATGAGATTTCGAGACACGAGGAGATTCCTACACCACACTTCCGTGAGATTGGAGGTGCATCACATGCGACTTCTGAGGCTCGGGTGTGGCTTCTCATCAGTCATTAATTTCTTCCACACTTAAGAGGATAAAGGCTCGACAGGAGATGATAGAGTCCTATATGTATACCTTGAGAAAAAGATTTGCACGACTAGAGAAGGAGTTCAAATCTAGGAGGGACCAAAAAGATCACCAAAGTCAATCACCTAGAAAGATAGTGCTAGGAGTTTCCTTTTATGCTTTCACAGATGTATTCTCTTTCAAACTTGTAAAAATCTCTTATGTGATTATTGAAATTTAGTTTGTTTTACTTGTATTATTGTACATTATGCATTTTCTTTTGTTGCTTTAGTAATTGTTAATGTTTAGTTATGACTTATAACTCACGACAACCACTCACGACCATTACTCCCGACGACCTCGACAACACAGCCGACTTCGGACTCATGACGACAACACATGGACCTGACAACACAATTCCAAGACTCACTGACGACACTTTGCGACAACACTTCAGACTCGACAACACCTCACAACAAAGACTCACTCACAAAGACAACTTATGACGACAACTTTCAACTCAAGGCTCAACTCACAATCAACACACATACACAACACTTAAAACCGACAACTTAACTCTAACCATGACTACAACCCAAGTACAAGTCATAAACTTTAATTATTGTGTATTATTCAACTAAGATGTATTATGCTTCAGTTATTCAAGTTTCTAATCCAAGTTCTCTATTATTCACTTCTAAGAAAATTTGAGTCACTTCTGGATCTATGACTCAAGGCTACTTTTATTACTATGTTCTATAGTTATGATTGTCCGAAAACTTGGGCTCTGATACCATTCTGTCACATCCACCCAAGGGATACCCTATCTGGAATACCCAGTGGAGTGATCCACAGCCCAAAAGAGCAAGTTTAGGAACGATCATATCCACTTAGCACAATAAATTAATCAAAAGCAAGAACAATTCATAGTTTTCAAGTAATTTAATAATAAAAGTCAAGGAAAGAATATTAGAAGAATCACAAGGAACATCAGAGTGCGGAAAGATACCAATAAAATAAATAATTAAAATGTGGGATGAGGCGGAAATCCACTCTACAACAACAACGGAAAGTAGGTTGATAAAAGTAAAGGTTACAACCGATTCTCAAAAGAAGGGAAAGAAAAGGTAAGCAACTAAATTACAGTTTCTCTAACTTATACAATGTTTCCTAAATAACAAAATCATAAGAAACTAAGCTAGGCCGAATCTGCTCCTAACAAATATCAGTCTCGGTGTCACATCCACCCAGCCGGTAACTTACCTGGCATACCCGAGTGTGTGATCCACAACCCCGAAGATCAAGTATCGAGGTATTCAACCTCCCACATAGGCAATAGCATAATCATGAACATAAATAATCAATGTGAAAAGTATAACTGAGATATCCAAATAAGGAAGGAATAAATCATATATCATCAGAGTACGAAAGACAATCAAAATGTCAAAATCATAAAGTAAAGTGAGGCGGAAATCTCACTCTACTAACAGTGGAAAAGTAGTTCAAAAAAAGAAAAGGGAAAAGGAATCAAAACTAATCCCAGTAGCAAGTACAATAAGTAACTAAATTGTTCTCAATCTTATAGACGACATCTCTATAAGTATAAATCTCAAAAATGGCGCAAGGACGCTTCCACTCTATGGTCTGACTAAGCATCGTACGCAGCATAACCACCCGCGGAATCTTCAGTGTAATTGTCATAACCATAATCACCTTCTTGGAGATATGTCTCTTCTCCTTGCGCTTCTTCATACGAGCAGTCATGATACTCAGAACCTGTAGAGAAATCTAACAATACATAGCACAAAAGGAATGAGTTTCAAAAGAAACCCAGTAAGGCAGTTAATCCATAATAACATAAATAGCAGTATTTCAAAGCAAAGTAAGATGCAATGTGTTATGAAACATATGATGCAATATGATTCTAACTCTATGTATGCTGGTCTCTATTGGCAAACATGCTTTAAGTCATAGCACCGTACTTCTTTGGGAAGTTCTCAATCACTCATCATCAGTTGGTAATGGGTCCGGCATCCCTCGGGACATTCCATGGCTGGGGTTTAGGTCACCGCTCTCTCACATCACCATTGGTCTAAGTACTGGCGCATGTCAGGGTCAAAGCCTATCCAAAATGCAAGTCTCCTACTTAGTTACATCATCTCAGATCTAGATACGTCCATTCCTCACCCCTGGCGATCCTTTCCAGTATCCTTCACACTAGAGTTCTCATAGTCCCTGACTACGAACTCATCAACCCTATTGGTTATGCACATATGGTAAACGGGAAGCTCTCATGTCCCCTCACGGGTTGGTTACCGGTCTTGAGCGCCCGTGAGCCCAAGTCTATCCATATGCAACCTACCAATAAATGGCCCCGCACAATGTGATCCCTGTCCTCTCACGGGTTGGTTACCGGTCTTGAGCGCCCATGAATCCCCATTGCTACCAAGGGTCGTTCGGTCTCAATACCCCTCCGATTAGGGTCTGACATAACGGGACAACCTAGCCAAACACTACTAGACAACCCTAGATATGTCAACCAAGAGTTTAGGAAGGTGTCCAAGGGGCATCTTCGGAAACATCCCATAATATTCCCAAAGGTGTCCAAGGACAAAAGTGTCAAAGGAAACCTCCCCTTTCCAAACCACACCTAATCATTCACAACCATAAATCAATCATATCACATATATGGTAACTTCTTATATGGAAAGAAATCAATAACAACATCCAACTTGTATATAATTGGTAAGTAAATCATACATGAACTAATTAGCCTAAACATGTAATGCTACTATAATCAAAGTAGTTGCATCAGTATTCAGCCAATATATGAATCTATTTATAGAAGTAAATCAAGAGATTCAAATATGGAAACTAAATCATGCAATCTATGTAATTAAGGAAATAACTATCCTTACCTTAATTACTTTGCAAAGGATCTTGGAGATCAAGTAAGATCTTGTCTAAACTTGGAAAGAAAGTCCTAAACAAGTATATATAACATATTAGGAAAGATACCTAGAAGGTAAGAGATCAAATAATCCAAAACAGACCAAATATGAGGTTGCTGTCCTCATTGGTCGATTGATTGGTCTACTGCCTCAGTCGACCAAGCAGTCGACCAACTGAGACAGTGGCTTACAAAATCAGAGGTTTCTGATTACAAATCCGAATTTGGTGATTCAAAAGGGCACCAAACAAGAGGGAATATACAAGGATAGTATGTTGGTATATAGAGGACTTCAAAACCCTAATAATATCAAGTCTTCAAGATACAAATTAGGAAACAAAAACTTACCATAATTAGATCAATCATGGTTCTTGAAGAAATCATATCAAAATCATGGACGAGAAACTATAGGATGATGGATTACTAATCCGATAAAGAATTCATAAAAAGCATGCATAGATCTTCTAGAAAAATAGATCTAAGATTGAAGAACATTGAATCTAAAATGGAAAGAAAATGAATACATGGTTTCCTTCCAAAGCGAGTGATGATCTTGATGAAGATCATCCACCAAGCTTTAGATCCTTAGGAAAAGAGAGGGAATGAGTAGAGTGATGGTTGCAACAAAGATGCAACATCATCTCTACTGTCCTCAAACAGAAAAGGAAAGAAAAGTAATGGAGAATCAAAGATGAAGCATAGAAGAGGATGATCACATACTTTTTTGTGTAAATGCAAGAGATTTGACGAAGATCCATCAAGAAAATCACCAAGGATGCAGAGGAGATGACTTGAAGAGAGCTCTGGTTCATTCCAAAGAGTTTGGAGGCACAAAAGACGAATTAGATTCGAAGTTGGGCTTAATTAGAGAAGCCAAGACCTAATTCAACAAAACAAGACCCTTTGGTCGATTGGTTGGTCGACTGGCCCAGTCAACCAAGCAGGACATCAATTTCAAAATAGGGAATTGAAGGCTCAGATCAAATCCAAACTCAAAGGGGTTTTGCACACACACCAAGTGGCTTACCTAGTAGATAGAAATGCCTTCGAACCAAGTCAGAGAGTACTCCAAGTCCATCAACTAATTCCTTCTTCATCAGGGTGCAGTTTCCATAAATGGAACACTGTCATCAACACTCATGGATTCTAAGCCAAACACCAAGTCTTCCACTGGGATGGCCCATAGTTGACTTCTTGCCTTACTTCGGGTTGTTGGACCTACAAACAACAAGGTTTCCGGGTCAAGGTTAGGGCTGGGTTTCACATTCTCCCCCCCCCCCCTTAAAAGAAATTTTGTCCTCGAAATTGAAAGCATACATGAACTTCCAAAGAGGTGAGGAAACTTCTCCTTCATGTCTTCTTCCTTCTCCCAAGAAGCTTCTTCAGGGGTATGGTTCTTCCACCGAATCCTCACCAAAGGAATGGTGCGATTTCGTAGTTGCTTGTCCTTCTTATCCAGGATTTCGGCTGGCTCTTCATCATAGGTAAGATTAGCACTAAGTCCTTCAGGTGCTTGCTATAAATTGTGTTCCGGATTCTCTATGTATTTCCGAAGCATTGAAATATGAAACACATTATGAGCTCCAGCAAGAGGCGGAGGTAATGCCAATCGATATGCAACAGGTCCAACCTTCTCCAGAATCTCAAAAGGTCCAATGAAATGAGGGCTAAGCTTACCCTTAACATTGAATCTCATCACACCCTTCATTGGTGAAACATTCAAGAAAACTTTCTCCCCAACTTGAAATTCTAAATCAATCCTTCTCTTGTCAGCATAAGATTTCTGTCTTGACTGGGTAGACTTAATCCTTTCTTTGATCATATCCACCATTGCACTCGTAGCTTCAATCATTTCAGGACCTAAGACCTTTCTTTCACCCGTCTCAATCCAGTACAACGGTGTCCTACAAGTATTTCCATACAAAGCCTTGAGTGGAGCCATGCCTATTGTTGATTGATAACTATTGTTATAAGCAAACTCTACCAATGCTAAGTGTTCATCCCAATTACCACCCATATCCACAACACAAGATCTGAGCATGTCTTCCAAGGTCTGAATTGTTCGCTCAGATTGTCCATTCGACTATGGGTGATGAGCTGTACTCAATTCAATTGGGTTCCCAAGGCTTTTTGCAAACTGTTCCAAAACCTTGAGGTGAACCTAGGATCACGATCAGAAACAATACTCATTGGCACTCCGTGCAGACGAACCACATTGTCCACATAAAGCCTAGCTAACTTATCCAGAGTATGAGTAATCTTCATAGGAATAAAGTGGGTTGATTTGGTCAACCTATCAACAATCACTTACACAGTGTCATTGCCTTTACTTGTCCAAGGCAAGCTAGTCATGAAGTCCATAGAGATATCCTCCCACTTCCAATTAGGAATAGGAAGGGGTTGAAGTAATCCAAATGGAGGTTGACGAACGGCTTTCACACGCTGGCATGTCTCACACTTGGCGACAAAATCATCAACATCAGCCTTTAAACCAATCCACCAAAAATGTTCCTTCAAGTCCTTGTACATCTTGGTGCTTCCAGGGTGTACTGTAAAGATTGACTAGTGTGCTTCCTTCAATATTTCTTTCTTAATCTCTTCATTCGTTGGCACACAAAGTCTACCTCTAAACAATAAAGCACCATCCATGGATATACCGAAGTCGGGGTCTGGACTCAGATTTGAAGAAATCTTCTCAACTTTGACTTTAAATTCTTGATCAGAACTCTGCAAGGCAAGAATCCTATCTCTGAGGGTAGATCTTGCCGTCATGGCAGAAAGAACAAAATCTGAATCCTCAGGGACAACTTCCAAATCAAAACTTGCGATTGAAGACAACAAGGGTTGACTCAGAGCATTCAAATCCAAAGCCTTCTTCTGACTCTTCCTACTAAGAGCATCAGCAACAACGTTCGCCTTACCAGGGTGATATTGAATATCACAATCTTAATTAGAGACTAGTTCCAACCATCTTCTTTGCCTCATGTTCAACTCCTTTTGGGTAAAGAGGTATTTCAAACTTTTATGATCCATGAATATGGCAATTTTCTCACCGTAGAGGTAATGTCTCCAAATCTTCAAAGCGAAGACAACAGCGGCAAGTTCTAGATCGTGAGTGGGGTAATTCCGCTCATAATCTTTCAAATGCCGAGAAGCATAGGCTACGACCTTACCATGTTGCATCAGCACGCAACCTAAACCAATCTTTGATGCATCAGTATAGACTGTCATACCGCCGGAACTATCAGGTATTGTCAGGACCGGTGCACTTGTCAATCTATCTTTCAACTCTTGGAAATTCTTCTCACAAGCGTCAGACCAAACAAACTTCTCTTCTTTCCTGGTCAGCTTAGTCATAGGAGCAACCAACCGAGAAAAGTTCTCAATAAACCTTCTATAGTAACCCGCCAATCCAAGGAAACTTCTTATTTCCGTAACCGTCTTCGATCTTTCCCAATCAGCCACTGCTTGGACTTTTTCAGGATCGACACGAATACCTTCAGCTGAAACCACATGGTCGAGGAATACTACTCTCTTGAGCCAAAAATCACACTTGCTGAACTTAGCGTAAAGCTTCTTTTCTCGCAGTCTTTGCAAAGTGAAACTTAGATGTCTCGCATGCTCTTCTTCATTCTTCGAATAGATCAAAATGTTGTCGATGAAGACAATCACAAACTTATCAAGCACATCATGAAATACTCGGTTCATGAGGTCCATGAACATTGCAGGAGCATTAGTCAACCTGAAAGGCATGACTCGAAATTCATAATGACCATACCTTGTTCTGAAAGCTGTCTTGAAGATATCACTTGGCTTCAATTTCAACTGGTGATATCCATATCTCAAGTCAATCTTCGAGAACACTGCTGCACCCTTCAACTGATCAAAGAGATCATCAATTCTAGGCAGCGGGTATCTATTATTAATGGTCAGCTTGTTCAACTCACGGTAGTCGATGCACAGACGTATACTACCATCCTTTTTATTGACAAACAAAACCGGAGTTCCCCAAGGTGATACACTAGGTTGTACAAAACCTCTATCTATGAGCTCATTCAACTGGTTTTGCAGTTCCTTCAATTCAGTAGGAGCCATCCTATACGGAGCCTTAGATACCGGACCGGCACCAGGGATGAGATCAATAGAAAACTCAACATCCCTATCTGGAGGCACTCTCGATAGATCATCAAGGAAGACGTCAAAAAAGTTGCAAACAATCTTGACTTCGTCAACTCTCTTCTCTACTTTACTCTTGCCTTCAGATGAAGCATCAATAATGGCGTTTTCTCTTACTAAACCATAACGTTTTTTTAGCTTTTACCATTTAATAATGTATTCTGTTTTGTTAGTAATGGTGTAATCTTAGAATTGGAAGCAATGCTCTATATATCTATATATATGATTGATTAATGAGAGGTTGTTTCGTAACCTTGACCTCAGGCCACAACTGTGGTCCACCGACCATTGTGCCAAGGCTTGCCCTTTGAAAGACTGGAAATATTCAATACCATCCCTAATTCAAGATTATCAGAGAAACATGCCTACTACATCTGAGAAGGCTCTAAGTAGAGAGGGCAGGGGAGGGGAAACCCACACAATGACCAGAGAATTGTCTAATGAGTCATGCCTTTCGGTTTAACTAATGCTCCTGCTGTGTTCATGGACCTCATGAACCAAGTATTTCATGATGTGCTCAATAAGTTTGTGATAGTCTTCATCGACGATATCTTGATTTATTCAAAGAATGAAGAAGAGCATGTAAGGCATTTAAATTTCACTTTGCAAAGACTGCGAGAAAAGAAGCTTTATGCTAAGTTTAGCAAGTGTGATTTTTGGCTCAAAAGGGTAGTATTTCTAGGCCATGTGGTTTCTGTTGAAGGTATTCGTGTTGATCCCGAAAAGGTACAACCAGTTGCTGATTGGGAAAGACCAAAGACTATTATGGAAAAAAGAAGTTTTCTTGGTTTGGCGGGATACTACAGAAGGTTTATTGAGAACTTTTCTAGGTTGGCTGCTCCTATGACTAAGCTAACTAGAAAAGAAGAGCATTTTATTTGGTCTAAGGCCTATGAGAAGAATTTTCAAGAGTTGAAAGATAGATTGACAAGTGCCCCTATTTTGACTATACCTGATGACTCCGGTGGTTTGATAGTCTATACTGATGCATCAAATATTGGTTTGGGTTGCGTGTTGATGCAACATGGTAAAGTCGTAGCCTATGCTTCTCAGCAATTGAAGGATTATGAGCGGAATTATCCCACTCATGATTTAGAGCTTGCTGCAATTGTCTTCGCATTGAAGATTTGGATACATTACCTTTATGGTGAGAAGATTGCTATTTTCACAGATCATAGAAGTTGAAGTACTTCTTTACCCAAAAGGAGTTAAACATGAGACAAAGAAGATGGTTAGAATTGGTCTCTGATTATGATTGTGACATTCAGTATCACCTTGGTAAGTCAAATGTGGTTGTTGATGCTCTTAGCAGGAAAAGTAGAAGAAAAGAATTTGATTTGAATGCTTTAAGTCAACCATTGTTGTGTTCAATTTCGGATTTTGGTTTAGAAGTTGTTCTTGAAGGTGCTGATTTAATTTTTTCTGCTATGTCAGCAAGATCCACCCTTAGAGACAGAATTGTTGCTCTGCAAGCTTCTGATCAGGAATTGAAAGAGAAGATTGAGAAGATTTCTTCGAATCCTGATTCGTTTCCTGACTTTAGTATATCTATGGACGGTGCCTTACTGTTTAAAGGAAGACTTTGTGTGCCTTCGAATGTTGAAATCAAGAAGGATATTTTGAAGGAAGCACACCAATCTATTTTTACAATACACCCTGGAAGCACCAAGATGTACAAAGACTTAAGAGAACATTTTTTTGTGGATTGGTTTGAAGGTAGATGTAGAAGATTTTGTGGCCAAGTGTGAGACTTTCCTGCATGTGGAAGCAGTTCGTCAACCCCCATCTGGATTATTGCAACCCCTTCCTATTCATAGTTGGAAGTGGGGAGATATCTCTATGGACTTCGTGACTAGCTTGCCTCGGACAAGTAAAGGTAAAGACACTGTATGGGTAATTATTGATAGGTTGACCAAATCAGCCCATTTCATTCCTATGAAAATCACTCATACTTTGGATAAGCAAGCTAGGCTTTATGTGGACAATGTAATTTGTCTGCACGGAGTGCCAGTAAGTATTGTTTCTGATTGTGATCCTAGGTTCACCTCAAGGTTTTGGAACAGTTTGCAAAAGGCCTTGGGAACCCAATTGAATTTGAGTACTGCTCATCACCCACAGTCCGATGGACAGTCTGAGTGGACAATTCAGATTTTGGAAGATATGCTCAGATCTTGTGTTGTTGATATGGGTGGCAATTGGGATGAACACTTAGCTTTGGTTGAGTTTGCCTATAACAACAGTTATCAAGCAACAATAGGCATGGCTCCATTCAAGGCCTTGTATGGTAATACTTGTAGGACACCCTTGTACTGGACTAAGACCGGTGAAAGAAAAGTCTTAGGTCCATAAATGATTGAAGCTACAAGCGCGATGGTTGATATGATTAGTGTCACATCCCGCCCTAAATCCAACAAGGGGGTACCCTATCTGGATTACCCAAGGAGTGAATCACAGTCCCGCCGATCAAGTTTAGGAACGATCATAGCCACTTAGCACAATAATATAATCAAAAACAAGAAAAATTCCTTATATTCAAATAATTTAATAATAAAAGTCTAGAAAAGATCTCAGAAGGTTTCACAAATAATATCAGAGTGCGGAAATGATACAAATAGGACAAATAGTCAAAGTGTGAAAAGGAGGGGAAAACCCGTCCTATAATAATAGCGGAAGGTAGATCGACTAAAATTAAGGGTTACAACCGGTTCCCAACATGACAAGGGAACAGACTAAACTACGGTCTCAACAAATTAACTAAAAGGTTAAAAAGAAAATGGGACGATATCCCAACATTAGCACACAAGTGCAAAGGCCAAACTGCTCCAGATAAGTCCCAATCTCGGACTACTAGTCTTTATCAGCCTATTCACCATAACTAGTAGGGTACGGGTCACCAACTTGGTCTTTAGAGAGTTGACCATCACAGTCAACAATAGTAGTACCTGCAGAAAAGTCTAACAAAATATGTTGCAAAAAGGAGTGAGTTCAAAAGAACTCAGCAAGGCAGTCATTCCATAAAACATAAACCATGTGATACAAGCCATAACATGATGCAATATGATATGAAACACATGATGCAAGTATGGTTCTAACTCTATGAATGCTGGTCTCTAAGGTAGACATGCTTTAAGTCATAGCACTATACTTCTTTGGGTAGGTCTCAATCACTCAAGCCGGTGGGAATTGGGTCTTGAAACCTTCCGGACAACCTTGGCTAGGGTGTCGGTCACCGCTCTCTCACATCACCATTTGGTCTAAGTATTGGCGCATGCCAAGGTAAAGCCTAGCCCAGTGCAAGTCATCTACTCAGTCGTATCAACTCAGATCCAGATACGTCCATTCCTCCCATCCCGGGATCCTTTCCTGTATCCTTCACACTAGAGTCACGGATATTACCCACCGGACTCACCAACCCTATTGGTCATCCACAAATAGTAGACAAGAAGCTCTCACGTCCCCTCACGGATATGACCCACCGATCCTCGAGCGCCCGTGAGCCCAAGTCTAGCTATTTGCAACCCTACCAATAAATGGCCCCTTTCGGGTATCTGTAGCATGGCTTATGTCCCCTACCGGATTGGTTATCGACCTAGAGCGCGTATCAAACCATACACTACCACGGGTCGTTCGGTCTCAATGCCCTTCCGATTCGGGTCTGATACGACGGGGACATCCTAGCCATACATCTAGACAAGTCCTATATATGTCATCCAATAATTCGGAAAAGCGTCGATGGGCATCTTCGGAGAACATCCCATACTATTCCCTCTGATGTCCAAGGACAGAAATGTCAATGGGACATTCCCCAATCCCAAATCATACCTATTCAATCACATTCTCAATTCCATCATATCATACATAGATGACATTTCATCATATAGAGAGATACATACCATAACATGATCAATTACATATGAATTTATTAAGAATACATAATCATGATAACAAAAGAATATGTAAGCATGGCACTACTATACTTGAAGTACTTATAACAGTCATATACTGTAGGAAATACGATAAAAAAGGTAAATCTATCTAAGTCTCTAACATAGAAGCAAGAATCACATAATCTATGTAGTTATGGTAACAACCATCCTTACCTTAAGTCACGATGATGATAATCCAACAATCTCAAAAGAATGATCGAAAGATGGTAATAAGACCCTAGACAAACATAAATGAAAGGTTAGAAAAGAAATCGAGAAAATCGGAGGTCAAACGGGTAAAAACGGAGCAAGATTGCTGTCAGCAACAAGTTTGGTCGATGGTCCTTGGTCGATGGCATCGACCAAAGAGGATCGACCATAATTGTCTTCGGGGCTGCATAATGGGTTTTGGGGATTTTTGGTCCAAAATGGGTCTTCCGGGTTCGGATCGATCCAAAACTTGGAGGGGATGCTAGGAACAGTAGCAGGAGACTATGTAGCAAGAATTAACATGATCCAATGGTCAAATTGAAAACCCCCAAATTGAGGTCCTAGGTTCAAACTTGCAAGAATCATGTTCTTCAATGAAATCAATTGCAATTGCAAGAGAACTTAGGAATTTAATCAATACAATGATGAACAACAGAATATAGACAATTACTAACATATAATTAGACCTAATTGAAAGAGAAAATCAGATTAAGAGATGAATTCATGTTTTAAAGAAGAGAAAGTCAAAATAAGAAAGCAAGAACATCATGTATGAGAATAATAACATGGAAAGGGTGAAGAGAGGTTTAATCAAAGCAAAAGAGCTTGTAGAAGAGGTGGTTGCAAGGTTGCAGCACCTTCTCCACGAACTCAGTAGCAAGAACAAGATGGGGTAGAAGTAGATTAGAGAGAGAATGAGAGATTACATACCTTGGAGAAGAGATTAGAGAAGAGAGACAATGATTCTTGTAAAAGATCATCACCCAAGCCAAGGAGGAGCCTAAGAGGAGCCTTCCCACGTTCTCAGGTGTTGAAATGAGTGAAATATGGTTCTAGGTTCGAGGTTTCACTTAAATAGAGGAAGGTATATCCAAAAAGCATCTTTTTCTTGAATCTGGGTAACTTTGGTCGATGGTCCTTGGTTGATGGCATCGACCAAAACAGGTAACAGGTTTCAGCAGAAAATCCAGAAATAGTTCAGCAACTTCGGACAGGGATTCGGAGGGCTATACGGGGTCAAAATTAGTGAGTTTTTCACCTACAAGTCAATCAAGAAGTCTAGTTTCCAGAAATACCTTTGGATCAAGCATGGGAGTTCATTAGGTCCACCAACTAAGCTCACCTTCTTCGATGCGCAAGCAGGATTTGCCAGACATAGTTCAGCAACTTCGGACAGGGATTTGGAGAGCTATATGGGGTCAAATGGAGTGGGGTTTTCTCCTACAAGTCCATCAAGAAGTCTAGTTTCGGGAAATATATTCAGATTGAGCACAGGAGTTCATTAGGTATTTCAACTAATTCACCCCTCTTCGGTGCGCAGATTCAAAACTAACACTAACAATGCTCTCAAGTGAGGGGCATCATCGTCAATGTCCATGGGCTTGGGCTCCGACACCAAATCATCAACCAAAAGGGTCCACAAGTCTCTTTTCCCCCACTTTGGGTCTTTGAACCTACAAACATAACAGATTCCAGGCCGGGTCAAGGTTAGGATAAGGCCAGATATTACAGGTCTACCCTAAGGGAAAGGTTTGGCATGACTTCTTAAGGCTTTCAAAGATAATAACACTGAAATCAAGGTCCAACTTTAAGGTCTAATATCAAACAAGTCTTTCTTTATCCCAAAACAAATAGGGTGTCCTGGCTAGGTTTGGGTTGGATGTCACAATTAGAGAAATGATCAAGTCTGCTCAGTCAAGACAGAAATCCTATGCTGATAAGAGAAGGACCGATTTGGAATTTCAAGTTGAGGAGAAAGTTTTCTTAAAGGTTTCACCTATGAAAGGTGTGATGAGATTCAATGTGAAGGGAAAGCTTAGCCCTCGTTGCATCGGACCTTTCGAGATTTTTGAGAAGGTTGGACCTGTCGCATATCGTTTGGCCTTGCCTCCATCTCTTGTTGGAGTTCATAATGTGTTTCATGTTTCGATGATTCGAAAATACATAGAGAATCCGGAACACATACTACAGCAAGCACCCGAAGGACTTAGTGTTGATCATACCTATGATGAAGAGCCAGCCGAAATCCTTGATAAGAAGGACAAACAGTTCCAGAATCGCACCATTCCTTGGGTGAAAATTCGGTGGAAGAACCATACCCCTGAAGAAGCTTCTTGGGAAAAGGAAGAAGACATGAAGGAGAAGTTTCCTCATCTTTTTGGAAGTACATGTACGCTTTTAAGGGGGGGGGGGGAATGTGAAATCTAGCCCTATCCTAACCCTGACCTTGACCCGAAACCCAGTTGTTTGTAGGTCCGAAGACCCGGAGTAAAGGAAGAAGCCAACTATGGGCCATCTCAGTGGAAGACATGGTGTTTGACCCATAACCCATGGAAGTTGATGACGGAGTTCCATATTTGGAAGTCTCTGCTGATCTGGAAAGGAAGCTGCAGCTTGTTGAAGATGTCAAGTTGATGGACTTAAAGTATAGTTCGACATGATTTGAAGGCATTTCTCTATACTAGGTAAGTCATATGTTGTGTTGGGAGAAGCTCATGAGGTTTGGACTTGAGTTGGGCCTCCAATTCCCCTGTCGGGCCTTGCTAACCAGCTTGGTCGACTGGTTGGTCGATTAGGCCAATCGACCAAGCAATCAACCAACAGGTCCAGTAATCCGAGAAAATCCTCTGTTTAGGGTTTTCCACTTTCAATTTATGTAAACTTCATGTTTCTTAGTATCATCTGCCTCCAAAACTCTCAGAGAACGTGGGAAGACTCTTTCAAAGCTCTCTTTGGTGATTTCGAAGGATCTTTGCGAGATCTGAAGCTTCTCATCTCCGATCTGACAATCCAAGGTTAGTGATCTCTTCTTTGTTGTGATTTATACTTCCATGGTCTTATTCTTGATTGAGACTGTGAAGAAGATACTGCATCCTTGCAACCATCTCTTCCATAATCTCCTTCCATTCTTAAGGGTTTATGATCATCATAGTGACCTTAACCCTAACCCTGGTAAATTCTTCTTGAAACCCTAATTCTTCTTTTGGATCTAATTTCTTAACATGATTGGATCTAATTTTCATGATGGAATTATGAATGACTTCTGATTATTTCCTACTAGGACGAGATCTATCATCTCTAGTCTTTCCCATGGATTCATAGTATATTTTTCATCGAAAACTAGGGTTTTCACCAAATTGGGGAATCATGATTTCAAATTGGAAGGTAGTATTTTTAATCATTGTTAAGGCCTAATCTATACTCCTTTAGTGTTAGAATACTGTTCTAAAGGTTTACTCCAAGTTTCGTAGAGTTTCGAATCTTGTAGATTGAGTTTCGGTTCAAAATTCATTGTTTTGCTTCGTACTGACTCAGTTGGTCGACTGGTTGGTCGACGAGTCAGTAGACCAACCAATCGACCAAGCAAGTCAGTAGCTCTGTTTTTCTCTTAATTTGATTCATTTGCTCTCCAATCTTTTAGGCCTATTTCCTAATGTTGTATCTATGATTGTTTAGGGTTTATTTGCTAGGTTTGGAACCTCTCTCTTTGACCTTTGGATAATCATCAACACTATTAAAGGTAAGGACAATTATTTTCATAATAACATAGATTGCGTGTAGTTTAGTTTCTGATTTCGGAAACTCTTGGATTTGCTACTGATATTGTACTTTCTAATTATGATGTATAGTTGTAAGTACAATAACACCTTAGTTATGTTTTCTTTTTCACTATTCAAGTATATATATGTATGCTTACTCATGTATGATGTTTAATGAATGGATCATGCTTTTACATATTCTTTTATGTGATGATATGTCGAGTATGTATGATGTGATTGATTAGGTATGATTTGGGATTGGGAAGTGTCCTTTTGACACTTCTGTCCTTGGACATCAGTGGGAATAGTATGGGATATTTCCAATGGTGCCCCTTGACGCTATCCCGGATTATTGGTTGTCATACCTAGGGTTGTTTAGCAGTGTTTGGCTAGAATGTCCCCGTTATATCAGACCCGATTCAGAAGGGTATTGAGACCGAACGACCCATGGCAGCAATGGGGATTCTTGGGCACTCAAGACCGGTAACCAACTCGTGAGAGGACATGAATCACATTGTGGGGGCCATTTGTTGGTAGGGTTGGAAATAGTAGACTTGGGCTCATGGGCGCTCAAGACCAGTAACCAGTGAGGGGACATGAGAGCTTCCTGTCTGTTATTTGTGGATGACCAGTAGGGTTGATGAGTCCGTACTCAGGGACTATGCTGACTCTAGTGTGAAGGATACTGGAAAGGATCACTAGGGGTGAGGAATGGACGTATCTGGAACTGAGTTGATATGACTAAGTAGATGACTTGCATTGGGGTAGGCTTAACCTTGACATACGCCAGTACTTAGACCAATGGTGATGTGAGAAAGCGGTGACCTATACCCCCAGCCATGGATTGTCCCGAGGGATGAAGGACCCACTACCAACCGGCGTTGTGAAATGAGACCCTCCTAAAGAAGTACGGTGTTATGACTTAAAGCATGTCTGTTTCATATTGCATTGCATCATTTTATGTTCTGAAATCATGTTATTTATGTTGTTGTGATTTAACTTGCCTTACTGAGTTCATTTGAACTCACTCCTTTTTGTGCAACCTCTTGTGTTAGATTACTCTACAGGTATTGATTACTATGAAGGCCAATATTAGAAGCACTAGTTGAAGAAGCATACTACACACAAGGAGCTGGCTACAATGAAGATCACATTGATGATCCCACGAGCGATCACATTGCGTACTACAATTAGACCTAATGTGGAGTGGGAACGTCTGAGTTGGATTGATGAAGTCCATTATTATGAAGATGTTATCTATAAACTAGAAGACTCTTAGTCTAGTTGATTTCCATTTCTTTACTTTTTTTAAGAACAGTTGTATTTCTTTTTAGACTTACGTGCTACATTCCGTTGTAATTGTGAAGTGAGATTCCGCCTCACTCTACTCCTTTTTTATGTTTACATCTGGTATCATTTTTCCACACTTTGATTATATTGTCATTCTTTTCCTTATTTGGATCTCTTATTTATATTATTATACTTTGATTATAACTGTTCATGATTATGTTATTGCTTATGTGGGAGGATGATTTCCTCGATACTTGATCTTCGGGGCTATGGATCACACACTCGGTATGCCAAATAGGGTACCGGCTGGGTGGATGTGGCACTGAGCTAGGGGTATCTCTTGACACACACAAGCTCTCATACCAATGGTCGTGGTTAAAGAGTGTGATCCTTTTCCCTAGCCATGGTCAGTGTTAATTTATGTCCCCATACCTCAGTCATGATGCCTAGATCGGTTGGTGTCATTGGGGTTTGTGTAAGACTTCCCAGAGGAGGATAGTGTGCATCTTTCTTAGGTGCATTCCTTCATCTGCATTTTATATATGATCATAGATTATTTACATGACTTTGTGAGGTTAATGATTTCCCTGGGTTCTTTAGAACTCATACCTAGTAGATATTCTTTTCTTAAACTGTATTGTGGGATAAGATGACTTGACATTACAAGAGTACGAGATGCCGATGGATACTCACAAGCTGCAGGATTACGGGGATATCGACATATACAGTGATTATATGCATGTCTGGAATGTTTTTATGACACTCATGTTTATACTTCTTGTCTAGTTTTGAGATTCTGGAAATTCCTCCCTTGTGACAATGCCTTTAACATTAATTGAATCTATTATTTATTATTGCTTGATGATTATATTATTATGTAGAATGGTTATGATTGTACAGTAAACTAGTGAGTATTCTAGTGGATGCAACACCGATTATGTGGGATGTGACATTAATAGTGTTTAGAGTAGAGTAATAATTTTATTGAATTCATCAAGGGTAAAAATGTGAAATCATATTTTAAAGGGATAATTACTATTGTCCCCTTGGACTATAGTTTAATTACTACTTTATTCCCTATACTTTTTGGAATTACTAATTTAATCTTCAACTTTGCCTATAATTACTATTGCCCATTTACCGTTAAACTCAGTTAGTTAAATGATGACATGGCATATTTTATTTGTTTAAAATTTTCAAATTAACCCTATAGTTTATATTACTTATTTACACTTTATATTAAATTACTTACTATCCTCAGTAATTAAAGAAAACATAAACCTAATTACTTACAATCTTATTTTCTAGTCAAAAGAAACAAAGAAAAGAAAAGGAAACTCGTTTTCAAATTTATATATGTACCTTGTAATTTGGTACTAATTTTTTATGTTACTTTTAATTTTGTTATTTACTTTCGAGTTTTACGTTATAAATTTTAAGAAGTTTATACTTCCAATAGTTATTGTTTATTTATTGTCTAATTTGACATTAATAATTTTAGGAAGTTCCTACTATCAATAAGGTGCCTTTTTTTTTTTTTAATCCAAAATGATAAAAATACACGTGTAAAAGGGTAAAATAGACATTAAACATTCAACCTTAAGGGTCACTTAACACTGTTAAAACTGAGGTGAAATCCAACCCTAACCTTAATCCAGAAACCCTGTTGTTTGTAGGTCCAAAGACCCGAAGTGAAGAAAGAAAGCAATTATGGGCCATCTCAGTGGAAGACATGGTGTTTACCAAGAACCCATGGAAATTGATGATGGTGCTCCATACTTGGAAACTTTGTCAGAGTTGGAGAACAAACTGCACCTTGATGAAGAAGAGTATAGTTGATGGACCTAAAGCCTATTTGGACATGGTTTGAAGGTATTCCTCTATGCTAGGAGAGTCATATGTTGAGTTGGGAGAAGCCCCTTTGAAATTGATGAAGTTTGGGCCTTGAAGTCCCTAACTTAGGCTTGCTGACAGCCTAGGTCGACTGGGCCAATCGACCGGCCAATCGACCATCCAATCAACCCACTGTTGACAGGATTTGTATAGGATTTTGGTGCTCTATTTAATAGGACTTCGTGCCTTTCAGCCTCTTTTGTTTATAAATTCTCTGGAGAACGTGGAGAACCCCCCTCAAAGCCTCTCTTCGTGTTGTGGAAGAACTTCTCGCAAATTCTCAAGCTCTACATCCTTTGTTCCTCATTAAGGTTAGTAATCTCTTAATCTTCTACTAATTTACTCTTGTAATGATTTAATCTCTTTGCTATGATTATGAAGATGGTGTTGCATCCTTGCGAACACAATCTCTAAAGTTGTGAATTGTGAAACCCAGCCCTAACCTGACCCTGACTTTGACTCGGTAACCCTGTTGTTTTTAGGTCCGAAGACCCGAAGTAAAAGAAGAAGCCAACTATGGGCCATCTCAGTAGAAGACATGGTGTTTGCCTTTAAACCCATGGATGTTGATGATGGAGTTCCATACTTGGATGTTTGTGCAGATTTGGAAAGGAAGCTGCACCTATCTGAAGATGAGATTAGTTGAAGGACTTGGAGTATTATCTGACTTGGTTTGAAGGTATTTCCTCACACTTGACATGTCACTTGATGTGTGTGCAAAAGCCCATAAGGTTTAGAGCCCATTTGATCCTTCAATTCCCTAGCTTGGCCTTACTGTCTGCCTTGGTCGACTCCTTGGTCGAGTGGACCACTTGACCAAGCACTCGACCAAAGAAGTGTGAAATCCGTGAATTTGTAATTTTAGGGTTTTCCACTTTTATTTAAACCCTACTTCGTGTTTCTTTGTTACGGCTGCCTCCTAAACACTTTTTGAACGTGAGAACACCTCTCCGAAACTCTCTCTGGTGATTTCGAAGACTCCTCTGCAGATCTGAAGCGTCTCATCGCTGTTCTGACAATTCCAGGTTAGTAATCGCTTCAACATTGCGAATTTCTTCTCTTCGATCTTGTTCTTGATTGAGATCAGGAAGAAGATGTTGCATCCTTGCAACCATCTATTCCATGATCTCATTCTATTCTTTGAGATCTATGATCATCGTCATGATCTCAACCCTTGCTGAATTATTTTCTTGAAATCCTAACCCTTGCTTGATTTTCTGGAAAACTTTGGTGACCTCCCATGCGAGGGAAACCTCTTGGGTAATGTTTCTATTAACCTAAACTAGATTTTCTATGATTTCCTTATTATGTTCTTGATTGCAATCATTCCCTTTCATCCTGTGATCATAACCTTTCCTGGGGAGCCATAAAGGTTGAAACCCTAATTTCTTGGGTTAAATCAAGAACCCATATTTTTACCATGATTTGATGTTTTTACCTTCCCATATGATTCTAATACATCCTAGGAAGTTCCCCTTCGCATTTCGGATCAATCCGACTTCAAACGAGGAAGTTATGGCCAAAGCAGTCTGTACAATTCCATACTGACTTGCTTGGTTGACTGATTGGTCGACTGGGCACTCGACCAAGCACTCGACCAAAGGAGTTAGTAGCTTCGTTTTTCGCCCGATTTGATTAGTTTGCTCTCTGATCTTTTAAGCATCTTTCCTAATGTTGTATCTATGATTGTTAGGAGTTTATTTGCCAAGTTTGGAGTTACTCTCTTTGATCTTTGGATTATCTTCGGCGATAATCAAGGTAAGGACAGTTATTTCATAATGATATAGATCGCATACTCTCTGGTTTCTACTTTTTGAAACTATGAGTTTGCTTACTGTTCTTGTACTTTATACTTCTGATGTACTATTGTAAGTACAGTAGCACTTGTTTATGTATACTTTTTCATTATTCAAGCTTATATGTGATGTTTATTACTGCTTGATCGGATTATGCTTTTACATTATCTTTTGTACGATGAATTGTTGGTTGTGTATGTCATGACTGATATGAGAATGTGTTTGACTAGGTATGGTTTGGGATTGGGAAGTGTCATTTTGACTCTTTTGTCCTTGGACATCGGAGGGAATAGTATGGGATGTTCTCCGAAGATGCCCATCGACGCTTTCCGAATCATTGGTTGTCATACCTAGGGCTGTCTAGCAGTGTTTGGCTAGGATGTCTCCGTTATATCAGACCCAAGTCGGAAGGGTATTGAGACCGAACAACCCGTGGTAGTAGTGTGATTCACGGGCGCTTAAGACCGGTAACCAACCTGTGAGAGGACGGGAATCATATTGTGGGGGCCATTTATTGGAGGGTTGCATATGGCTAGACTTGGGCTCATGGGCGCTCAAGACCGGTGAAATGATCCGTGAGAGCTTCCCGTTTACCATATGTGGATAACCAATAGGGTTGATGAGTCCGTAGTCTGGGACTATTAGGACTCTAGTGGAAAGGATACCGGAAAGGATCGCCTGAGGCGAAGAATGGAGGTATCTGGACCTGAGTTGATGTAACTGAGTAGATGGCTTGCATTGGGCTAGGCTTTACCCTGACATGCGCCAGTACTTAGACCAGATGGTGATGTGAGAGAGAGGTGACTTAACCCCCAGCCATGGATTGTCCCGAGGGATGCTGGACCCACTACCAACAGGAGCCGTACGCGTGACCTACCCAAAGAAGTATGGTGCTATAACTTAAAGCATGTCTGCCAATAGAGACCAGCATACATAGAGTTTAGATGCATACATACATTATTTGTTTCATACTGCATTGCATCTTGTTATGTTCTGATATATGTTATCTATGCTGTTGTGAGTTAACTTGCCTTACTGAGTTTCTTTCGAAACTCATTCCTTTTTGTACAATCTTTTGTTAGACTATTCTATAGGTACTGATTATTATGACGGACAGTACGATGAAGTGCAAGTCGATGAAGCGTACTACACGCAAGGTGTTGGCGACAATCAAAATTACTCTGATGATCCCTCAAGTGATCAAGCTGCGTACTACGATTAGAGGCAACGTGGAGTTGGAGCATCTCTGTTGGATTGATGAAGTCCATTATTTTGAAGATGTTATCTATAGGATAGAAGACTCTTAGTTTAGTTGTCTTTCTTATTTTTCTTTTGTTTCAGTTGTTATTCCTTTAGACTTATGCTACGTTCCGTTGTATTTGTGGTGTGAGTTTCCACCTCACTCTACTTCTTTTGATATCTTCGGATATCTGGTATCATCTTTCCGCACTCTGATTATGTTGATTATTTATTTCTTGACTTTAATCTTTTGTTTATAATATTTAAACCTTGATTATTTCCTGTTTATGATTATGTTTTTATATATGTGGGAGGAGGATTTCCTTGATACTTGATCTTCGGGGCTGTGGATCACACTCCCGGGTATGCCAGTTAGGGTACCGGCTGGGGGGATGTGACATGAATAAATCTCCATTCATTCCAACACTCCCTTGATCTACATAGTTGATTCTACGAAGAGATCATATGATATCTTCATGAATGTATAATCAATCTTATTGTTTTGATTTCTCTAGCATGTTAGACCTATTTTCATGTTAGTTCTTATCTCTGATCTATTGCTGATATTCATCTAGAGTGAATCCTTATTCTCTTTAGCTTCTCCATTGAATCTATGGTTTGTTTTTATTAAAACCATGTTTTTGATCAATTTAGAAAGTCATGTTTTTTTTTTTATCAATGTTGGTGTTTAATCCATGCTAGTTGATCTTAGATTACTGTTTTAGAGTTTCCCTTGAATTTTCGGAGTGTTTTAAATCCCGAAAGATGAGTTTTAGATCAAAATTCTGATTTCTGCTGCGTATTGTTCACTGGGTCGAATGCCTGGTCGACTGAGCTAATCGACCCAGCAAGCTTCCCAAGCTGACAATAGTGGTTTTTTATGTCCGTCTTGATCCATTTGACCTCTATTCTTCTAGGGCTTATTCCTAATGACTGATTTATGATTGTTTAGAGTTTGTTTGCTAACCTTGGACCTATTCTCTCTGATCTCCAAAATTTCTTTGAAGCTATTTAAGGTAAGGACGTTTGTTTCATAATAACCTAAATTGCATGATCTTAGTTTCTAATTTGGGAATATGCATGAGATTACTGTTGTTCTTACATTTTCTTATTATGATATTACTGTTGTAAGTACTTTAAGTATAGTAGAACCTTGTTCATGTATTTCTCTTATTAAATTGATCATGCATTAATACTTATTTTTCTTTATATTGGAATATTAGTTGTGTATGTTGTGACTGAATTGGGAATGTGATTGCTTAGGTATGATTTAGGAATGGGGAGTGTCTTTTTGACATTTTTGTCCTTGGACATCAGTGAAAGTGGTATGGGACATTTTCCTATGGTGCCTTTTGACTCTTTCCCGGATTATTGGTTGTCATACCTAGGGCTTGTCTAGCAAGGTTTGGCTAGGATGTCCCTGTTATATCAGACCCGATTCGGAAGGGTGTTGAAACCGAGTAACTCGTAGCAGCAATGTGAGTTTGTGGGCGTTCAAGACTAGTAGTCAACCCGTGAGAGGACATGGATTACATTGTGAGGGGCCATTCATTGGTGGGGTTGCAGTAGTAGACTTGGGCTCATGGGAGTTCAAGGCCGGTATCCAATACGTGAGAGGACATGAGAGTTTCTTGTTTACTATTTGTGGATGGCCAATAGGGTTAATGAGTTCGTAGTCCGAATTCATTGTAGCCATAGGATACATCGACTCTAGTGAGAAGGATACCGAAAAGGATCATGAGAGGCAAGGAATAGAAGTATCTGACTCTGATTTGATATAACTAAGTAGAAGACTTGCATTGGGCTAGGTTTAACCTTGACATGCGCCAATTCTCAGACCAATGGTGATGTGAGAGAGCGGTGACTTAAATCCCAGCCATGGAATGTTTGAGAGGGATGCAGGACCCAATTACCATCGAAGAACCCAAGATATCGAGATGGTTGAGGGAGAATGATTTGAGACCTACCCAGAGGAGTATGATGCTATGACTTAAAGCATGTCTGCCAATAAAGACCAGCATACAGAGAGTTAGAATCATACATGCATTGTCTATTTCATATCATCTTGCATCTGTTATGTTTTGCTATCATGTTTTATTATGTTATTAGGGATGAATTGCCTTGCTGAGTTCTTTTGAACTCACTCATTTTTTCAAACATCTTTGTTAGACTATCCTGTAAGTATTGATGAATATAAAGGCTAGTACTATGAAGTACAAGCGGATGACGCATACTACTCCCAATGTGTTGACTATGATGATTATTACAATGAAGAATTCTTGGGTGAAGATGTATCACGTTAGGATTAGTTGTATCTATGTATTAGTTACGCATTATTTGGATTTTGAGACTTTTACCTATAGAAGTGTTCTCACTACGGTGATTATTACAATGAAGAATTCTTGGGTGAAGATGTATCACGTTAGGATTAGTTGTATCTATGTATTAGTTACGCATTATTTGGATTTTGAGACTTTTACCTATAGAAGTGTTCTCTATAGGCTTGAAGAGACACTAGTTTAATTTTAATTACTTCTTTTTATTCCGTCTGAATCCTTGATAAAAGACTAATGTTTTTTTTTTCTTGTTCACAGTAGCTAAGAATTCAAATCCGCTTGAAAATATATATACACTGCATGGACCACACGATCATGATCAGATAAGGTTTTTTTTTTTTTTTTCATTTCTGTTTTCGTTTGGTAAAGTGTCGGTTTTTTCTATTCAAGTTAAAGTGGTTCACTTCCCTTCCGTTACAACCAAACGAAATCTTAATCCAAAAATTAAGAATTTATAATCATTAATTTCAGCCCCACCCACCAAACACTCTTCCCCTCCTCTTTGGGTTTTCTAATTTCTCTTTTTCAAAAAAATTAATTTATTTTCTTCGTCTCAATCGTATCTGTAATCCACAGAAATTGCCATCCCTTCTCGTCAATCGAGGAGCACTTTATCGATCTTTAATGTTGGTGATTGCTTGAACCTGTTCTGATCCCTCCAAACACCTTCAAATCTGCGAGGAAGAACATAATCTGAGCTACTCCGTTATTCTCTCTTCCTTCTTGTCGGTGGTTGCATTATTTTTGAATCATCCAGAAACTGGTGTTTGGTGACGAAGAACTTTGCTTGATCATTTCTGAGATCCAAGTGTAGAATTTTTTTTTGATTACTTGAAATCCGACCCAAATCCAGGTATTTTTATACTTCCTTGCTCATATTTTGCATCGGGAAAATTGATTTTTGTCTTTCTGCTTTGTGTATTTAACTGGCGATGGTAATAATCTTAGGTTTCTTCAATGTTTTCACGCGATCTTAGGTTTCTTCAATGTTTTCACGCGACTTTTCTCTTTTGTCCGTGGCGGTAAAGATCCTGTCTTTATGAGCAGATTTGGGTTTTGCTAACACCGATTTCTAGTTCTTGATAAAGAGGAGGTTTTGACTTGTTGTTCATGCTGTGAGATTCTTTTTTACGAAATTCGTGGCCATGAGCTTGATCTAGCTTGTTCTGAGACGAAGTGGTCACCATGCTTAAGCAATTTCTCAGCAGATTTCCACGGAAATCGCAAAAATCTGATGTTTTTGGTTCCGTGGATGGTGACTCCTGCGATAATGTGATAGCCTCCGTTAATGGGATCCAAAGAACAAGTAGTGGAACTATTGTTTGTAACCGATCAAATTCTATAAAACGTATGTCGTCTGCCGTTTTCCCAGCGAGCGTGGTGGCTGGAATTGAACCTCTTCTTTCCTTCAAAGATGTTCCGAATCAGGAAAAGCAGAACTTGTTCATTAGTAAGTTGAACCTTTGTTGTGTGATTTTAGATTTCAGCGATCCAAATAAGGACACTGCAGAGAAAGATCTGAAACGCCAGGCTTTGATAGAGCTTGTTGAGTTTGTCGCTTCTGGATCAGCTAAGTTTACAGAGCCGGCAATTGCTGCAATATGTAAAATGTGCGCTGTTAATCTCTTCAGGGTATTTCCCCCTCACTACCGGGCCCATTCCTCTGTTGGTGAGATTGATGATGAAGAACCGATGTTTGATCCTGCGTGGTCGCATTTACAAATTGTGTATGACTTGCTGGTTAGATTTGTCACATCTACTTCTCTTGATGCAAAGGTAGCAAAAAAGTATGTAGACCATTCGTTTATCCTGAGGTTGCTTGAACTCTTTGATTCAGAGGATCCAAGAGAACGAGATTGCTTGAAGACTATTCTGCATAGGATTTATGGGAAGTTTATGGTCCATAGGCCTTTCATTCGCAAGGCTGTAAGCAATATTTTTTATCGTTTTGTCTTTGAAACGGAACGGCATAATGGAATTGCGGAGCTGTTGGAGATCTTTGGCAGTGTAATTTGTGGGTTTGCGTTACCACTAAAAGAGGAACACAAAATGTTTTTGTGGAGGGCTTTGATTCCTCTGCATAAGCCAAAGTCCGTTGGTGGTTATCTTCAGCAGTTGTCGTATTGTGTGACACAATTTTTAGAAAAAGAACCAAAGTTGTCAAGTATCGTGATCAGTGGGTTGTTAAAGTACTGGCCGGTAACAAATAGTCAGAAGGAAATCATGTTCTTGAGTGAGCTTGAAGAGGTATTGGAAGTCACTGACATGGTGGAATTTCAAAAGATCATGATTCCTTTGTTCCGTAGAATTGGATATTGTCTTAACAGCTCCCACTTCCAGGTGATTCTTCTATTCCTCTTTCTTAATGGTTTATTTTGTTAGTGCCAATGTTTTGACAGTGTCATTTCTGATTTGATTGCTATTTTTTTTTTCTTGTCTGTTGATATAGGTTGAGGAAACTTTGATTCCTTCATGTGTTCTTTTCTGATAGTTGGAGCTTCTAATCTAATTTTGACCTTTATAAGCATGCATTGTGGATGTGTAACACAATTAATAAGAAGTTGATGAATTGAGAATCCATAATTATTATCAAGATTAGTTGATATACTTTATTTTTGATGATCTCCTTTTATGACTAACTTGGATCACAAACATGAGGCTATGTGGAATGGTTATGAGCAGTCCATTATCATTCTCAGCATTTCTTCTGGGAATTGCGTAGTCTATTCGAACATTGGTCATGTGAACAACATTGAATGTTCCAAACATCTAAACTACATTAGCTTTGGTTTCCCTGCATAGTGTAATAGTCTTGATCCAGTTTTTCCATGCTGCAGTCTTCTTTCCTCTGTTATTGGTCATAATGCATCTAGCATGGCATTAGATTTGCTTCTTTCCCATGTTTTCTATGGACATATTTCTTCGTCAGGCTCCAATATGTTACAAAAATAGAAGATATCTGCTCCAGAGCGACCTTGGACTGACCCAAATTTCTTTGGGAACCCAGGTTTACAACCAGTGCCAAAGATGGGTTGTAGTCTAGTATATGTTTAAGATTTTATATTATTTATTTTATGTGGATGATTATGGAAGCAGAGTTTTAATTTGGGTAGGATATATTTAGGAATAATTGTAGTAAGCTTTGACTGTTAGTGTTCCTTGTATGGTTGTGTTCTTATTGGGATGTATTTCTGTTATTTATATTCTTGCAATCAACATATTATGGAATAGAAAATAATGAATTGAAGCTTGAGCTTTCTTGTGTGAATATACCCTCTCACCTTCACAAATAAATTCTTTTCCTCTCCTCCATTTCTTCTGGTCCCCATTATACTCTGCTGAATTCAATGGAAGCCCATGTCTACTAGTTGGTTGCTTCCTGTCTTGCCATTAAATAAAATTTTGAACTTTCAGGATCATTTTTATAGCTAGGTGAATCCTTGGTGCTGCCTGCCAGTCTTATGTGTCCATCTTTTATAGGCAGTATAAAATCAGTATAGAAGTTTAAAAAAGATCGGCATTGAAATTGAATGATTATCTTTAATTTATAGCACTACTGCATGATTTTTGCATCACCAGTTTTTCCTGCTGGTTTGGTCAGTGTTTGTTCAGCAATTTTACGATGAATTGAAATCACTAAATAACAGTAATACAGAAATCATTCTGATGTGTTTGTGAATGAGTATTTGGAAACTTAGGTTTGATGATTGGTGCTTGATAATCTAAAAGAATTTAAATTGGGTTTAGTCATAAAACTTCTTTTCTTGTGGTGTAATTGATTGATAGATCATCTAGATTCTAGATGATATTTATGCTCTGTTGTACATTTCGCTGATGCACTTCGATTTAACAAGAAAAATTTTCCTTTAACACCTTTTTATGTTAGACAAAATGGAACTTACAAATTCTGTTTTGCCCAGGTAGCAGAACGGGCCCTCTTTTTGTGGAACAATGATCACATTGTTGGCTTGGTTGCACAAAATCGGCAGGTGATACTGCCTCTCATCTACCCTGCACTAGAGAAGAATATCCAGAACCATTGGAACCGAGCGGTTCTCAACCTCACAGTGAATGTGAAGAAAATGTTCACTGAGATGGATGAAGAGCTGGTACATGCTTGCCAAGGTAAGTATGAGGAAGAACAGGTGAAACAAATGGCAGAAGCAGAGAAGAGGAGAGTGACATGGGCACATTTAGAGACGGTTGCCAGTGTGCAACCTGTGGCCGGAAACACAGCAGTGCTCATTACACCTACAGCAACTGCTATTACATGTTAAATTTAATTTAGTAGGCTCCTTTTTGTTTGTCCCTCTTGTGTTTTGTACTTCTGGGCAACAGAAAGATGAAAATGTAGTAAAACAGTTGCTTTGGTGAAGTTGAGTGGGATTTAGCAAGGTTATTCCTTGAATGGATGGTGGACCTGGTAGTGCCACAGCTGTTGCTTTTGAGTGTCAGGATTCCAGAACCCACAGTTGAATAGATCTGGTTGTAGTGGATGGTTAGACACTCAAAACTCGTTGTATTAACAACTACACTTCTAGTCTAAGGATTGCTTGTAAATCTGTATTAGCGGTTTAAACTTTTGCGTCCTTTGTTGATCTGTGTTTTGCAGTCACTGATCAGTTCTTCTGTAACTTTAATGCAAAGGAACGGGAAAGGAAATGGATTACCGAAGCTGAACTAGTCTTCTTCCGCCTTTCTTTTGTTTTCTCTTCTTCTTCTTTAGGCTGATCAAGCTTTCTGGATCCAAAAATATTCCGGAAGGGATTGAAAAATACCAAATATTTTCATCTTGTAATAAAAATTCGTAGGGAAAAACAAGATTATCAAAATTATTGATGACTTGCTAAGGTAGTACTCAAAAACTTTGATGGTGAGATGTGGAGACGGTCCAACTAAATATCTAGTCTTTCCACCCAATTTGGGGTATGGAAAATAGAGCTATTTCACTCAATTGGTGACAGGGGGGCCAAGAATTACCAAGACGGACTAAGAGCTTCTTGAATCATATGGGTAGAGAAATTATGTTAAAAGCCATAGCCTTTCCAGCAGCCAATTGTACCCCGTCTCACCTTATTCTCCCCAAATCTATTCACAAGGAAATTGAAGCCAAAGCCGGAAAATTCTTTTAGAGTGGCTCTGAGGATAAAAAAGTTTTGGTACAAGAAACATGATCTTAGCTCCACGGTTCGCTCCTGATCCAGCCCTTGCTCCTGAGACCAAAACAAAGTGAAAGTGGGCTGCCTCTGAGGACGGAAACCACCTCCGACGATCGAGTTAGCCCAAGCTAATTACTCAAAGACTCCATTGAGGAGTGAAAGCCCAAAGAGATGATGAAGACCATGCTCTTTAAGGGTTTTTAGAAAGTTAAAGAGAGTGGAGGCTGGAGTGTGTAGAGTTTACTTCGTTCATGCATGGCCATCCGTTATATAAGTGATTAATACCTCCAAAGATAACATGCTCCATAACCCTTGGATGCTCATGTCAGGAGATGGAAGGTGGAGATGGCCTTTGCGATTTAAGGGCTCCAAGCGCTGTGAAAAGAGTCGCCTCAACCGTCAGGAGGGTTCCATCAGAAGGCAACGTCTCAGCTGCATCCTTCTGTTTGATGTGTCAGAGACTGATCGTGTCGCTAACCAATCAAAAATAAAATCCTATACTAATCTAGCAAACAGAAAGTACGGGGTCGAACTATGGGGAACTAAAAGTCTAAGTCACTAAGATTGAATTCAACAAAACTAAATTTAAGCTAAATCTACTAATTAATGCAAAAACGTTAACTATGAATATGTGAAGATCTTTGGGATTTCGAATCCCCAATGCTTTTCCCTAACCGATATAACTCTACACTTCAAAGCAAATTAAGGATGGTCTTCCTAGATATGCCATATCTTCACAAGACTATCGTCCTTCACCGAAACTTGGCACACTTAGTTCGCTGAGCTATAGAACATCTTTGGCCAAACTCAAACACAATCAACTAGAAGATATAGAACAATCAAATTAATGAAATAAGCATGGTTCATCTACATCCCAAAGAAAATGAACTAGCTACTCATTATCACAAAGTTCATAAGAAAAATAAAGATGCAACGTAGAGAGAGAGAGAGAGAGAGAGAGAGAGAGAGAGAGAGAGAGATGTGGTCTTCTTCTTCAGCAATGAGAGAGATGAGAGCCGCATTCGCCGTCTTCCTCCCTTCTCTGTGGACTGGCTTCTCTTTTATGTCTCCCACACACAATGAATCCCTTCTCTTTACCCGTCGATTTGACCTTTATTCTTTTGGATTTTGGAAAAACTCAAAACTGGAAAGTTTTAGGTATTTTCAATATCGTTCCATAGCATCTTGAATCACTGCAATCCAAGCTTGTACGAGAGAGATATGCTCAAAATACTGAAGATAGGTCTGTTTACCCGATTTTCAGATTTATTACCAATTTTGTTCCTTAGACCTCCACTTGTTTCCAATTTGGCTAAGATCTCACTTTTCATGATTTCTTGGGCAGCAAGATTGAATGCCATGATTTAAAATCCACCAATATCTAATATATTTGCCAACTTTACTCCATATTATCTCTAATATCCAAAATCACCTTATTCCTGAAAAATACACAAAAATACTCAATTAGCTCTCTTCAATTAAATAAGTATGGGGAATTAAATCAAATAAATAATGGTAAATGCATGCTTATCAGAGACCCATGAAAGGAGCTAGGTATGCTGTTGTCCTAGGGCTCGAGAAGATCTTCAAGTGTGTATGGCTCCAAGCACAGGCAGCTGATTGCAGGGAAACTAGGCCCATATAAGTTGACTCTTGCCACGTAGAGCATTTTTGTCCTGTTAGGGATGAGGATCTGGTTTGGGCCCTTAGGCCACTTCTCGGCAGGAAACTCTCTGTGGTAATGCTTAGTCGAATGGAAGCCCAAACCCAGCAAATGGTCCTGGACTAGCCCAGAAACAAGCTCTTTGGGCCGACGGGAGTATGACGATAACATTAGCCCCCTAATCTTTATGGCGAGCCACTGTCATGAAGATTATACCTTTCCCGCCTTGACATGCTTTTAATGCCTAGAAGAGACTTCTCAGTGGCATGAAAAGGCTTTCCACTAAGCAACATTTCCTTTTGAGGAGTTTCAAAACGTGAGTAATCACGAAATTTAATGCTGGCTAGAAACCGTCAGTTACTCCAACAACCCGCGCTGTTCTAGATGGCGTGCACACCTTCCCAAGATCTTTGCCTAGGTGCCAAGTGTCCAACGTCTATCTCTCATTGTCAGAAACGAAGCGTCGGAATGATGAGGTACGTATGTTCAGGAAATTTGGAACGTCACTTTTGGCTCCAAAAAGGTGGGCTTTATAAATCAAACGCTCGTGACCTTCCCTCGTCACTGTTCATTCTGCAACCATCATCATCTTCTCTGAAACTCTGGCGAACAAGATTGAACAAATCCATCGATCCCTGGGTAGGTCTATCTGTGTCTTCTTGGGCGAAATGGGGAAGAAGAGTGCAAGAAAGACCAAACCCTTTACCAGCACCAAAAACCCACTTAGTCCTTCAATCGAAAAGGAAGAAGGAGAAGAAGAAGAAGTCTTTGCTCTAGAAACAGGCGGTCCTTCTTCTGCAGTTCCAATGACTCCTCAACAGAGCACTCCTCTTGATTGTGCTGCTATGGCCACTGAAGCCTACCTTCGGCTTCTTTTTTTGTAGAGCAGCGTTCTACAAAATCCAGACTAGGACCTCTTGACTATCCTAGCCTTCTTCGTCCGTCTCATATGACATTAATGAAGGCTGCTTTTAGGATCCCTGAAGATTTTCAGGTGAGGCTTCCTGGTCCCTGTGAGAGGGCGAATTTTTCTCGAGAAGGAGAGATCCCCTTATATTTTGATTCTTTATTGGGTGGCCTGAGATTTCCTCTTTGCCCCTTTGTCAAACATACTTTATAGTTTTATGGGCTTAACCCCGGATTGCTATCACCCAACGGATGGAGATACCTTATTGGTTTCATGAGGTGTTGCCACCGCTTCGGTGTTGAATATAGGTTGGATCTATTTAGATGCCTTTCTTCCATCAAGGTCGTTGGCGGAGTCAGTTGGTACAGCTTTAGCAAGCACGGTACCGCCACTCGCAAGTTCATGGTCCTAGAGGAAGGAACTCTGCCACAGACCCATAAGAGGTGGAAGGAAAGGTACATAGCTTGTAAGCCCCCCCCCCTGGATACATCTCTTGCGCCTGGCCGTCTATCTCTCCCCATGGCATTAGGAGGTTGAATGACAAGCCCTCTTTAGGAAAGAAGGAGGAGCGTTTTTTCAACATTTTTCTGAAAGGAAAGGGGGGCCCCATTCACGGTTGTGAGATGGACTACTAAGCTTCCCTCATTCTGTGGGGGAGTGATGACTGTGAGCCCCTTAATTTTGTTTCCCTTCCCAAAATAGAATTAAAGCTTGTTGGTGCAACCTAGAGGGGGGTGATTAGGTTGCAACTAGTGGATTGTCCCAATTTTTTGGTTTGTGTGGAAATACAAGGTAAATTGAAAATTCAAATGAAATTCAACAATACAATCAACCACAAGACAAGTATTTTATAGTGGTTTGACTTTGCAAGTCTACGTCCCCTCCTCTCTTGGCCTCAAGAGAGTATTCCACTAGTGATTCTCTTTCAATACAATGGGTAGAGATCAAACCCTTTACAATCTTTGTTTATCTTAGGGCAAGAGCACCCTCTTCAATCTTTGTTCATGGGCAAGAGCACCCAACCAATCTTTGTTCACGGGAAAAAGTACCCAAAACCAATTGTAATCTACCTAGACTAGAATTGAAAATAGTTACAAGAGAAGGATGTTACCTTAACAAGAGGTGTGACACTTAACCTCTTGTGTGTGTGTGATGCAATAAGAGTTGTATGCTTAAGATATGAAATGCATGCACCACCAAAGCCTTCAATCACCTCAAGCTTGACTTCCACAAACTTACTTTAACACCTTGATATGTTCTTCAAGGTTGGAGAGAGGGTGAGAGGCAAATCCCAATGGCTTTCTTGTATTTTGAGAGCTTGAGATTACTTGGGGAGTAGTTGATCAAGTGTGAGGTTCTTGCTCTCAAATGAGGTGAATTGGGTTTATATAGAGCACCTTTGAGTGCCAAAACCCAATCCCCAACGGATAGAAAATGGACACATTTTAAGTCCAATTTTCAGCCCAAACGATCGTCCGTCTGGTCAGACAGTCGTCCGTCTGGAAAAGATCCGTTAAACTAGTCGTTGAGGGCATTTTTTAACCCAAACGGAATTCCGTCTGCCCAAACGGTCAGCCGTCTGCCAAACGGTCATCCGTCTCAAATGGAATTTCGTCTGACCAGACGGAAATTCCGTCTAAGCTTCTGTGACTTAGAATCAGTCATAGCAAACCAGACGGTCGTCCGTCTGCCCAGACGGTCGACCGTCTGGTGCCTTGTTTGCTGTCCTACTTTAAGACATGGACTTGGCTTGGGTTTTTGGACTTCTTGTTCAACTCTAAGCCTCATACACCTTCCTACTATGTCCTAAGTCAGTCTAGTGACATGATATGCACATGATTACATACAATTACATTAAAGTGCATATGGAGGTGTCCTAAGTCCTAATTTCATCTAAGTCTTGATCATTGAAGTTCTTGAGTCTTCTTGTACTCCATTCTTCATGATCATCTTGACTTAGATTTCTTGTCCATCTTGGCATGATCTTGGCTTGGGCTTGACTTGAGCATGAGCGTATGGCTTTGACTTGGAGTTGGTCCACTTGTTCTCATTTTGAACTAAAACATCACAACTCAATATAGTCATTAGTAATTCATGCTTATTATCATCAAAACCAATAGAGGTTGATGTGGAAAATGCTGACATGGCATTTCCCAACAATCTCCCCCTTTTTGATGATGATAAACACATGAATGATTGGGAAATATGAATGATAATTAATAACAAATAAACACTCATTCATATGCATGTTATTTACATATTTTTCCATGGTGAATTCTAATTCATGTTTGTTATCATCAAAGCATGATGAATTCAAGTTTCATGTTTGTTATCATCAAAACCAATGGAGGCCAATGTGGCAAAATGCTGAAATGGCATTTTCCAACAAAGCCATATTTCTATTTTTCTGAAAAATTTTGTCTTTTGCAGTTTCCAGCATGCAAGTTGACAGGGAAACCCTCCTTCAAAGGTACAACCTTTCTTGGACGGCCGCTAGATTGGAACACGACAAGTATCAAGAACTGAAGGATGACTCCTCAGATCCTTCTATAGTGCTCTTGCTATCACATCCACCCAGCCGGTACCCTATCTGGCATACTCGGGTGTGTGATCCACAGCCCCGAAGATCAAGTATCGAGGAAATCATCCTCCCACATAAGCAATAACATAATCATGAATAGATAAATCAATGTAAAATAATAATAATCAAAAGATAACAGATAAGTATCTAATCAAAAGAAGCAGAGTGAAGCGGAATCTCACTCCACTAGTGCAGCGGAAAGTAGCTCAAAAGAAAGAAAAGAAAGTACAACTGTTCCCAAAAAGAGAAAGTAAACAAAACAAAACTAAAGAGTTTTCAACTTTATAAAGAATATCTTTATAAGTGTAGACTTCTGAAATCAGGCACGGACGCTTCCACTCCACGGTCGGGCTAATTATAGTACGAAGCATGATTACACGAAGGATCTTCACTGTAATCGTCGTAACCGCTATTACCTTGTGTGAAGTATACCTCTTCACCTTGTGCTTCCTCATATGGACTGTCATAGTATTCAGAACCGGTAAAGAAGTCTAACAAAAGATATTGTACAAAAGGAGTGAGTTTCAAAGAAACTCAATAAGGCAAGTTAAATCCACAATAACATAAATAACATGATTACAGAACATAACATGATCCAATATGATATGAAACAGACAATGTATGTACGAATCTAACTCTATATATGCTGGTCACTATTGGCAGACATGCTTTAAGTCATAGCATCATACTTCTTTGGGAAAGTCTCATCACACAACGCCGTTTGGTAGTGGGTCCGGCATCCCTCGGGACATTCTATGGCTGGGGTTTAGGTCACCGCTCTCTCACATCACCATTGGTCTTAAGTATTGGTGCATGTCAGGGTTAAGCCTAACCAAATGCAAGTCATCTACTTAGTCATATCAACTCAGTTCCAGATGTGAAACCCAGCCCTAACCTTGACCCGGAAACCTTGTTATTTGTAGGTCCGATGACCCGAAGTAAAGTAAGAAGTCAGCTTTGGGCCATCCCAAGAGGACTGGTGCCGCTGAATCCATGAAGGTTGATGATGAGGTTCTATTTATGGAAACAGAATCCGATGAAGATCTAATTAGTTGATGGACTTGGAGTGCCTCATCTTGGTTTGAAGGCATTCTACCACTAGGTAAGTCACTGACTTGTGTACAAAACCCCTTTAGGTTTGGATTGATCGGACCTTCAATTCCCTGTTTGGCCGCGCATTGGTCGACCGATTGGTCGATGGGCCGACGACCAACCACTCGACCAATGGGGCTGTCTTTGGCAATTAGGTTGATTCTTGCTCTATTTAAGTCTAACCCGAGTCCACTCGTATTTGCGCCTCCAAACCCTCGGAACGAACCAAAGACCTCTGCAAGTCATCTCTCTTGCATCCTTGGAGTTTTCTTGGCGGATCTTCGTCGGAACTCTCTTTGCATCAAAAGGATGTCTACCCTCTCCTCCTACATCTTGTTCTCCTTTGAGTTGAGACAGTGGAAGAGATGCGCATCCTCGCTGCAAACATCTCCGAACATGTTCTCATGATCATCCTAAGGATTTAAGGCTAGAACAATGATCTTAACCAGATCATTGCAAGCTTTGAAGGATTCATGATCAAACCATGATTTAATCTCGAATTCCTAATCGAATTCGATCTCTTTGGATCTTCTTCCATTGATCATGTTAGTGGTTAATGGTGTGTTCTCTATGATCCATAATCCAAGAATTCTAGTTGCCTCTTCACCTACTATGTGTTCTTCATGATGCATGATAGTACACATGGTAGGTATTCCATTTAGATTTATGCTTCTAAGCCTATTCCATGAAGACCTATGCATGTTTTCATGTTTCATTACCGAAAGCAATGATCCATCCTCCTATAGTCTTGTCTGTCTATTTCAAAATTCATCAAGATCCATGTTTGATTATTTATGGTAACGTTTCCTAATTGGATCTTGATACCTGATTGATTAGTGGAGGTCCCCATGTTAGAATACTACCGATGTAGTCTACCCCGATTAGTACCCGAACCACCAAACGGGTTTCATATCTCAAAACCGATCAAGCACGCCGCATTGGTCGACGATTGGTCGATGGACCACTCGACCAATCCACTCGACCAAGAGTACAACAACCCGAATGGCCGTGGATGTTTGGTATCTCGAGGGACTTTCCTAATGTGTTGTATATACTGTTTAGGACCCTTCTCAAGTTTGCCAAGATCACGATTCTGGATCTTTGCGAGTTATAAAAGGTAAGGATGGTTATTCCTAATACATAGATAGCATGAATCTAGTTTCATATTTGAATATCATTAATATGTTTCCTAAATAGATTCACAATGATGTACTACGTGCATAACTGATACGAGCATTACATCAATTGAATTGATTCATGTATGATTTACTACCAATGTTATACAAGTGATTGTTATACCGACCCATAATGGAGTTACCAATATGTGATGATATGAATTGATGCAGTGTAGCTACGTATGGTTTGGAAAGGAGAGGTGCGACACCGCCGGACTACTACGGGAATATTATGGGAATCCGGAGATGCCCTCGGACACCCCTAAACCGTGGATGACAATATAGGATTGCAGTAGTGTTGGCTAGGATGTCGTATGTGGACCTAATCGGAGGGGTATTGAGACCGAACGACCCGTGGTAGCAATGGGGATTCATGGGCGCCAAGACCGGTAACCAACCCGGAGAGGACAGGAATCACATGTGGGGGCCAGTTGGTAGGGTGCAATGGTTAGACTTGGGCTCACGGGCGCAAGACCGGTAACCAACCGTGAGAGGACGGAGAGCCCGACCAAGTGGATAACCAAAGGGTTGATGAGTCCGAGCCGAGTGGGGGCCAAGGATACGCCGACTCAGTGTGAAGGATACGGAAAGGATCGGGGGACGAGGAAGGAAGACGGACGACGATGTAACCAAGAGAAGACGCATGGCTAGGACCCCGACAGCGAGATATACCAAAGGTTGGAGAGAGTGGTTGACTAACCCCGAAGGGCGAGGGAGAAGGACCCAACCAACGGTGCAAGACCGGGAAATGATCCGGAGAGAACCAAGAACAAATGGTTGAGGATGTGAGTGGACCCAAAGAAGTACGGGCTAGACAAAGCATGGCAAAGAGACAGAACAGAGAGAAACAGGCCAACAAGCAAGAGCGGAAGCAAGAAGGATAACGCCCGAGCGAAACCACAGACAAGGAGACACGAGACGAGACAGACGGCCCAGAAGAAGCGCAAGGCGAAGAGGCAACCGGAAGGGATGGGACCACAAACCAAGACCGGGGGAGGAGAGCAGCCGACCAGAGTGGAAGGCGGCACATGAGATCACACCACAAGGAGCGCACAAAGTGGAGAAAAAGACCAAGACGCAGGGATAGAACAGACAGAGCACGGGAGAAAGGGGAGACACGGACACGAAACAAGGAGAACAAGGAAGTACGCTGTTAGGTGTCGATATGTTATTGTTTAGTGGGAGGTTGATACCGACGATTGGGTGTGGATCACACTCTCGGGAGCCGGCGGGAGGGCGTGACACCAGATATGTCCATTCCTCGCCCTTGGCGATCCTTTCCAGTATCCTTAGCATTAGATTCCTGATAGTCCCTGACTACGGACTCATCAACCCTATTGGTCATCAACAATGGTAAACGGGAAGCTCTCACATCCTCTCATGGGTTGGTTACCGGTCTTGAGCGCCCATGAATCCCCATTGCTACCACGGGTCTTCGGTCTCAATACCCTTCCGATTCGGGTTTGATATAACGGGGACATCCTAGCCAAACACTGCTAAATAGGTATGACAACCAATAGTTCAAGAAGGTGTCAATGGGCAACCCCGGAAACATCCTATAGTATTTTCGTTGATGTCCAAGGATAGAAGTGTCAAAAGGACACCTCTCAATCCCAAACCATACCTAATCAGTCACATTCTCAAATCAGTCATATCATACACACATGAGTAACTCATCATATAGAAAGTATACACTAACATGATCAATCTCATATACCACTGAGAATAAAAATATCCATAACCAAAAGAATACATATGTGTAATGCTACTGTACTTGAAGTACTTGCATCAGTAGTATAATAACAAAAGAATACATTTAGGGTAATGAATCCAAAAGAATCCAAGTATAGAAACTAGATTCACGCAATCTATGTAATTATAGAAGTAACTGTCCTTACATTGTATAGCTTTGAGAATATCCGAGAATCAAGGAGAATGATTCTAAACTTAGCAAGAAGATCCTAAGCAATCATAGATACCATATTAGGAAAGAGATCTAAAAGATAGAAGGTCAAACCAATCAAAACAGACCAAGAATAGGGCTTCTGTGTTCATTGGTCAATTGGTTGGTCTACTGACCCAATCGACCAATAGAGTTAGTAAGGTATAGAAGTGATGTTTCTGATCCGAAACTTGATTTACATGATCCGAAACATCAGCAAACTTGGAGGAGACCTCAATGATAGTATCCTAACATTAAAGAATAAGTCTAAACACCAAAATTGATCAAAACACAAAGATACAAATTTGGAAACAAAACCTTCCATAAAAGTAACAATTAGGGTTTTCAATGAAATCGTAGTATGATCATGAAATGAAAACCAGCGATGAAGGAATATTCATTCTAGTAAAGAATAAACCGAGATCATACACTAATCAACCAAGAAAAACATATCTAAAAATGATAAGGATCAAATCAAGGAATTGGGTTAGGATTAGACATTGTTTCATGATGATTCCACAATGATCATGGTGAAGATCATTATGAAATCATAAAACAAAGATCACAAGAAGATTTTAGAAGGGATGGTTGCAAGAATGCAGCATCCACTTCATAATCCCAAACACAAAGAAAAGGAAAATCAGAGATGAAGAAGAAGATGGGGGAGATAACCAACCTTAGAAGCAAGAAGATGAAGGATTGCTTGAGTTCTTGCAAGATTATCATCAAGGATGGAAAGAGAGGCTTGGAAAGGGGTCTTCACACCTTCCAGAGAGCTTAGGAGGCAGAGGAGACGAAATAATCTCGTAGACATCAATATATAGAGAACCCAAGACCTAAACAACAAAACAGATCTGATTGGTCGATTGGTTGGTCGATTGGCCCAATCGACCAAGCAGTCGACCCAAGCAGACAACAAGGCCAAGATAGGGAATTGAAGGTCCAAATCAAATCCAAACTTAAAGAGCTTCTACACACACATCAAGTGACTCACATAGTATGTAGAAATGCCTTCGAACCAAGTCAAATAATACTCCAAGTCCATCAATTAAACTCATCTTCATCAAGGTGTAGTTTCCTTTTCAGTTCTGAACAAGTTTCCATATATGGAACACCATCATCAACTTCCATGGATTCTAGGTCAAACACCAAGTCTTCCACTGAGATGGCCCATAGTTGACTTCTTCCTTTACTTCGGGTCATCGGACTTACAAACAACAGGGTTTCCGGGTAAAGGTCAGGGTTGGGATAGGGCTGGATTTCACACTCGCAATCAGTATCAAAGATTCCCGCCGATTCAAAATTGAAGACCTTGGAAGAGGTTCTTCAAGAAGTGAAAAAGGGAAACTGGCCTGCCGGCTGCTTGGGAAGAGAAGGACCCTATCGAAGTTTCAAGTGAGGATCGTCCTCCCAAGACTCCTTCCCACCAGAGAGCAAGCAAAGACAAGAGTCTTAAGCGATTGCTGTCACCTCCCCGGATGAGAGGTAAGGAAAAAAGATTGAAGACCGGTGGTTCTAGGGAAGGTCCGAAAAGTGACCTAGCTAGCATCCCAAGACAATCTTCCCTGGGGACGGTGAGTAAAGAAAAGGTTTTCCAAGACACCCCTCCCAAAACCAGCAAAGTCCCTTCCGGACACTGGACCCTTGTATCCCACTTTTCTGACCACCAATTTTTGATGATTCTTCTTTTCGTGCTACACCTGTATCAGCACCAACAACAATTCCAAACCCTTTTTATGATGTTGTTCTAGAGGCTCCCGGAGCTCATGCATCCCAACCACTTACCAAAGCACTTAGGTCTTCCTCCGCGCCACAAGGCGCGTCATGTTCGAGACCCACCGGTAAAGCCCGAGCTTCTGAGGACCCTGTTGAGTCGCCCCATGCCACCTGGATTCCTCGGTGGTAGATTTCAGCAGAAGGAGGTCTTTCTGATCATCCTGCCAATATAAGAGAATGGTTAGAGCATGGTGTGGCCTCGGACGATAAAGTGATGGCGGACAACCTTCCTCTGCACACATTATCTTCCAGATTAGTTGAGTAAGGCTTCTTCTGTAATTTCAGTTTGGCCTTCCTTCTTTTCATGAAATTTCTTTCATATGTTTTCCTCTTCACCTTCTAGGAATGTTTATGAGAATGATTTCCTGACCGAAGGCATAATTCGCCAAAGCAAATTTTTGTCCTCTGAAGTGTCGTCTCAAATGAAGAACTTAACAGATCTCCAGCGTAAAAACACCACTCTGAAGACCGAACACACTGCCGTCATTGAAGAAAGGGACATGCTTCTGAGGCAGTTTAATAGTGTTAAAGAGCGAGTCCAGTAGCTGATCAGCAGCAATGCCCAGTGCGTGAAGCAAAGGGACAAGGCAGTGAAGGAGAAAGACACGGCGGACAAGGTTAGTCAGCAATTGGTCGGAGGAAACTTTCCATTGAATCAGAGAGATTCAGATTGCACATGTGAAGTCAAGAGCTGAAGAATCTTTTGGCTACTTTCCAGAAAGAGAAAGAGACTCTGACAACCAAGCTTTCTAACAATGAAATTTAGAGCCTTGTTCTCCAAGCCGAAATCACGAGGCTAGTCAAAAGACTGAAGGATGGAGGAAGAGAAGCTGTGGCTTTTAAAATTCAGAGGAGTACCTGGAGGAAGCTAACAGATGCTGCAGTGCCAGGCTTTGAGCATGGTCTTGACCATGCCTTTAAGCTAATGACCGAGAAGCTCCCAGAAGATGTGCTGAGGGAAGTTTGCAAAGGCTCTCCTTTTAACGCAGATTCATGTAGGCGTTTGAACATTCCCGTATTCAGCTGGATGAATTCCTCTCCAGAAAGGGCCGCACAGCCTCCACCAAGCTCCTTAGGTCCTGCCCTCGAAGCCAAGGCCCCTCCAAAAGAATCTGACCCAGTCCCTCTCCAACAAGTCAATCTAGACGGCACTGTGATAGTGACCATTCCTGAAGATGTTTGAAAGTTAATTAGCAGATCCTCTTTTTTCTTTCCTTTTTTGAGAATTGTTTCTTGCGGGATTTCTTTTTTAGAAACCTCCCTTTATGAACTTTTTGTAATGCCCTTGGCAATGAATAGAAGTCTATCTTTAGCCCTTGCCGGCCTAGACATGTGACTCCTGCGCCAATCTTGTGGCTTTTCATCCGTGCAATCTGCTAGACCCATTTTAAGTTGGGCACATTCACAACGCAACCTCCCCAGGGAGCTGCACTCTTTCTCTCTTTTTTTTTTTTTTTTTTTGACAAGTCATAGTTTATGCAACGATCTGGCCTGACTTGCTGGCTCGAACTTTTTACCATAACGTTATTAGCCCCCTATTCTTCTTGACAAATCTTGTTTTGAAGAATATCCTATTGGCACCTAAAGTCTTGAGGGCAGGAAGATGTTGGGGGGGGGGGGGCGAAGTAGCCTTTCAGCGAAGCTACAAAATTGCTTTGCGAAGGTGCATAATACTTCTCTACGGAGTTGTAGAATACTTCTCTGTGCAGCGATATATACTTCTCTGCGGAGCTACAGAATACTTCTCTGCACAGCTGCAGATACTTCTCTGCGGAGCTACAGATACTTCTCTACGGAGCTGCCAGATATTCTTTGCGGAGCTGCAGAATACTTCTCTGCAGAGCTATGAATACTTCTCTACGGAACTGCAGAATACTTCTCTGCGGAGATGCAGATACTTCTCTACGGAGCTGCAGAATACTTCTCTGCAGATATTTCTCTGCGGAGCTGCAGAATACTTCTCTGCGGAGCTGCAGAATACTTCTTTGCGGAGCTGCAGAATACTTCTCTGCGAAGCTGTAGAATACTTCTCTGCGGAGCTCAGATACTTGTCAACTATTTCTCCTTGTTGCGCCAAGCTCTCACTTTTATTGTCACGTTTTCTGACTGTGAGAGTGACTTCTGCAAGTGGTGTAGTTGAGCAAGTTTAAGTGACAGGTCCTAGGCTGTGTTAGATCAACCTTGCGGACTCCAACACTTTTAGTGGTTGGAAAACTTCAACATCTCGTGAAAGTGGAGATATAGAATCTCCAACTGTCCCAATAGCCAGGTAAATTCCAAGGATGTTGCAAGCCGACAAGTTATATACTTCAACAAACATGGTGGGCGAAGATTCTTGTCGGACGAAGGTTCCTCCCACCTGGTCAGGAAGTGTTTCCGCTCAAGGGAATGGAACTTCTCGGAAGTCGTGTATCAAGGTTGCATTTGATGGTGACATTTCCTGGTTGGACCATAACAACGGAAAAACATCAAGAGATGCGGCGTCCGTTAATGGTCTAATGTCCACCAGAACTTTATCTTTCCCATGACTTAGCCAACCTTCTCTCAGATACAGTTGCTTCCTTACAAAGGATGTTGACATCCTCGAGCCCCCTTTCTCGGTGAAAGGAACTAGCTCATTTGACCGAAGCGTGCGGTACAAGAAAGGGCCTATTGACGCCTATAATGCATATTATCTGCTTCATTCATCTGGGAGTGAAGCTTTCATGGATGCTGCTGCAAGCATTCCTCCACAGTCCCTGTCTCACGCTTGGGTGTCTGAGACCCATAAGTTTGTAAGGTGCTCTGACCACATCTTTTGCCTCTCTAGGAGAGATTTTTATGTGCAAGCTTGCGAGAGCTTTGTGAGGAACATTCTTTAGATTTGCCGAAGATTTCTTCTCCTTGAAGCTCGGCTCCTACAGCCCATTGACTCCTCTCCTGGCCTTGATGAGAGAAAACCAATAACGGAGACAGGAGTGATGATGTCATCAGAAACTAATAACCCGTGGAGTCAGAGAGACACAGCTACAAAGAGCTAGACGGACTTACGTGGTTTCGCCCAAGGGAGTGCACTCAAAACCGATAACCACCATTTTGCCCAGCGAGCCGAGTCTTCCTCATCTGTTGCCAAGGGTATCCTTTGCGCACATACGAGGATGTCGAGCGAGAGCTTCCATTGCATAATGTGCAGGTGGGAACTCCTTCCATAGTCAACCCCTAGGCCTTAGCGGTTGATAAGGCTTTGTGATTGAGGGAACGAAGAGCTATGCTAGCTCTTTTTTGGAATGGGAAAAATCGATGCATGGGGAACAGATGGCTCAACTCTTAAAAAAGGACTGCAACCCAATATCCCACTATGATCTTTCTTTTTCTCCGACTTTTAAGAGGCTCGTTATAGGGAGACGACTTTGGGTGATCAGCATACACCGCTCACATCTCCGCAACTTCATAAATGAAGTAAATTTGAGGATGATGCTATGAGAAGAAAAGCCATGAATGGTGTACATTGAACTTCAGATCCAGGAATCCCGTCTGACTCATCAGCCATCAAGTTAGCCTTTGATCTGGGAATCAACGACCTTCAAGCTCTCTTCGTCTCATAGTTCGCATCAAAGCAAAGGGAAAGCAACTGACTCTTCGTTGACATTTCCCACAGACGGCGCCAAATGTTGGTACAAGAAATATGATCTTAGCTCCATGGTTCGCTCCTGATCCAGCCCTTGCTCCTGAGACCGAAACAAAGTGAAGTGGGCCGCCTTTGAGGACGGGAAGCCACCTCCGATGATCAAGTAAGCCCAGGCTAATTACTCAAAGACTCCATTGAGGAGTGAAAGCCCAAAGAGATGATGAAGACTATGCTCTTTAAGGGTTTTTAGAAAGTTAAAGAGAGTGGAGGCTGGAGTGTGTAGAGCTTACTTTGTTCATGCATGGCCATCCGTTATATAAGTGATTAATACCTCCAAAGATAACATGCTCCATAACCCTTAGATGCTCATGTTAGGAGATGGAAGGTGGAGATGGCCTCTATGATTTAAGGGCTCCAAGCGCGGTCAAAAGAGTCGCCTCAACCGTCAGGAGGGTTCCATGAAGGCAACGTCTCAGCTGCATCCTTCTGTTTGATGTGTCAGAGACCCATGAAAGGAGCCAGGTATGCTGTTGTCCCAGGGCTCGAGAAGATCTTCAAGTGTGTATGGCTCCAAACACAGGCAGCTGACTGCAGGGAAATGGGGCCCACATAAGATGACTCTTGCGATGTAGAGCATCTTCGTCCTATTAGGGATGAGGATCTGGTTTGTACCCTCAAGCCACTTCTCGGCAGGAGACTCTCTATGGTAACGCTTAGTCGAGGGGAAGCCCAGACCCAGCAAATGGTCCTGGACTGGCCCAGAAACCAACTCTTTGGGCCGACAGGAGTATGACGATAACATAAAGTTATTTCATGGATGTCTTGGAAGCGGCTCACTCAACCAAAAAATAGAGAAGGCTTAGGCATGCAAGATCCTTTGCTTCACAACAGAGCTTTATTATGTAAGTATGCTAGGAAGTTGTTTTTTTAGCCAGAATTAGAATGGTGTAAATTCATGAAAAGTACTTATTATCCTTCTACATTATTAGAGTGGGCTAGCATTAATGAAGGTAAACTGATGATTTCCCAATGCATGCCCATCATAATGTATTTATACATGAGTGTAGGTACAAAAAAATAGTAGCTCTACGGCTATTTACTATATTATATCTATTCCCTAATACCTTCCCTCAAAGTCAAGGGACCTTCAAGGACCTTGATTTTAGATCGGAGAAGAGAAAACCGATGAGTGGGGAGACTCTTGGTTAGGATATCTGTGAGCTGATTAGAAGTAGAAACATAGCGAACCACTAATTCCTTTTTAGCCATCCCATCATGAACAAAGTGGAAATCAATTTCTATGTGCTTCATACGCGCATGAAATACCCGAATGACGGAAAGATAAGTAGCCCCAAAATTATCACACCTGGGAACTGGTGGAGATGGTAATGAGATACCCAACTCAGAAAAGAGGGATTGAATCCATGTCAACTCCATGGTAGCAACAGCAGTTCGCTTCCTAGATTGCTTAGACACCAAACTAGATCCCAAGAAGATAAGATAGACACCTTGAGACTCACAATCATCAAGACAGCCTACTTAGTCCACATCAAAGTAAACCTCAAGAGTGACTATGGAAGATGGAGCAATGTGCAATCCAAAAAGAATGCTATTTTTAAGATATCACAACAACTTCTTCAAAGCAACCCAAGCCTCTATAGGAGAGGAGAGAAATTGAAATAACTTGTTTACTGAAAATGCCAGATTTGGCCAAGCAAGGGTGACGTATTGTAGACCTGTAACAAGACTTCGATAAAATATGGCATCCATTAAAGGTTTGCGACTTGAGCATGACAAATTATGTGTAGGAGTCATTGGAGGTGGATATTGGTTTAACATCAATCAACCTTGCTTTATCCAAGAGACTATAGGTATACTTCTATTGTGATAGAAGAATTCTACAGGACATATGAATCATCTCAATACCCAAGAAAAACTGTACAGGACTCAAACCCTTAAGGGCAAACTTTGAAGAGAGAGAGAGTGTAATAGATGATCAATGGCTTAAGAAAAGGGACTTGTGACCAAGATGTCATCCACATATATTAGCACATAAAGAGGCCCCATAGGGTGATGATAAATGAAAAGAGACAAGTTAATCTTAGATCCCTCAAAAACCAAGAGTGACAAGATAAGAATTGAGGCGATGAAAATGCCTTGGGTGCCTACTTAAGCCCATATGGATATCTTTGTAATTTGCAAACAGAGAAGGGACACCGGTATCAATGTAGCCAGGTGGTTGTTGCATGTAAACATCCTCTGTGAGATTGCCATGAAGAAAGGCATTATTGACATCAAGTTGTTGAATATGCCAATGTCGAGAGACAACCTAGGTAAGAATGATGTGGTGGGCTTGACGACCGGACTAAATGTCTCATCATAATCCAACCCATGTTCTTGTGCGTACCCTTTGGCAACTAGGCAAGCCTTATGATGCTTTATGGTCCCATCGGATTTCCTCTTGATACAAAATAACCATTTGCAGCCAACAACCCTTCGATTCAAGGGTGTGGAGGCATGAGGATCCAAGTCTTGCTGGCAAGTAGAGCATTAAACTCATTGTCCATTTCTTGCCGCCAAACTAAAAATTTTGAGGCTTGGCTATAGCATGTGGGCTCAGTATCTGAAGGCCCAACAGCCAAGAGAGAGCAAGAGGCTCCTCCTCTTTAACTTTCCATGGGCTTTCTCCTCACACAAGGAATAAGATAGCGAGTTGCAAAGAAACTCTTTGGAATTTTAGGGATCTCATTTGGGTCCCATCCTGTGACTTAGTCACCATTGGATGAATTTTAGCCACACTGAACTGATTGGGTTGACTCATTGAGTTGACTGGGTTCTGCAGTCTAGAATATGGGATTGATAACCCATTAGAGATACTGAGTGATTCATTACATGCAATAGCGTCACTGGACCCATGTAAAATTTGAACTCTGCCTAGGCATATGTGTCTCCTGTAACTGCTGCCCATGCAGATTTGGCCCATGCATATTCGGCCCATGTGAGTGCTGCGCACTTGAGAGGTGCCCATCTAAAGTGTCATTGTGCACAGAAGGTAAATTTAGTCCAACAAAAACTTGAGCAGGTGACCCATCATGAAAATTCATATAATCAGGTCCAGTAGAAGGATGACAATCCATAGGGGTTGATGGCCCATTTAAAACATTTAAATGCCCAACCGAATTAAACAGTCCAATGTCATTATTTACACTACCAGAATGAAGTTCAGATCAAAATTATGTGCAGCTGCAATAGAATTTCCACCATTATTTGTAGACTGAACGAACAGTAGCACCATGATTTGCACCTGTGGTAGGACCCGAATGTATACTCGTAGTTGCACCAGCATGATCACCAATCTGATTAATATAAGTAGAATCTCTAGAACCAGCAGCTGCAGATCGAAAGTCTTTCCTACTGTTTGAATTACCAGAAATTGTAATACCAGAATTTGTATATGATACACCCACTGTTGGCAATAACAAAGGAAATGAAGAAACACAAGGAGACGGAGAAACATTGGCCAAAGAAGCAGATTTAAGTTTCATTAAAAACTACATGACGAGATATAAAAAATTTCCCAACGGAGAGATGCAAACACCTATACCCATGATGACGTGTACTATAGCCAATGAAAACACAAGAAGCCGAACTAAAATCCAATTTAAGCTTATGAAATGGTCCCAACGGTGGGTAACAACAGCATCCAAATGTTTTGAGAAAGATGTAATTAGGCTCTCTGTTGAACAAACAGGAAAAAGGAGAAGCAAAATTCAATGCTGCAGTGGTGGTCTGTTAGGAATGAAAACAGCAGTAGGGAAGACATCCACCCAAAAATGCATTGGCATACCAGAGGGGACAAGCAAAGACAAACCCATTTCAACTATTTGACCATATTTATGCTCAACCCTACCATTTTGTTCAGATGTGAAGAGACAGGATAACCGGTGATTAATCCCTCAATTTTCAAGAAACTTGGAAAAATGTGATATTCCCCACCCCAGTTAGATTGGAAAGCAAGAAGGGAGTAGCAAATTGTATCTCAACAAAAAGTTTAAAAAGCTGAAACACTTGCAAAGCCTGAGATTTATGAGAAAGTTGATACGACCAAATGAACCTTGTAAAATCATCTACAAATACCACATAAAACCTATAGCCATCAGTAGAAACGTCAGGGCAGTGCCCCACAGATCTGAATATACAAGCTCAAGATATGCAGAAGTATGTGTTTTACAAGAAAGAAAAGACAGTTTATGAGATTTCCCATATTGGCAAGGCGCATGCACAGGCAGTGATTTAACACCAACAAAAGAAAGACAAAAATGAGACAAAATGCTACTAACAGTGGCTGAATTAGCATGTCCTAAATGCATATGCATTACAGTAGGAGAAGGTTTAATAGTAGCTATTAAACCAAATCAATGAAAAGGAAGAGTTTTAGATCCTTTACCTTAGTGATTTTCTGCAATGGATCTAGATACTGGAGATGTTTCTTTGCGTTCCATTTCCCTTCTTTCAGCTTGTGAACTCTATAGGTTATTTTCACGCTTCCAAATCGGCGAACCATAATGATGGAGGTTCAGGATTAGGTTGGAGAATTCGTAGAACATAGAAGAGTATTCTTAATCAGTGTGTTTCTGTTTGGTTTTCCATCCCTCTATTTATAATGTTTTCCCTCAACCCTAATTCCTTAATTAGGGTTTTCCTTAGACTCATCTTAGGGGGGGGGGGAATATTATAGTCCTATTTAGACTCAATTAAATAGAGGAGTAGTCATCTTAGACTACATAACCATCTTGCTGCCACCTATGGCGCAAATTGTAGTGGGCAACCCACTATCATTAACATCTCTCACTCGCCACAAGGTGGCGGAGTTATCCAAATGCTCTCATCAACTCTAAGCCTTTCAATGTGGAAATGGAATGTGCGACCTAAGAGATGTATCTAGGGTAGTAGTGCTATATCAAGTCTCCATCTAACCATCATATCACATCACTCAAAAATTATCTCATTATACCCTAAACAATTCAATTATACCCAGTTCCACATTCTCGATCCCTCATAATGAGCAATGTGAACTATCCTCATATGATGTACTCATGACTTTGTCAAATGACAAGTCGCCCAAGCAATGAGTCACATCACTGATGGGTATAGAATGAAAGTTTTCCCATAGCCCTCATGTCATTTGGATTATCCCCAACTACTTTCACAGTCTTGCCCTGCGAGACTGCATCATCCATGATCCTAAGGAACAAGCTAAAGTAGCATCATTGGATGTCCTCTTCGTGGCATACTCTAAAGTAAAGGGTACAAGTAGGATCAACAAAATGTGATCCTGATGGCTCACATAGTGACGAAGCAGGGATCCATTCAATCACTCTCATCATCGGTCAACTTCATGCATGCTATAGCGTAACTCCCATTGATATGGGCATGTCACAAAAGAAAAAAAATATGCCATACGAATCTTGGTTCAGTCGCTACCTAAAGCACCTAACTTGATTCTTTTACAATCAGTCACACATTGACCAATTATAAAATATTCACATTTGGCTACAATCCAGGCAACACAAAAATGTGATGATTCTATGTATGACCATTGAGGTCTCTTCTTAGTTCCAACTAAGGTGCTTGACATTGGTTTGAAAGCCCCCTAAAGCCTTACAAACCCTTAGGCTCATCTTGCTCACTATTTACAAGCGCCAAGGTGAATTACCTGTGTGAGTGGGTCAATTCCATGCCTGGTGACATCTTTATAAAATATATTAACTCACTTATTATAAACATGCATCAAATATGCACATAAAAAATGATTTCATTATGTCCAAAAGAAGATGTCTTATAAAAATAAAAGAACAAATATCATCCACGTCTAAGACCTAGACTCCTAACATGTGCCAAAAACACATCCCTTGGTATAGGCTTAGTCAATGGGTCAACCACCATGTTGGATGTGGAGATGTGCTTTAAGACAACTTCTCCCTTCACAATCATATCTCAGATAAAATGGTAGCAAATCTCTATGTGTTTGGCTTTTCCATGGAACTTAGCATCTTTAGAAAAAGCCAAAGTTGTTGTACTATCAGTGTGTGGGAGCACCACATTATCTGAATGTGAGAATAGGTTGAGACTTCTCAAGAATCTTCTAAGCCAAACTGCCTCTTGAACAGCAGTTGAGCATGCAACATACTCAACCTCTATCGTGGACAAAGCAATGCATGTTTGTTTCTTGCTGCTCCAAGTAATAGCTCCTCCTCCAAGGACAAAAACATAACCTGAGGTAAACTTTCGCTCGTCCTGATCATTGCCCTAGTCAGCATCACTGTAACCTCTCAACCTCAAATCTGAACCACTATATGTGAGCATGAGATTTGTCGTCCCACGAAGGTAACGGAAAATCCTTTTTACTGCCTGCCAATGGGTAAGTCCTAGGTTACTCTGGTAACGACTGACCATCCCAACAGCATAGCAGATATTTGGGCACGTGCATATCATCGCGTACATCAGACTACCAACCGCAGAAGCATAGGGTACTTTTGACATTTGATTTTTTTCTTCTTCATTCTTAGGGCATTTATCTAGGCTCAGTCTACACGTTTTGTCCATTGGTATGTCAATGGGCTTAGAATTTTGCATGTGGAATCGTTCAAGGACTTTCTCTAAGTAAGTTTGTTGAGACAAACCAATAAAGTTCTTTGAACGATTCCTCACTATCTTGATGCCTAACACAAAGTTGGCTTTGCCCATGTCCTTCATCTCAAATGTGAAGGAGAGCCACTCTTTAGCGGCAACTATCATGTCAATGTCATTCCCTGCTAAAAGGATATCATCATGTAAAGAGAGAACTAAGAATCCTTTCTTGGACCGTTTTATATACACACAATGATCTTCTTCAATCACATCAAAGCCATTAGAAATTACAGCATGATGAAATCTAAAATACCATTATTAGGACGCTTGTTTGAGGCCATATATGGAACGTTTAAGGCGGCAAACTTTGTGCTCATGTTCCTTGGACTCAAAACCCACTGGTTGATCCATATAGATCTCTTCGTCCAGTTCTCCATTGAGAAATTCCATTTTAACATCCATTTGAAAGAGTTCAAGATCTAGTCTTGCCACAATGGACAAAATAAGACGAATGGATGCTATCCTCACCACAGGGGAGAATGTCTCATCATAGTCCACACCCTCTCTTTGGGTGTAGCCTTTCGCCACAAGTCATGCCTTATATTTGTCAATTGATCCATCGGCCTTACGCTTAACCTTAAGAACCCATTTGTTCCCAATAGTTTTGCAATTAGGTGGAGGATCAATTAACTCCCAGACTTGGTTCTTTTCCATAGAACTCAACTCATCTTCTATAGTAGCCAACCATTTGTCCTTAGCATGTGATGATAGCACTTCCTCTAGGGATGCAGGCTCCTCCTCATCAGCTAAGGCACACAAAAGGGCTTCCCCTTCAATGTTGAATCAAAGACGGGGAATATGTCTTCTTGTGCTTCTACGTGCATTGAGATCACAATCATTTATGGGTGTGTCCCCACTAGGATCACAGTCTGCATTCGTGCTCTCACTTGGTGCACTACGACCAATATCTTCTCTGGCGACTAAAGGATGTGTTCTTTCCCCACCCTCGCCAAGAGGATTTGGTATGTTGTGATCCTCCTCTATCTCATAGAGATCAAGATCTCTATGAGCATCAGATAAACTAGGTTAATCTGCTTCTAGAAACTCGACATCTCGTGACTCAATCTCAGTCATACCTCCACTAAGGTGTTCACCGTACATACATAACGTATCCCTTAGAGCTATTAGGATACCTCACAAAGATGCATTTCTTAGCTCTAGGACCTAACTTCCCATACTTATGGGAAGAGGTGTGAACACACCCAGTACAACCCCATGGTTGTAAATGTCCTAGAGCAGGCTTTGTACCTTTCCATAGCTCATAGGGTGTAGACGGTATTGACTGAGATGGTATTCTATTCAGGATATAAGCTGCAATCTGAAGTGCATCTCCCCAAAAACTAATTGGGAGGTTTGCTTGCACCATCATGGACCTAACCATGTCCAAAAGAGTTTTATTCCTTCTTTCTGCTACACCATTTTGTTGCAGAATGTTAGGAATAGTTAATTGTCTCACAATTCCTTTTTCTTCACACAATTCTTTAAATTGTTTAGATAAATATTCGCGTCCACGGTCAGTTCGCAGAATTTTTAAATTTCTGCCTAATTGATTCTCAACCTCTGTCACAAAGCTCTTGAAACAATCTAATGCTTCATGACGGTGAGTGATCAAATAAACATAACCATATCGCGAATGATCATCTATGAAAGTGAGAAAATAAGAGGCTCCATGTCTTGCCTTAACATTCATGGGTCCACAGATGTTTGAGTGTACTAGTTCTAATGGTTTAGTTGATCTGGGTGCCTTTCCAAAAGGCTTCCGATGAGCCTTTCCAGTCAGACAAGGTTCACATATGGGTAGGTCTACTTTAGCGAGTGAGCCTAAAAGGCCGACTTTAGCTAACCGTGACATCCTGTCCTTCCCAATGTGACCTAATCTAGAATGTCATTTTACAAATTCTATATTACTGTCAACAATTAAAGAAGAGGAATTAGAGATAACCGAAATCAAATCTAATTTAAAAAATCCATTGTCAAGAATGCAGTGGCCCCATATGGCCCCTTCAAATAACAAATCCAAAGCACTGTTGGAAAAATTGAAAGAATATCCAAAACTTAAAAGTGTTGAAATCGAAACTAAATTATGCATTATGTCTGGTGCATAGATTACATCATGGAGGATCAACGTGCGGTCCGTTCGTAAGCTAAGTTGGACTAATCCAATGCCTTGAACATCAATGTTGGCGCCTGATGAGGACATTTATGTGTGAAATCTTAGGGCATAAAGCATGTATTTTATACACTTAAAGTGGAATTACCTTGGGTTTTATGTTGTTTTTGCAGATTTTAGGACTTTTCAAGATTTAAGCAAATATTTGGAGTTTTGGGCTTGAATCCTGCAATTTTACATGTCAAGAAGTCCATTCAAATTCTCAAATGCAAGAATGGGCCTGATCTGGAGCATGATGGGCTAGAGATGTGTGATTATGGGCCAACTCCGAAATATTGAAGAGATAAAGAAGGCAAATTTGATCTACGGCTGAGATTATAAATTATCAATCAAATCTACAGAGATATTATTGAGAGAGTCCAAATGGAGAAAAGAGTCCTTGCATACTTCAATATCTTATTTCATATCTGGGATTTAATTAAAGAAAGAAAAAGAGGAAAAAGAATTATATTTAGAGAAGGAAGAGGCAAAAATCCCGTTTTTGAATGTCTCTGTCCAGTTTCGATCAAGCCCTTCATCAAACGGTCATCCAATTCCGATCGTGCTGAATTTTGGAGGAGAGATTCATGACTACTTAAATCTCAAATCCAACGATGGAATTATGCATCTGATCTCTCTAAGTCGGCGTGATTAGTACGTCAAAACCCTAATTGGCTGAGTCAGATAGGAACCCTGAGTTTTATTCAAATTCAGCTGTGCCTCATATCTCATGTATACTCTATAAAAAGAGAGCATACTCCATCAAAGGGGGACGTGTTCTAGAGCCTAGTAGAAGCATTCTTTCTTCTCTCTTCAGTTTATTTAAGCTTTCTCTAGTTTTCTTTGCTTGCATTTGTGAGATTTAAATTTCTAGATTGAATGTTTAGGTTTAATTTTTTTATGTAATGCAATTCAAGTTCAAGTTTCAAGTTTTTAGATTTGTTTTTCTCTAGGTCTAGCAATTGCAGATTTAGATCATTCTAGATCTAGATCTGGTTGTTAGGGTTGGTTGAGATTCGAATCGTTTGTTCAATTTGCAAGTAAGTAACCTTCTTTATTAATCTTCTCTCCTCCTTCCATTCCCACTTCTATCTACCCCTCCATACTCTTAATTTAGGATTTACTTTCAGCATTTACTTATTGTTCTCCCATCCCCTGGATTCTTGATCAGAGATGCCTACAGTCGTGCCTCTCTTTGGGTAAGGCTTCCTTTTTACTTTCTGCAATTTACTTTCTATTATTTACTTTCTGCAATTTACTTTCAACATTTATTATTGTTTTCCCTTCCCCTGGATCCTTGATCAGAGATGCCTACAGTCGTGCCTCTCTTTGGTTAAGGCTTCCATTTTACTTTCTGCAATTTACTTTATGTTATTTATTTTCTGCAATTTACTTTCAGCATTTATTTATTGTTCTCCCTTCCCCTGGGTCCTAAATCAGAGATGCCTACAGTCGTGCCTCTCTTTGGTGAAGGTTTCCCTTTCCTTTTATTGCTTTGATTATTTCTTTTCTACAATTTCTTTTTCTCTAATATCCATTCCCCTGATCGGTGGACTGTAAGCTACGACAAAGGGTCCACGGTCAAAGTCATTATTATTATACTCCCCTTCCCTCGATCCAGAGCTGACACTCGGATCACTTCCCTTTTCCTTTTATTTTTATTGTTCGTAATTTTTTCCTGTCTTTTATTTATGCATTGATTGTGTTTACTTTATTTTTTCGTTTTAATTCGATTGCATTAGATGTATGGATTAGGATCGTTTAGTTTAGTTAATTAGTTTAACAAAAATTGAATCATTCCACTCTTGCATTACTATTAAGAAGTTGAATTCTAAGTGGCATATCTCCCTGAGATCGACCCATTAGCTACATGATACTGTGCGCTTGCGGTTACTTTTAAATTTCACAAACAGCGCTGTTTCCCATATAAATTCTATGTACTCCTAATGACACTTTGCGATAATTTATGAAACTATCTCTTTCTCGTGTGATGTTCCTGGTTGCTCCTGTATCGACAATCCAATATGATTGTGTTAAAGCAACCAAAACATGTGTACTCACAAAGGTACAAGGAAAAGATAAATATGGTACCTTCTTTGACTCAGTACAATCACGAGCAAAGTGTCCCTTCTTTTGGCAGTTGTAGCACGTTATTTTGAATATGTCTTTCTTACCCCCACACTTTCCACGTTTCTGTTTGACCATTCCCTCCCTAGGTGCCAAGTTCTTGGTACCCTCTTGATTCCCTCTTTTAAGTCCCTTATGTTTGGGCCATTGGCCCTTATATGTACTTGCCTAAGCAACAAGAGCAGTTGTGCCGGTCACCTCTAGGCTCTTCACTTCCATCTCAAGGTGTTGAGCTAGATCAGCATACGTCTTGATGCTCTCAAGATGAGCAAGTACTTGTTTCATTCATGCCCAGGAATCAGGTAAGGTCCTAATCAAGGCCTGGACTGTTGCTCATCAGAAAGGTCATGTCCAACAACTTTTAGTTTGCGAACCATTTCCTTGACAGTTCTGATGTGCTCAGTCATTTTATGCTTGGGGTCCATTCGGTACATCTCAAACTTAAGGATCATACCTCGCAGTCTTGTTGTGGATGTACCACCAAAAGCACGCTTCAGCTCGTCCCACATGGACTTAGTTGTAGGGAAAACCTCATGTTCTCCTTGTAGGTCATCTTGCATGGCACTTAGCATGAAAAACCTCGCACTTCGGTCTTTCTTAACCCAAGCATCATATAGATCCTTATCTCAACAAGATTGGGTAGTCTCTTTTCCCAATGGAGGATTAGTCGGTACAATCATTTCCGTGGTAAGATGCTCCATGCTATCTTGGTCATTAAGGTAGTACTGGACTTTCCGTTGGCACTTCTCAAAGTTCTCATTACCGAAAAGTTTCTCACCCTTGAGAAGGTCAGCAATCACGTTTTTAAAGGTCATCTAGATTACATCCAGAATGGTTAAAAAGATATAGTTAGTATATTTTTCACCACTCATTGGAATTTTTCCAAATTAATTATCCTTAATCCATACTGTGGTGTCAATCATTTAACATTGTTCAATGTCAAACCCACCAAAAATGTATTGAGAATAATTAATTTAAATTATTCCAATAAGTATACATCGGAAAAATAAGCATCTCCTATTATATAATTGCGCCATACATACCAGCGCATGGGTCCCACCATAGGAACCCAAAGTTTGGTACTTCTAATAACACATCGAGTCAGTACAAGATTATGATGTGCAATGTGGTGGCAACCCTATTACATGGCTTCCAAAAAATAATTAAAATTACATCCCTTTAATTACATCTCAAAGAATCCTACTGCAACACTACTAGGGTATACAACACTTTGCATCACTCTCAAATACTAACTCTAGCGTACATACATAAAATGTGTCATTGTGATAACACCAAACAGGATCTCTTCCATGAATAAATAAATAAAAAATTTATGGTCTATTTTGGAAGAGATTGAATCTGCATCCACCTAATGGAACAAATCAAAGGTCTAAACCGCCATGGGAGGGTTCCATTGCTAATTGAAATTTTGCACAATCATCATAGCAAAGAATGTTAAAACAATATAACAACCATGACAGTAAAGCTAATGATCACAAAAATTGCACAAAAACAAATTTTGATGCAAAACATAGAAAGATGCAATCATAAACAACTCCAGGCTAATAATTTTTTAATTCAGAAATAAAACATGGTGCTAGTAGAACTCCAATGATTTGAGTTTGAGGTTTTGGGGTTCAAATCTCACTTTAGCATTAGTTTATATCTTTTTAAAACTAAATTAAAAACCAACCTCAAAAGTGTCTTTCTCTAATAAAAAACAGAAAGAAAACATCACAAGAGTCCTCCCACCTCCAACGATCTCCACTCTCTCTCTCTCTCTCTCTCTCTCTCTCTCTCTTCTCACATAAAGAGAGGAGAAAGAAACATGAAGATTCCACGTGAAAAGTTAGTTTCTTTTTTTAAATAAAAAAAAACTGGTTAAAAAAAAAGTTTCATGAACGTGTGACGGTCCATATTTTTTTTTCTTTTTCTTCTTGAAATGCCGAACAACATAGAAGGCGTCCTTTTCTTTTCTTTTTTTTTTTTTTTCTTTTTTTATTCGAAAAAAAAAAACTGCTTGAAAGTTCACATGAAGCACGGTAAACAGGAAATCCCTACTTTCTTTCTTTTTTTTTAATAAAAAAAGTCCCTTCTACACAAGGAAAAGAAAAAAAAATTATTCATCCAATTTCATACCACAGATTGGGTAAAGGTCAAGCAATTGGTTAAGGATTGAATCTGACACTCATTAATGTCAATGGATCCTATCAACCAACACTCATAAAACTAGCCATTGCTAGCGACCCTAACCCCAACCTGGCTCTGATACCAATGTTAAACTAAATCAATGAAAATGAAGAGTTTTAGATCATTTATCTTAGTGATTTTCTACAATGGATCTAGACACTAGATGTGCCTCTTTGTGTTCCATTTCCCTTCTTTCAGTTTGTGAACTCTATAGGTTATTTCCACGCTTCCAAATCGGAGAACCACAATGATGGAGGTTCAGGATTAGCTTGGAGAATTCGTAGGAGAGTATTCTTAATCAGTGTGTTTCTGTTTGGTTTTTCATCCCTCTATTTATAATGTTTTCCCTCAACCCTAATTTCTTAATTAGGGTTTTCCTTAGACTCATCTTAGGGAGGGCATATTAGAGTCCTATTTATATTCAATTAAATAGAGGAGTAGTCATCTTAGATTACATAACCATCTTGCTGCCACCTATGGCGCAAATTGTGGTGGGACCCACCCACTATTATTAACAGTAGCAATAGCAGAAGCAGAAGTAGAACCAGCAACAAATTATCCACATGGAGCTGATATACACCATTTCTAAGGGGCTCGGTCACTAGGATATTGCCCAAGGAGTGATCCTCAATGTGAAAAAAAATTGTCATGAAATTCAAAATATATAGGATTATTAGAAGTGAATTTACTGACTGATAAGAGATTAAGTGAAGGAGATGGAACGTGCAAGATGTCAGAAAAATGAAAAGGAGAGTTGACAGACTTGTTCCATTACCAATCTATTGTGTTCCATTACCAATATGAACCTACTCATTGCCAATATATTTTGCAGGAGAGCTGATGGAACCCGAATTAGAAGTGATAAGATGAGAAGCTCTTGAGTCAAGCAACCAGTGTGCAACACCATGAAAAGAACTAGTAAATTGAGTTTGAAGCATCACACCATGAAATTGAGCTTGAGGCACCACAACATGAACTGTGGTAGAGGATAATTGCAAACAGAAGAGGATGAAGCAAACCTCTTTGTAACTGTAGCATACCTTGAAAGCTGAAAACAATTCTTGGCAACATGCCCTTGATGATCAAAAATCTTGTGATAACACCCGTATATCCAAACCAGAATTTGTATTGTAGGTCCGAGTACTGAGAGTTCTAGACAAAAGAATTTGTGGGCTATCCAGATTGAAGCCCATGACCTAGGCCCTGAACCCATGAATCTGGATACTATTGGTGAAGAACTTGCCTTACTGGGAACCCGAAGAAGATTCAGTCGAAATTCAGATGGACCAAGTAGATAGATTTCCAACATGGGGCAATTCGAGTTTGAAGATGTTCGAGATCGAGGTGAGAGCCCTTCATGTGTTGGTTTAAGTTAAATTGGTGTTAGGGATCAACCAGGAGAGCTAAGCACCCAAGTATTGCAAAGTACTAGGGGGCAGTTGCTTAAGGCGGTTGATTAGCTAACCAATTGCCCCAAGCGACAAATTAGGGTTGCAGGATTTAAACCTTGTTTTGCCCCTGATACTTTATAAATAGCCATCCATGACCTAATTTTGCATTATTATATTCGTGAAGCTGTTGTGGACTAGGTAGAGGCTTTGTACATGTGGTTGGTGGTGAAGAACCCTCGATTAGTGAAGAAAGCCTAGATATTGCTTTGACTTTCAAATCTTTTAGAAGTTAGTTAAGCACTCTCTTATTTTACTTGAATTCTATATTGTTAGAGAGTAGCTCCTCCCTCTAAAATTCTGTAGTGGTTTGTTGGAGTGATTAGATCATTTCCCATCAATGATCTTGATTGGATCATGCCAGGAGATGGATTTTTATATCCAAATCAAGGGTTGATCTTGTCGAAGAAGATGATGTGGATTCAAATCATTCTTCTTCTGTGATCTGATGTGTGGTGACCTCTCTAGAGTTCTAAGGACGAAATTCGGATTTGAACTACCCAAAAATCAGATCGAGGATGGGAGATCAAAAGTCTAAATTTCAGACTTGGATTTCTGCTCGAGAGGGGACGTCGATTGACCCAACCAACCGCCTTAACTAACCGGCTGAGTCACATGATTGTGTCAGTGTCGTTTTTGCTCTATTTGGATTTCAGACTTTAATGTAACTTTTTAACCCTAATCTAGGTGATCTTCGAGGTCTATTGCGGTGGTTTTTTGAGAGATTTAATACACTTTTTTGTGATATTTCAGCTAAGATAGGTAAGGTTACAATTGCATGTATAATTGACATGATGTTATGATGATTTTCCTATCACTGTGAACATGTATGTAGCCTTATAACCTGTTGTGACAGTAGCTAAATGTGCTTATTTGATGATGACATGTTATGGACAATGTTAGATGTATTTAATTTATCACTTGATGTGGAATGATGTGTTTGGTGTGACTATGATTGAGGATTATCCTTGTTGGGTATTCCTAGCTTGGGACATTGAGGACTGTGATATGAGACATTGTTTTCTGATGCCCCTAGCACCATCATGGTTGTTGGTTTACATACTTAGGAGGTCTAGATTGCATGGTTAGGTTTCCTCACATGCTACGACCCTTTTGTTAGGGGTATTGAAGTTGAATGACTAGTGATAATGATGACGTGACTCTATTTGTCACATCCACCCAGCCGGTACCCTATCTGGCATACCCGGGAATGTGATCCAAAGTCCAAGGATCAAGAATCGAGGGACCATGCCTCCCACATACACGATAACACAATCATGTACAATAATAATCAAGGTAAAAGCAACAGATAATAGATATCATGAATAAGATAAGATTCAATTAATCAAAGTGCGGAAATAGATAATATCAATGTGTAAGTATAATCATAAAGATGAGAGAATAAGTGAGAATCACTCTCTCAAAGCAGCGGAAAAAGTAGTATAATCAAGTTAGTTACAATCCCATGTTTCAAAAGTAATCCAGAGGAAGTTAATTACATGTCTAGTTGTTCCATAATAAACTAGGGAAATGGGGCACTAGACTAGGGTTTCTTCTATCCTAATGATCGTCTCCTCATAGGTGTGGATGAAGAAGGCCCAGCTCTGCCGCTCCCGCACAATCGTGGGGCTAACCTTGGTACGAAGAGTAATCCTCTTCGGCACCAAAACTCTGATCTTCATTGAAGCTACCACCCGGAGGGTAGTATGCGGGATCAAAGTCCGTCTCGAAGAATGTGCCATCAGGGTCTTCAGTTCCTGCAAGATAATCTAACAACATTTTCACAAAAGGAATGAGTTCAAAGAACTCAGCAAGGCAGTTATTCCATAATTTAACATCATACAGATTCAAAACATAACATAATGCAATGTGATATGAGACATATGATGCAAATATGATTCTAACTCTATGAATGCTAGTCTCTATGGTAGACATGCTTTAAGTCATAGCACCATACTTCTTTGGGTAGTCAGTCACTCTCCCTCAACCCATTCCGTATCTTGGGAATGCCGTGATAATTGGGTAAAATCCTCTCAAACCATGGTAGGGGAATCAATCACCGCTCTCTCACATCACCATTTGGTATAAGTATTGGTGCATGTCACAGTAAAGCCTAGCCCAATGCAAGTCATCTACTCAGTCGTATCAAGTCAGATTCAGATACGTCCATTCCTCGCCCCAGGCGATCCTTTCCGGTATCCTTCACACTAGAGTCAGCGTAATCCTAGATTACGGACTCATCAACCCTATTGGTCATCCACAAATAGTAAACAGGAAGCTCTCACGTCCTCTCACGGGTTGGTTACCAGTCTTGAGCGCTTGTGAGCCCAAGTCTAGCTATTTGCAACCCTACCAATAAATGGCCCCTTTCAGGTATCCGTAGCATAGTTTATGTCCTTTCCCGGGTTGGTTACCGGTCTTGAGCGCCCATCAAACCATACACTACCATGGGTCGTTCGGTCTCAATGCCCTTCCAATTCGGGTCTGACACGACAAGGACAATCCTAGCCACACAACTAGACAATCCTATGTATGTCATCCAATAACCCGAGAAAGTGTCGATAGGCACCTTCGGAGAACATACCATACCATTCCCTCCGATGCCTAAGGACAGAAGTGTCAATAGGACACTCCCCAATCCCAAGTTATACTTAGGCAATCACATATTCAAGTCCATCATTTCTCATACATTCAATACATTTTCATGATAAGAGTTAAATCATAATATCGAATTGATCCATCATGAATACAAATAGCAAGAGTAATAAATCATTCTAACAAGAGTATAATAATTCACAATACTACTGTTCTAAAACATGTATAACAGTCCTTTAATAATTAAAAACAATTAAGAAACTGTGTTCTTTAAGTATAAGCACCAACATATGATTATGGCCTATATGTTTATGGAGATAACCATCCTTACCTTAGGTTGAGTTGATGATGAATTGAGAATTACCAAGAAATGGTCCAAAAGAAATGTTAAGACCCTAAACAAACATCAATAATAAGTTAGAGAAGAAATTAGGAAGATCGAATGTTAAACGGGTCAAAACTGGCTAAGGTTGCTGTCAGCAGTAACTTTGGTCGATGGTCTTTGGTCGATGACATCGACCAAAGAGGACCGACCAAAATGTCTTCGGGACAGAATAATGGATTTTGGGGGTTTTGGTCCGAAATTGGTCTTCCGGGATTCAGATCGATCCGAAACTTGGAGGAATGCTTAAGCACAGTATGAGGACACTAGAAATCAAGGAATTAACATAATCCAATGGTCTAAATAGAAAGCCCCAAATTGAGCTACTAAGTTCAAGAGACAAGCATCATAGCATGAATTGAAATTGATTGCATTGACAATGAAAAGGCATGCATTAGCTAAGGGAACTTATAGAAATTCGATTAAGATCATATGCTAGTGATAAACATGTACATAGCATACTATATACCTCAGTTTTGTACAAGATGGCATGATGTTAAGAAGAAAATCAAAGAATGTGTATGCTAGGCTTGAAATGGGGGCATAGCATGAATAGATAGGTAAGAGGATCATAGGTTAAGCAAGAGTGGACACTTGGAGTGATGGTTGCAAGGTTGCAGCACCATCTCCAAGGTCTCAACAGCAAGAGAGGGATATAAAAGAATAGAAAAAGATAGAATAGAGAGTGGAAGTGATGAATCATACCTTGTAGTTGTAGATAGAGACAAGAAACAATGATTAACAATGAGTTTTGGTGGAGTATCCTTCACAAATGCCTAGGAGTTTCTTTGAGAAGCTCCCCCCACATTCTCAAGAGTGAAAATGATTGCAATAGGGCTCAAAACACGAGGCTAGTATAAATAGAATAGGGAATATTCCAAAGAATCATTAACTTGTTTGACTGGGCAACTTTGGTCGATGGTCCTTGGTCGATGGCATCGACCAAAGAGGATCGACCAAAATGTTTCTCAACAGAAAATCAGGTTTAGTTCAACAACTTCAGATAGGGATTTGGAGGGCTATACAAGGTCAAATTGAATGGGTTTTTTTTCTACAATTCAATCAAGAAGTCTAGTTTCGGGGAATACCTTAGGATTGAGCACGGGAGTTCATTAGGTACTTCAACTAAATCATTCTTCTCCGATGCGCAGACTTTCATTAAACACTAACAATGTACTCAAGTAAGGGATATCATCGTCAATGTCCATGGGCTTGATCTCCGACTCATAATTATCAATCAAAAGGGTCCATAAGTCTCTTCTACCACCGCTTCGGGTCTTCGAACCTAAAAGCAATAATGGATCCGGGTTAGGGTCAGGGTTAGAATAGGGCTGGATATTACACTATTTCATCCAACAATGGTAACTAGTCCATGAGAAGATTCAATGGTCCACTATTCATCATGCATTGGTCGGGTTGCATATGTTAGTGTCACACCCCACCTAGCCGGACCGAGTCATACCTGAATACCCGTGGGGGTGATAAACTACAAGACTAAGGTTCAATGACAAACCCACACAAACATATGATATAGAGTAATCCAAGGACAAGAATAAATCAAGTTTAAATATCAAGTTATAAAATCTGAAATATTAATGTTTACAGTCATCCATTTACTAAAGTTAAAGGTTAACTAATGTTGATTGGAAAAATATCAGAGTCTGAATGAAAAGAGTAGTTTGTTTGCAACGGAAGTAATCTAAGTAATTCTCTACTGGAAGCCAACTCCATAAGAGTAGTCCTAACACAGGCATGAAACTTCATGTGCGTCCACTTCTTCTCCAATAGCTCCCTCATGATAGTTTACCGACTATGAATCCTCCATTTGAGTGGGGTCCTCATAACCTGTAGAATAATCTAAAGAAACATACACATAATGGAATGAGTTCAACAGAACTCAGTGAGGTCAACTCAACAATCATATCATGCATCCATTCACAATTTCCACATCACACATATAAGATAGTAATGAAATCAATGATAATGATGGTTATGATTTTATGCTCCTCACTCTATCATGTAGTCTCTATGGTAAACACACATTAAGTTAAACACCAATCTCCTCTAGGTGGTCTCAGTCACTCTCCCTCACAGCTCTTAAGCATGTCTTTTGGGTTCTCCTCGGTAGTTGGGTAAAGTCATACCAATCCATGGTTGGGGATATAAGTCACCACTCTCTCACATCATTGTTTGGCATGAGATCTGGTGCATGTTAAAGAAAACTCTAGGCCCAATGCATAGTCATACGGTTTCGTACTACATATGGTCCGGATATCTCCCCTTATGCCTAGTACCCTTTTGGTTCAATATTCTTCCCACCTAAGAATGGCATCCTCAACGGGAAGCATCTTTTGGATTCCATTCCCTAACCCAATGGTCATCCACATATAATGGATATGATGCTCTCCATGTCATCTCACGGGTTGGCTACCGGTCTTGAGAGTCCGTGAGCCCTTATTTGTTATATGCAATTCTATCATTCAATGATGACAATGGGCCTATTTGGTACTCATAGGACCCACCAATTGACATCACGGGTAAGGGTGTCAATTCGGTACCGAAACCGTTTAACCGTACCGAACCACACCATTTCAAATTCGGTATGGTATGTACCAAAAACTATTTTTTGAATTCGGACGGTACAGTTTTGGTATGAGGATCCATACCGTCGGTATGTACCGAATACCGAAACCGAATTTCATACCATATTTGGGTTATTTGTGTAATTTTCTCTTTCAACTTAACCCTAACATTTAGCTTTAGCCTTTAGTTCCATGCAATTTAGAGCTTCATTTTGTTTATTGGGCTCCAATTGTCACAAGCTTGGTGGTACGCTTATACTTTTGTATCTCTAATTCTCTATTAATGGTTGCTGGTCAAAGCTTTCTAGGTAGTTAGTTTCATGGATTTTACACTCATGGGCAAAGCCTCACTTGACAAAGTTGATTCTAGGTTAAGGCAAAAGCCCAGCTAGCCCAACCCAGTTTTGTCGCAACCTTAAAATGCAAAATTGATATAGGTGTAGAATCTAGGCATAAGAATGTTGAAGATACTAATACTTTTGTATTGCATTGCAATAAAACAATCAATTTATTTTATACTAATTTCAACCGACCTCCTGTAGTACTTTATGGTGAAACAAAAGCAAGTTCAAGGTAATCTATATATGTGGGGTTTGTGGGAGTAAAACCCAACATTATGATTAGAAAAATAGACTTTTTCATATCGAATTTATACCATACCAAATACCGAACCGTACCGTTTTTTCATACCGATTTTATATCGAAATCATACCACACCGCTTTTTAAAATATTGTTTCCATACCATACCGTATAAATTCGGTATGGTTCGGTTTCAATATGAGGTTTTAAAAGTCGATACCGTACCATACCGTATTGAATTACCGGTACCGTACCGAATTGACACCCTATTCACGGGTTAACTGGCTTCAATACCTTACAGGAAGGGTAGTAGTAATCATAGAGTTATCTAGCCAAACACTTCTAGACACCTAGAATTCATGCACCTAGGTCTAGATGCACATTCATATAAGGTCACTATGGTAATGGATGAACCCACAACCCTAGTTGGTAAGTAGATATAAGAGAACTAAGTCTCAAACCAATCCACACGTTCACATATTATAACCACAAGATTCGAAAAGAAATAGAATCAATCATACATTCTTAAGGAAGAGGACGATTCACCTAGGTGTGTGAGTCCTGACAGGTCCAGGTGATCAAGAAGTTCATCTTCAGGAAGCACTTGGCAAAACAGAAACCCGATGGCGCCACCCTTTATGGCTAGAGGGGCAAGTACCATTGGCGACGATATTGCCCGACCATCCCAGTTCACTTATGGAGCGTTTGAAAAAAAGACTTAACCAGGCAGGTTGGATTGTTGAGATAGTAGAAATATGAAAAAAGAGGCAGAGAAGGGGCAATACCTAACTCAAAGAAGAGGCCTATGAAGCCAACAATGTGGCGCCAACAATTTGAGAGAAGCATCCTGGGGCATAACTCCCAGTGGTTGAGAATTGCACTGAATAAAGGAGAGAAAAAAGGAAACCTAACCCCACTCTCTAGGGTGTCAGTGTAGATCAAGAACTCCTCAGGAGGGTCAGAGTTAACGCTTTCATTAGGGTAGGAACCCAAAGGAGATAGCTGAAAGGAAGGGAGTAGCTATCCGAAATGTCACCGAGTTCGGCATGACGAACATGAGAAACAAAGAAACTTGGACTTTAAGAGGGTATTTTGGACGGTTTGGAGCTACTAGCAGCAACTTTCGAAGAAGCTTTTTGCTTTCGAGAAGCAGAGGTAAGGTAATAACTTTGCCCTCCATTGGATTTCCCAGTTGCTCTCTACGAGTAGATTCGCAGAAGGACCAAGCAAACGGTCGGTAACCCTAACGTTTTTGCCTCCAAACAGGTCTACAGAGGTAGAAGGCTAGGCTGATTATTTGAGTCATCACCCTCGACCATTTAGTCGATAAACTCATCCTCAGATGTTCTCCCACTACCCATTATCAGGAAAAGAGAGCGAGAGTGAGAGAGAGCTCAGGCATGAAGGAACAACTGGGAAATCCCTAAACTACAAGGAATTAGAAACCAGTAGAAAATGAAAAAACAAAAAGGAGAAGAGAAAAATAAGCCAAGGAAGGAAAGAAGAAGTTTCTGAGGGAGGAAGCACTTACTTGTTTGAGAAATTTGAGTAAGAGTCTTGAAGCTTGTAGATTGAAGATGAATGATGAGCACATTTATGTGTGAAATCGTAGGGCATAAAGCATGCATTTTATACACTTAGAATGGAGTTACCTTGGATTTTATGTTGTTTTTGCAGATTTTAGGACTTTTCAAGATTTAAGCAAATATTTGAGTTTTGGGCTTGAATCATGCTATTTTACACGTCAAGAAGTTCATTCAAATTCTCAAATGCGAAAATGGGCCTGATCTGGAGCATGATGGGCTAGAGATGTATGATTATGGGCCAACTCTGAAATATTGAAGAGATAAAGAAGGCAAATCTGATTTACGACTGAGATTTTAAATCAAATCTATAGAGATATTATTGAGAGAGTCCAAATTGGAAAGAGTCCTTGCATACCTCAATATCTTATTTCCTATCTTGGATTTAATTAAAGAAAGAAAAAGAGGAAAAAGAATTATATTAAGAAAGAAAAAGAGGAAAAATCCCGTTTTTGAATGCCTCTATCCAGTTTCGATCAAACCCTTCATCGAACGGTCATCCGATGTCTGATCGTGCTGATTTTTGGAGGAGAGCTTCACAACTACTTAAACCTCAAATCCAATGGTGGAATTATGCACCTGATCTCTCTAAGTCGGCGCGATTACTACGTCAAAACCCTAATTGGCTGAGTCAGATAGAAACCCTGAGTTTTATTCAAATTCAGCCGTGCTTCATATCTCATGTAAACTCTATAAAAGGAGATCATATTCCATCAAAGAAAAACGTGTTCTAGAGCTTAGTAGAAGCATTCTTTCTTCTCTCTTTAGTTTATTAAGGTTTTCTCTAGTTTTCTTTGCTTGCATTAGTGAGATTTAAATTTCTAGATTCAATGTTTAAGTTTAATCTTTTTATGTAATGCAATTCAAGTTCAAGCTTCAAGTTCAAGTTACAATTTTTTTAGATTCGTTTTTCTCTGGGTCTAGCAATTGCAGATTTAGATCATTCTAGATCTAGATCTGGTTGTTAGGGTTGGTTGAGATTCGAATCGTTTGTTCAATTCGCAAGTAAGTAACCTTCTTTATTAATCTTCTCTCCTCCCTCCATTCCCGCTTCTATCTACCCCTCTATATTCTTAATTTAGGATTTACTTTCAGCATTATTTATTGTTCTCCCTTCCCCTGGATTCTTGATCAGAGATGCCTACAGTCGTGCCTCTCTTTGGTTAAGGCTTCTTTTTCCTTTAATTGCTTTGTTTATTGCTTTGTTATTTACTTTATGCCTATTCATTCATTATCTCGGACCACATAACCGGAGCAAGCCTACAGTCGTGCCTCTGCTTCTGGTGACGGGTGGTGTTGCATTTGCATTTTAGCTATTTCTTTTTCCTTTTATTGCTTTGTTTATTTCTTTGTTTATTACTTTGTTTATTACTTTGTTATTGTTCGCATTTTTTTCCTGTCTTTTATTTATGCATTGATTGTGTTTAATTTATTTTTCGTCTCAATTCAATTGCATTAGACATATAGATTAGGATCATTTAGTTTAGTTAATTAGTTAACAAAAAAAAAATTGAATCATTTCACTCTCGCATTACTATTAAGAAGTTCAATTCTAATTGGCATATCTCCCTGAGATCGACCCGTTAGCTACACGATACCGTGCACTTGCGGTTACTTTTAAATTTCACAAACAAGTTTTTGGCGCCGTTGCCGGGGAGGTATTAGTCCACTTTGTTTTTCTCATTCTTAGGTAAATCGAAGTGATTTTAAAAAAAAAAATTAAAAAAAATTAAAAAAAAATTAAAATTTTTTTTTTTTTAAAATAAAAAAAATTAAACATTTTTTTTTTTAAATTTAAAAAAAAAATTCAAATATATTACTCTTAACTTGAGTAGAAACAAAAACGTATAGTAGTCCCCACTCTACTGCAGAATCCCCAGGATTCGATTATAGGTGGCTCCGAAGACTATACGGATTCCCTTCTTTATCAAACTCGTAAGCGCTCGGCTATACGGCAACCTTACAGCTTTGGAATCATTGTTTCAATCTTTGTGGTGGGAAATTCACTACTTTCCCTTCATTTTTGTTATTTTCTTTTCTTTTATTCTTTAGTTACTTTATTTATTTTCTTTCATAAGAGTCATTAATTGCATTAAGTGGTTAGTGCATGTGTGTCTGGACTCGTGATTCTACAAATAGAATTGTCCGAGTGTCTAACTTGACCATGGAAGGTCTACCTCCACCACCTCCACCTAAGAGTCTTAGGGATAGATTTTATCCAACCCGATCTGCACAACCTTCCTGTATACGTTTACCTGAAGTGAGGGGTAATAATTTTGAGCTCAAATCTCATTATCTATCTATGTTACCCCAATTTCATGGGCTACCTGATCAAGATGCATATTTGTTCCTTAGGGAGTTTGAGGAGGTTTGTGTCCTTATGAAGGTACAACAACTCACTGATGATGCCGTAAGACTACGGTTTATTACCTTTGCATTAAAGGACCAAGCCAAAAAGTGGCTTTATAGCTTACCTAGGGATAGCATTATCACATGGGAACAATTTACTGTCCTATTCTTGAAGAAATTCTTTCCTTTCTCTAAGACGAACAAAACAAGAAATGATATTCTTCAATTTCGTCAGAAACCCAATGAGTCCTTTGCTAAGGTAATGGAGAGGTTTCAAAGCCTTCTCCAAGAATGCCCTCACCATGGTATAGAATTATGGCATTTATGTCAAATAATTTATGAGGGTATCGATTACCAAATTAAGCAACTTTTGGAATCAATGTGCCCCATAAGATTTACATCATTCACTGATGATTCCGAAGCTTGGAATTTTCTTTTAGACCTAGCAGATAGAACTAGAGAATGGGAGTCAACCCAAGAGTCTGAAAGGACCAGTAGGGGATATTTTGTTGATAGCCAAGTTCATAAGGAAGTACAAATAGATAATCTTTTGAAAAAATTAGAGACTTTGGTAGTTAAAGCTGCACCACCACCACCTAGTCAAGCACATTTTATTGACAAATCTATTGCTATGTGTGCATGGTGTCAGTCTCCTACACATGTAATTGAGGAATGTCCTAGCTATTCTGGAGACCAACATGAGAATGTTAGTGCGATGTTTCCAAACCCGTACAGTAACACGTACAATCCTGGGTGGAAGAATCATCCTAACTTTTCATGGTCTCAAGGGCAAAACCAAAATGGATTAAACAATTATTCCACACAAAATCAATTTGGTGCCCCTCAAAAGCAAAATGCCCAATTTTCTCATTATCCAAATATCCAGTTCCCTCAAGCCCCAAATTTCCAGAATGCCAATTTAGCTAGACCTATCAATCCACCTATTGTGCCTTATATGCCTCACATTGCACAAAATCAATCATCACCTGGTTTCAACAGAGGTAACAATCTAGAGTTTTCTCGTCTCTCTTCCTTAGAGAAGAATATAGAAGTACTTTCCAGCACCTTCATGACTTCTATGCATAATATGGAAAAACAAATTTCCACTCTTGCAAATGCTTTGTCTGAGCGAGAAAAAGGTAAAATGCCTAGCCAACCTGAGTTAAATCCTAGGATTCAGATTCAACAAAAACCATCAAATCAAGTCAACCAAGTTGAATCATCCCGTTCTTCTTTAGCTTCAATTAATTTTGTGTCTGCACTGAGAAGTGGGAAAGGGTATTTAATAGGTGAGTCACATATTAATGAAAAGAGCGAGATTAGCGACCACTGTGATGAGGAGAATGTTCAAGTATCTCCTAATAAAAGTTTGTCTGAAGAACCCATAGAAATTGAGGATGAGCCAGTTGCTTTAGCAGTACCTAAGTTTGGTGAACCACTACCAGAAACTATGAGAAAAGAGCAAATTTCAAATGAGAGTCCTTATGTTTCTAAGGCTCCTTATCCTAGTCGTCTAGTTAATAAGAAGAAGACTGCAACTATGGAGAAGATTTTTGATGTCTTCAAAAAGATAGAGGTGAATATCCCTCTTTTGGATGTCATATCTCAGATCCCCGCCTATGCAAAAGTGTTGAAAGATTTATGCACTCATAAAAGAATCACTAGCATTCCCGAAAAGGCGTTATTGGCAGGTAACATTAGTTCCATAATTACTCAACCTGTAGCAGCCAAGTATAAGGATCCAGGGATCCCCACCATAGCTTGTGTCATAGGCAATACACACATTGAACATGCTTTACTTGATCTTGGTGCAAGTGTAAATCTGTTGCCTTACCATGTTTATAAGCAACTAGGATTGAGAAAATTGAAAGCAACTAGAACTACTCTTCAGTTGGCAGATAGGTCAGTTAAGATTCCTAAAGGGATGGTTGAAGATGTTTTACTGAAAGTGGGAGAATTTATTTTTCCAGTTGATTTCATTGTGCTAGATACTAAACCTTTTTCAATCAAGGATGAAATCCCAATAATTTTAGGAAGACCATTTTTGGCTACTAGTAATGCATTAATCAATTGTCGAAATGGCCTCTTACGATTATCTTTTGGAAATCAAACTGTAGAGTTTAATATATTCAGAATAGGGAAACAACCACAAATAGAAGAAGAGATCAATATGCTTGAGGAATCTTTTGATTTTCCTAATGATGTGATTACCAACTTTGAGATTGATTTTGATTCTGAATTTCAAGAATGTATGGATATGTTGGATGATGATAGTGAAACTTTCTTTTCTGAAGTCTTAAATTTTCACACACCTTTGGAGCCTGTTAAACCTCTATCCATCTCCATCTCCATTCCTAAGCCCTCAATAATTGAAACCCCCAGCTAGAATTGAAAGAGTTGCCTTCTAATATGTAGTATGTTTTCCTGGGACAAGATAATCATCTTCCTGTCATTGTTGTCTCTGATTTAACTTCTAACAAAGCAGAAGAGTTGATCACACTATTGAATGATAATAGAGAAGCATTGGGTTGGTTTGTCACTCATATCAAAGGTCTAAGCTCTTCCATTGAAGAACATCATATTCATCTTATGAAATATGCAAAACCTTCTAGAGAACCTCAACGTATGATGAGAATTTTCTTTAACATTGTGAATGTTTTTCTTGAGATCTTTAGAGATGATTTTTCGATTCACGGTTTTTCTTATTTGGAGTGCCTTCCCCATCATACATTGATATTGAAGATAAGACTAAAGCTTCCCATGATAAGCACATCTTGACTGAAAGGTATACCCCTAATTTGTCTTCTTTGTTTAGCATACATGCATTGAGGACATTGCATTACTTAAGTGTGGGGGGGTATAGCTGTGTTGTAGATTTTAACTTTGACTTTTGGTTATTATACATATTCTTTCAATTGCTATGATGTGTGAAATGAGAGTGATTTTGGTACCCATCATGAACACATAAAAACCCTATTGAGAGGAAGGTAACTTGTATATATGTTGAGATGAGACTTTCCTTAGAAAAATAAAAGGCTCTTAACTTAAGGCGTTGAACCATCTATGAGTTTTGTGGGTCCTTGTTTCTTTGGCTAGAAGTTGAGATCAATTTTGTGTATGGCATGACAAAAGAAGAAAAAGAAAAAAAAAAAAAAAAAGAGTAGAAAGTAAAAATTGAATTCCTTGGAACTAGATAGGGCACTCCGACTCAGGAATCAAGGTGACTTGATCGAAACTCTTAGGAAGGAGATTATTGAAAAGAACTCTCGCATCACTGTCTATGTGGGCATATGCAAAGCAAAGCTACAAAGTAACTTGGGTTTCTGGTGTCTGCTCCACCATGTTATTCAAGCCAACCGTAGTGGAGTAATGTAGAGTTCACTACTCAAAAGAAGAAGAAAAAAAAAAAGAGAAATAAATACAAGTGTCATCAATGCCTTGGTAAAATTGTTTGGTCAAAAATACTTCAAAACCTTAGTCCTTGGTCCCCTTACTTTATGAGTGGTTTTGCTTAAAGGAGAGGTGTACTTGAAAGATATAAGGTGAGTCCTTGATTGAGATACATGCTATGTCTCAAGAATCAATATGGGGTAATAAAGTTTAAGTGTGGGGGATCTTAAATCAATGGTGAGAAAAATTGTCATAGCTATTGATCCTGTATGAGTACTTACCAATTGTTAGAGTTGGAATTTGCAATGTTTTATTTTGAGCTGAGTTGGAATTTTGGATGTATATTCACTACAAACATCCACGAGACAAAACTTGTCCTCTAGGGGTAACCTAGTGGTTTAAAGGCCTGTTGCACATGCTAAGTGTAACCGTAATTCCTACGAAAGTGATTTAGGATTTATTTTGTTGCACTAGTTTCTTATTTGCATTTGAATTTTCTTTAATTTTTGCTTGAGGACAAGCTTAGTCTAAGTGTGGGGGAATCTGATGAGCACATTTATGTGTGAAATCTTAGGGCATAAAGCATGCATTTTATACACTTAGAATGGAGTTACCTTGGGTTTTATGTTGTTTTTGCAGATTTTAGGACTTTTCAAGATTTAAGCAAATATTTGAGTTTTGGGCTTGAATCGTGCTATTTTACACGTCAAGAAGTTCATTCAAATTCTCAAATGCGAAAATGGGCCTGATCTGGAGCATGATGGGCTAGAGATGTATGATTATGGGCCAACTCCGAAATATTGAAGAGATAAAGAAGGCAAATCTGATCTACGGCTGAGATTTTAAATCAAATCTATAGAGATATTATTGAGAGAGTCCAAATGGGAAAGAGTCCTTGCATACCTCAATATCTTATTTCCTATCTTGGATTTAATTAAAGAAAGAAAAAGAGGAAAAAGAATTATATTAAGAAAGAAAAAGAGGAAAAATCCCGTTTTTGAATGCCTCTGTCCAGTTTCGATCAAACCCTTCATCGAACTGTCATCCGATGTCCGATTGTGCTGATTTTTGGAGGAGAGCTTCACAACTACTTAAACCTCAAATCCAACGGTGGAATTATGCACCTGATCTCTCTAAGTCGGCGCGATTACTACGTCAAAACCCTAATTGGCTGAGTCAGATAGAAACCCTGAGTTTTATTCAAATTCAACCGTGCTTCATATCTCATGTAAACTCTATAAAAGGAGATCATATTCCATCAAAGAAAAACGTGTTCTAGAGCTTAGTAGAAGCATTCTTTCTTCTCTCTTTAGTTTATTAAGGTTTTCTCTAGTTTTCTTTGCTTGCATTAGTGAGATTTAAATTTCTAGATTCAATGTTTAAGTTTAATCTTTTTATGTAATGCAATTCAAGTTCAAGCTTCAAGTTCAAGTTACAATTTTTTTAGATTCGTTTTTCTCTGGGTCTAGCAATTGCAGATTTAGATCATTCTAGATCTAGATCTGGTTGTTAGGGTTGGTTGAGATTCGAATCGTTTGTTCAATTCGCAAGTAAGTAACCTTCTTTATTAATCTTCTCTCATCCCTCCATTCCCGCTTCTATCTACCCCTCCATATTCTTAATTTAGGATTTACTTTCAGCATTATTTATTGTTCTCCATTCCCCTGGATCCTTGATCAGAGATGCCTACAGTCGTGCCTCTCTTTGGTTAAGGCTTCTTTTTCCTTTAATTGCTTTGTTTATTGCTTTGTTATTTACTTTATGCCTATTCATTCATTATCTAGGACCACATAACCGGAGCAAGCCTACAGTCGTGCCTCTGCTTCTGGTGACGGGTGGTGTTGTATCTGCATTTTAGCTATTTCTTTTTCCTTTTATTGCTTTGTTTATTTCTTTGTTTATTACTTTGTTTATTGCTTTGTTATTGTTCGCATTTTTTTTCCTGTCTTTTATTTATGCATTAATTGTGTTTAATTTATTTTTCGTCTCAATTCAATTGCATTAGACATATAGATTAGGATCGTTTAGTTTAGTTAATTAGTTAATAAAAAAAAAAATTGAATCATTCCACTCTCGCATTACTATTAAGAAGTTCAATTCTAAGTGGCATATCTCCCTGAGATCGACCCGTTAGCTACACGATACCGTGCGCTTGCGGTTCCTATTAAATTTCACAAACAATGAACGCATACCCTCACTAGCACTCTTGAAAGTAATTCCCAAAATGGCAAAGTGAGGAAATGGAATGAAGGCAAAAGGGGTGGGGGTTTAAATAAACCCAAAGATGGATTTGGACGAACAGTATCAATTCAAATCGACGATCGAGAATAGTCGACAAGTTAGAGACTAGGAATCGAACAAACAAGATTCACCTAGGATCAACAGCCTAAAGAAGGTGATGGTTCGAGAAAAAGAAGGCCATGATGGCTTCTGTTCCACATGGGCACGTGGCGTTAAAGATGTGTTTCACGTTGAACGAGTGCAACTCGAGATGACGTAAAGTTTATGACAATAAATGTGACGTTTGGAGGACGTTCATGAAACCTTGAATTGTTTAATCTTCCCTTTATTATGCCCATAGTTTGCAATCAAGAGAAGCATGCCAAATTATCGGTCATTTGATCCCAATCGATCGGCCTGGGGGGCTCGTGATAAATAAAAAATAACAGCCAACCAAGTCAAACCACGGTCAATGCAATCATCCTGGTTGGGACCAGTTCCAAAAGTAAACCCAGAGGTGCCTTGAGCACGAAGGAACTCGATTATTATAGGAAAAAACATGATCCTATCAAGTACGGGATAGGTAATCATGCTCCATATGGAAACCACAACTAACCCAGATTGAGGGAGGAAAACCCTACAATTAGACGGCTATAGATGGGACTTGTGAATTGATCCAACGGTTGTCAATGAGAGGTAAACCCTATATAAATCAAAGCATAACACAAAGAAAAGGTAAAGGCATCATTTTCCCTCCATTAAATCTTTCAATTAAGTTCTACAACTGGTCAGAGTCCATTGATAGTGCACATATTGACTTAACCATTAGAGGTGGGTTCTCAACCGTTGAGTCAACCCACGTTTGACATTCATTTTGCAGGAATTTGAAGGCCTCCAATGGTTGGACAATTTTCAAACACATCAAGTATGAAAATCTGTTATTATCAAGAAATAATGGAAGCCCAAATCATAAATTCTGATGAAGCAAGAACAAAGATATATGGTAACAATACCATCGATGGGTAGCTTAATCAGTAATGACGGTCATCTCTTACTATAGAGGTCATGGATTTGACGCTCCCTGTGGTATATGTAATAGTTCCCCCTCCCTAATACATAAAGTTACCAATTCCAAAAGAAATCTATGATAACAAGTTTATTCTAACTTCAAATATTTGACCAATGCATAATTCCATAATGTTATCATACTTTTGTCAAAATTTTCTTATGATGGATTAGATCGAATTGGATTGGATTAGATTGGACAAGATTGGCCCTAATCAAATACTTGACCCTGACTAGCCCTAACGAAGCCTTAAGATAGGAATTTTGAAACTAGACCCTATACAATTTAAGGCCAATCAGAACAAATTTTGAATCATCAAGGTGAAACTTGAACCCCTAACTCCACATGATGTGAGTTCCAGATTCCAAAAGAAAATTGGACTGTAGATTGACCATGCTCAACTCGGGAATAGCCCAATCTTGACCCAATCCAGGTCAGCCAGTGTGTGTGTGGCCGAATATGGACCACATGCAATTCCTCTTCCTTGAGACTTGTGTAGCTCTCGAAGTCTGAAATTTTGTTTCTTATCAATTAATCTTTGAGATCATTATGTTCAAATTCAGATTAGATTCCGTATTTACTAGCTATGTTCATAGAATAAGTTTAGAGATGAATGGTACGTGCATGCATTAGTTTCATGCATGAATAAAGACGAGCTTTTGAATGCATGTAACACGCATTCCAAGCTCTTCATGATTTTAATTACCACTAGCGTGTTTAGGATAAATAATTAGAGGTACCCATTAATTAAGAATTATAACTGTACCGGTTTGATTTTGTTTGCTCGAAATAATTTGTATGGAGCAACCTGTTTTGTGATTAATTATAACTTGAAACAAGTTCAAGTAGTTCTGTTACCAACTTAGTTTAAGTTATAATTAATCACAAAACGGGTTGCTCGATACAAATTATTTCGAGCAAACAAAATCAAGCCGGTACAGTAGTTCTGTTACCAACTTAGGTTACAATTAGACAAACCCATTAAATTATTCCTTAATTCGTTCTATTTTTAAAACAAAATTATGATTTTGTGATGGGAAAATTTCGTAAAGATATAAATCACAACAGAAAAGTTAGTCAAAAAATGGTTTTGGCGAATTTCGGAGGGAAACTTTATTTAGTAAGAAAGAACACAACCCAGCTAGGGGGCCCGCTCAGCCGCCCCCCTCGCCTACAGATTTAGAAAATTCTTTTTGACCTCCTTTTCATTTGGAAATACTAACATTTGGTCTCTTCCCACTAAATTTTTGAAATTTTTCTAGAGAGACCCCTCTAGTGCTCTTTGTAGGTAAAAGACAACAGCTGGGTCCATGTATGGAGAAAATTTTTAGCAATAAAAACAATGGATAGAAATGTTATTGTCAATTAGTGATTTTTAAGACATTGAAAAATTCTGTAGAGATTAAGGACAATTCCTCACTACCAAGGCTGAAGATGGAAGAAAATTTATAAACATTATTCAACCCCTTGCAGGGATTAAATTATGATATGCTTTTCTAGCTAGATATAGCTAGAGCTAGTATCATGACATGGGTGAAATGGTAATTTTTCACAAATTACTGAGTCTAAGAGAATTAATCTCCCTATGCCTTCGGTCTTGAAGGGGTACGAGAGTGATATTTAATATAGTGGGGTCACTAACAAGGGCAATGCAAGATGGAGAACAATATAGGGAAAGCTCATTACTAAGAAGGGTGTAAGAGAATCTTTACAAAAATAATGTTAGAGTCATTTTAATTAATTTCTCAAGTAATATGATAATTAGCAAGAGAACGTTAACTAGTTTTAAGGGCCATGAGCTAACAAAATGGCCAATAGGGGCATGAGTAGAAGAGCAAGATGGGGTAAAGTCTTCACTTTTCAAGGGTAGGATAGATGTTTTGCACCTTCTTGTTTTTAGGCACAATACCACTTGGTAGCATGACCTTGAAACAAATTGAAACACAATATGAAAGAAAAGCATGATATATATTGTTATGGTAGAAGACTCTACTTTAGCCAAATGAGAAAGTTTTACTTGGAATCTAACGAGAGAAAGAAGGGCATTTATGACATCTCATCTCATTACTTCACATCATTACATGTTCCAGTGATACGTGAGCTAGCGTTGTGTAAAATTTTCTTCTACTAATAATATAATTTTTTTTTTTTTGGGTAATAGATGATATAATTTCTATGACATAAAAAAAAATCAAAATATGAAGATACAGATATAAGAGTTATCCACAAAAGAGAAAGGCCATAATAGATATGATCTCTCTCCTACACTTGGTTTAGTAGAATATTAATTTAAAAAATATCCAAACGAAGAAAAAAAATATGTAAAAAAGTTTGTCCTGACTAATTATAAAGCTTAAACACATATCAACACTGCTGATAAGAATAACAAAACAAAAAGCCTGAATCACTATCATCAATATATCAAATTTTGAGATCAATTTGTGTATCTCCATTGCCAAATGGTTTTGATTGTATTAGTACTCCAAACCCTTTCGCATCTGATCTCTTCATGATCCTTAGCCTTTTGCATGACTCAATAAACATCCTGCAAAATGACAATTAACATTATGTAAGTTATTTAATTTACAAAAAAAAAATTCTCTTAAAAATAAATCATTTGATACATCAATATAAAAATTCCGAATTCAAAACTTTGCTTGGTGGGTTTATATTAAAACAATATTTTCCCTTAAACATATATTCACTAGTTACAATAAATTAATTAATTAATTTTATAGACACAATAATAAGTTATATAGACATCATGATGGAAAGGAGGATATTTTTGATCTCATACAAGTTACAAAAGCATCATTTTCATAATTGTACTAAGATAATCATTTTGTCTTGTATTATATTTAACACTTTTCTTCCTCTCACCTCCCTCAAAACATTTGAAAAAAAAAAAAATTAAATTCTTTGATTAATTATATTAGTAACTCCCATGAATATTTATTGTGTAAGATTTATGGATCTATAAACTGATCAAATAAATTTGTAATTAAAAAAAAATGAAAAAATCTCTCCCAAGTGAAATTTTTCTTTTTTTTTTTGTTGGAGGGGGTGTTGAACTAAGAATCTCTCTAGATGTTAAGGAAAAGGAGTAGAAGAGAGAGACTTACTCCCATGGAACATCCCCAACAAGCATCCAATCTCCATCTTTGTCTTCATAAATGGGAATATATTCAGAACTGTCTGAATCTTTCCACATGCCACCTGATGTCAGAAATTATTCACAGATTAATTGAAGTCTTTTAACTTATCGCATGCTAGACTTCATTAATCACATAGAAGAAACAAAAACGGAAGAAAGAAGAAGAAAGAACTCACCGATGCCGTAGCAACCAAAGAGGTCTTCAAAAGCAACAGCAAGATCAGAGTAGCCTTTATGGGTTTTCAAATCAATTTTGCGAAGAAAAGGAGCTCCATCCATACTAACTTTGACGTACAGTTTTGTTGTTTCAGTCTGAGCTGCATTGTTCTTTTTGCGGTAAGAACAAACCGGCGGCCACCCCACTATTTGATCAGTCTTGTTGTTCTTCTGGTTTTTCCGGTGATCACCACCACCACCACCACCACTGCTACTTGAGCTATTCTGATCATCAACAACACCAGAGATCTCAAAGAAAACCCTCTTCTTATTTTCATTCTTGTCTCTTGAAGAAATACAGTTATCACCTGGAAGACCCAACCTCAGCTCTGTAATTTCAAACCCTAATCCTTGCTTTGCCATTTCTGGAATTTGATTTCTTGATCCTTGTGGTTCTACACTTTCTTCTCTTCTCTCTTGTGCTTCTAATGCTTCTCTTTTTCTCTTCTTCTGTCTGGGCTTCTAATGGATTTCTTCATGGAGAAAGGGTTAGTTTATATAAGAAGAGGAAGAGAGAAAGATATGAGACATGATGAAGGCAATGACAGGTAAAGGAGGACCAGCTGGTCGGTCATGAGAGTGGCAACAGTGGGGACTAATTAGGGTTTAATATTAATATTAAAAGATGAAATTTAAATTAAGGTTAGATATGGAGACAGATATCGTAGGGTTGTTGGCTCTGTTGTTTTGGTAGGATTTAATTCCAACCGTTTGATGTATTCAATGGGAACAAGCCATGTGAACTGCCACTTTCTTGGGGCCCACCTAAACTCAAGTCCATTATTTTGTTTCTCCTTGCTTTTGGACAAAAATATTCCAAAGATTAATTAATTTTGGAAAATAATTACACTTAGCAGAGTATTAGATAAGCCGACCAAAAGCATGTTAATTAGTGTTGCATTTATTCATGCATGATTTATCAAAATTTAAAAATAAAAAAATAAAATATGCATGACATTGGATGTGCATGATGATGTTCATGCCCATGTAAGTGTCCTCAAATCGGAGTATTTAGGGTTCAAGGTGCCACTGATCCGCTAACCTCACGGGTAAAGAATTAATGCCACTATGATAGAAGTTCATCCATTAAGCGCGAGAGTTTTGTGTAGGGTTTAAAGTATTCCACGATATCATATGATACTAGCCGATAAGTGTCCATATTTTACCCAACCGATACGATACATCTCAATACGTCTCTCTATTGAATTGCACACAAAAAATACATTAACTAGAGCGATACAATATTTGATATAGGACGATACGTCTTTTAAAATCTCGTGACTGATACGATACTTGATATCGATACTTTAAACCTTGGTTTTGTGTACTGGCCGAAGATGTGTATCATACATGCATGCATGCACATAAGGTATTAAAATTTGATATAAATTATTAAAATAATAAGAAAAAAAGAATATTTTAAAAGAATTTGCTTCCCTCTAGGTTTCCATAAACGGCAAGAGGAAATGGGGAATGATAAAATGGTATTATTATACAAAAGTTAAATATTCAACTTAACGTGTGGTGAGATGTCAGCACTCACCCCATCCCATATTGGACCGGAATGGGTCCGGTCGGGTAAAGTTGACCCAACTCATTATTGTATCTTTTGTATTACCCAGAAGAAATATATGTTACGGGGGTGTGGGACCTACCATTCAGGTAAAGTTTTTTTCTCAGCTGTTGATGCTAACATGATATTATATTAATATTTTTAAAATAAAAAAAAAAAAAAGTTTTTTTTTTTTTTTTTTTTGCCAAACACAAAAACTTCATTCAAATAAACAAATAACAAATCTGAGGAGATCCTCCCAGAAGGAACACTATACAAATAATCAAGTCCTCTTGGTGGCTGCAGTCACCAAACTTTAAACATACCCAAACAACGGGCCTCTCTAGCTAACAAATCAGCAGAAACATTGTCTTCTCGAGAAATATATAATACAACACAATTTTCAAACCCTAACAAAAGGTTCTTAATAAGCTAAACTAAGTTAAAACAAGTCCAATCCAAAGCATTAGAGTCACCATGTAAACTGGAGACCACTGCCCTACAATCAGAGAAGAGCTTGATATGCTTTATCCCTAGAGAAAAAGCAATTTGAATGATGTCATATTGATAACCCTTCCATGACCACTACGAGAAGTTGTTGAATCCTATGAACCATCTGAAAAAACATGAAAAAATAGGTATCATCAACTTCTATCGTTCGTGAATGCAAATCATTAAAAGATACACCTGATGAAAGATACACCTGATGAATCAATCAACATATGAGAACCAAACACTCTAGTTGTGGCTGAAGTAAAGGCAACCTCGAAAGATAAGCTGACATACATAACACTCATAGAAATTTTTTGAATTTAGATTTCTTCCACCCAACTTTATATATTACAACCTATGTAATATAAGTATTTTAGGCTTATCTATTCTCAGGTGAACTCTTCACGTGAACTCTGAGAAAAAAAATTTAAATAAAGAGTGAACCTAGGTAAAAAGGATTTAAACACAAATTTTCAAAAAAAAAAAAAAAAAAAAAAAAGAAGGAGGAAAAACCACCTTGAAAATTCAGTATTCAAAATATCTTGTACAATAAAATAAAGGGTAAATATCATTCCCTTTTGACCTAACGGGACTTCAATTCTTTCCTAGTTGGATAATATCATTAACCTTTCTCATAATTTGATAAAATATTAAACATTTTATTTCTGTTAATTTTTTTATTTAAATTCTACTTGTTTTTCATTAAATCTTTTTGAGTGGTAGAAAAATATTTAATGAATAAAATAGAATTTAATTGAGAAAATTCATAGAAGCAAAGTGTTTCATACCTTTGTCAAGTAAGAGGAGAGGCAAATAATGTTATCTAACTAAGAGGGGGATCAAAGTACCATTTGGTTAATTAAAAAAGGAAGGTAAGAGTTATTTACCTTGAAGTAAATTAATTATAAGATATTATTTCAAATATAGGTATCAATTTGGATTAGTAACATCAATTAAGACTGATTCAGATTTGATACATTTGTATGGTAAACAGAAAACTAGAAAGAAATGAGTAAAAGTGTTAATAACCATTGAGTGAGGTAGTTATGGTGTTCAATAATGAACCCTATTTATTGTGGATCATTAAATCATTCAATTGGCACTAGCGGTGTAAATGAACAATTGAAATCCGCTCCTGAATTTGCATCTACATCCGTTTATTGGTATCTGAATCTATCCGATAAAATGCGGATATGATGTACCCTTTTCATATTAATTATTATCTGATCGATAAAATTATCCGATTAAGTTACCTATTTGAATTTATTTTTCTTATTTTTATAATTTTTTTTACTTTAGATATGTGACTATTTTTTTAAATTTTTACTAAAATAACTATCAAAGTTGCTAAATTCTAAATTTCAAACCTAGCTTCTTAAATAAAATGGTAAAGATGTCAACAGGTAGTCGAAAATTTGTATTCAATTTGTATTATTCAGAATAATCTACTTAAGAAAATAACTATTTCATTATCATCTAAGTCTGACTGAATCTGTCTGAAAATTGATAAGATATTATTCGAATCCATCTAAATATAATAGAATGCTGATATAGTATTACCACTATCTGATTCGAATCACATCCAGTGAAAGTCAGTAGTCCGTTGCATAGTTTTATCCTGAATAAGTTGGGACTGTTCCCCACTCATTTCAGATTTGGTGTTGGACCTCCCACTCAAAGCGAATATGTTACTAAGTCACAGATCTTACGAAAAAGGTTATTAGTTCCTGAAACTCCCTGAGTTGGTAACTTTAGTCTTGAAGATCATGATCTCCATTAGACTTGGACCCTAAGTTACCAAAAAGGCTGAGAGTCACAGATGGGTTCATCCACAGAATGTACAGTTAGGTATGGAAATTCAAAGGTCACACTCATTATTCCGCGTGAGACACTGACAGAGAATATACAGAAAAGCGACAGGGCAGTGCAATCAAACCAGGTTGGATCAAATCAAAATTTTCAACTTCCACTCGATTGCTTGATGGAAACTGAAACGATTAAAAGCAAGAATCGATTACCAATTTGACGTGTTAAATGCTCCCCTGTCTGCATGGACTTTTCTGTTTTGAGTTCTTGATCATATTTTAGACTCAAATGCATCATCGATTTTTAAATTTAATTAAACGGAATAAATTAGAGATTTGATGGAAACATATTACCCTTATAATCACTTTCATAGCAAAATATCAAACTGTTAGATTAGGTGTAGGGTTCACTATAGCTACTCACATGGTCTCATGTTTGTTCTTTTGCTTTCTTACTCTTTATTTTTTCTCTAGTTTTTTTGAGGAAAAAAAAAAAATCTTTCTCAAGTTCATTATATGTGGGAGAAGATTCTAGGTATTAGTATTGTCAGGAACGAAATCTCGATGGGTTCGCCTAGTTCGCTGTCCGGCGAACCAAGCGAAATCTCGGCGAAATCTCGGCGATATTTCACCGATGCCGTAGCAGCAAGCCAGCACTTGCAGCCTTGCATGTAACTACTTGTCTTCGGTTTTTTTCTCTCTTTCTTTCTTCTTCTTCTTCTCCTTTCAACGATCCGGCGATGTCGCCACTGCTACTATCTCTATTTCTTTCTTTGTCCTGTCTCTCTTTCTTTCGCCGCTACTACTACCTCCTTCCAGCTCACTGTTGCTTCTATTTCTTCCTCTTCCAAAGAACGGCGATTCATCGCTTCTTTTTTATTTTCTGTTTCTTCCTCTTCCAGCACCGGCGGTTAGCTACTGCTTCTGTTTTCTTTCTTTCTTCTTATTCTCCTTCAACCATTTTTGTTTGATTCGTCGGAAAAGTCTATTTTCCGGCGATTTTAACTGATTCGATTTTCAGGTGATATTTACAGATTTTTGTTTCGATTAGGTTTTTGTTTTGCTGGTCAGCGAAACTACCGAAAATCGGCAAAACGGCGAAATAATGTTCCTTGGGTATTGTTTTATTTGTATCATATGATATATGTCAAATTGATTAGCTTTTGAAAAAAGAAAAAAAAATGATAAATGTCAATTTCATAATTATAAATATCAACTATATGATATAAGTAAGAGGTTATAAAGTTTAAAGTTAGTTGCTTGCCTGTTTGGTACTTTGGTTTGGAGATTTAAAAAATTTGGAGATTTCAAATCTATTTAGTCAAGATTCATACAATTAATTGTTTGGTTAGCTTAAATCTTTAGAATGAAATATGTAGATTCATCATAAAATTTTTTTTTGGAGTCATGGTTCAAATGTTTAACGTTTTTATAGTATGGACGGAATCTCTGGATTTCACCTCATACCCATAAATCTACAGATTCACATTTTTAGTGTAAAAAGGTGAATCTCTAGATTTCATGAATTCATTGATTCACATAACCACGGGTATAAATCTCCCATTTGTGAATCTAGAAATTTGAAATCTGTGGATTCAAGTAACCAAACAAGCCCAAAGGATCATTAATGATGAACCTGTCAGACATTGCAAGTAATAGTTAATACAAAATCTATTATTATAATGATTTCTATGTTGATGATAAACATTTTGATATCACGTACTAAAACCATGTAGTTTGAGAAATTTATATTTGCAAATTGAACACTATATAATGATGAATAAAAATAAAATTTAATTAGAACACAATGCAAGACTTAATGTAGTTTACACATCAATACATTCTTATGCTACATACATAGAGGATTAATCAAATTTTTTTTTTATTATTTATCCATAGAAAATTTTAATGGGAATCTCTCAAAAATACACCTAAATAATATTACAAATTTCACCCAAAACCTCAATCAATAAAATATTTTTAGTGTAATTCAATGGAGAGACGTATTGAGATGTATCGTATCAGTTGTGTTAAATATGGATATGTATCGACTAGTTTCGTATGGTATCGTGGGGTACTTTAAACCTTGGTCCCAGTCGGTTCTATTCTCTAGTTCGAATATTGAATTGTTGTGAATTTTATTCAATTCCGATTGTTTGATCCGGATTGTCGGTTCCGAACCCAATTTAAAACCCTTAAGGTCTAAGGCGATCACAAGCTGCCCTTTGAAACAGGCCAAAACCCATGGGGTCTCCCTTGCCCTAATAAGTGAAGTGTAGTGTGGAATCTCGCTGCCCTGTAAAGTTGGAGATGGTGTTGGATGAGCCATGTGAGTGGTTTGGTCGAAGAAGCTTCTCACTGTTATTAGTTGGCTTGTCTTGTTTGGATGCGTGGGAAAAGCAGTGGAGCTTAAGCTTTGTTTGGTTGATGATGAAGAAGCTTCCCACTGTAATTAGTTGGCTTCTCTTGTTTGGATGCGTAGGAGAAACACTGTAGAGCGAGCTTAAGCTTTATTTCAGCACGTGCAAAATAACTTAATAATGGTTTTTGGAGCTAATCAGTTTTCTGTTTTGAACAGGTTTAATTAATTATTAAAAGGTTAGATGGTGTTCCATGTTCCTTGTCTACCGAGCATATGTTCCCTGGTGGTTCAACAAGACATTGAGGTATAAAGAAAAGCAGTAGGTCCCAGTGGTGGACACACACGTGATGCCTTGTCTGAAGCAAGCAAAGCCTTCTCATAGGGATCTCATTGTCTTCATAATCTCATTCATTTGAGGGACAACCCTACAACTAATTAATGTCACAGAGACAGAGAGAATGCTTAGCATGCAATATATGTAGGGATTTGCTGATCAAGGCATCTGGCTGAATCCTGTCCGTTGATGTGGTTAGCAATATATGTAGGGATTTGCTCATCGAGTTTAGCATGCAACATAAGTAGGGATTTGCTGATTAAGGCATGTGGGTAAGTGTAGTCCGTTGATAGGGTTAGCAGTATATAGAGGGATTTGCTCATGAAGGCATGTGAGTGAATTTAGTCCGTTGAGATAGTAAGCAATATATGTAGGGATTTGCTCCTCAGGGCAAGTGGGTGAAATTGGTGCTTTGTTATGGTTGAACATGGAAGAACCATGTGGTCTCTCCAAGTCTCTTTTCATGTATGAGGTTGAGATTCATTCCGGCTGCTAGTTTACACTCATCTTGACTATATTTTGGTAGTTTCAAATATAATTTGAGTAAGAAAATTTTAAGGGACACTTCAAATGAATAACAAAAAAACACGGACATCTAAAAAATATATTAAATTAACAGAAATATTTTAAAATATCTCTTAAATTTACTTAATGGCACACTACGTTAGTAACTTTGACTAGTCAAATATAATTTTTGTTGATTCCAAAATTTTACTCTTTTTCTTAAGAACTCCGATTTGTTTTTTTTGGAAGATTATAGTTTCAGTAAAGGAGTAAACGCTTGGGCGTTAAATTTTTAATTTGAAACTTTGAATCTCATTCCATAAAATCTTTGGAAAATTGCTATATTTTGTTTCAGAATGATTCGTTTCCTGAAAAAAAAGAAAGAAAAACTGAAGTGTGTACTTACTTCTCTTCATTTTAAGGGAAACCAATAAAAGAAATGGAAGTTTATAAACACAAAGTCCCTCTTCTGCGGTTTTTCTGCAATTTTGATTTGGGTTTCTTGAGTGTTACATTTCCAAGAATCGGATTTAAGAGAAGATTAACAAGAGAAATAGAGTGAGGACCTCCCTGCACCTTGAGGAGAGGTTTGTTGGTTGGGATTACTCGAAGCCTATTGTTGCGCTTGATATTGCTTGGAATCTTGCGTTTACTTTTGTAGCTACTTGTGATGCTTTGTTGTAGGTATGGTCCGAGTATAGGGGGAGGAATATGAGAAGGATTGGAGGTGCTTGAAAATGGAAGAAGACTTCTTATTCTAATTTGAATGATAGGGACAAGGATGATGTTGATGCCAGAGGGAGGATGTATTTTAGTCATTTTATAAACAAGTTTAACATCTCTTAAATAGTTGTTAGTTACAATAGGATTCAAATATAATTTATTATATTAAGGCGATCCAACATTAGTTTGTGTTTTACTAAGGGGACTCACACATAAAAAACTCTAGATATTTCAAAATAAAAAGGGATAATTATTATTGCCCCTTATATTTTGGTTTTATTACTAATCAAACCCCCTTCTTTGTGAAATTACTATTGCCCCCTCACTTCTAAAGGTGTTAAGTGGCTATTAACATCAAATATGAAATGTCTATTTTGCCCTTAAATTAAGAAGTAAACAATATGGCATTACTCTCATTTATAGAAACTATATTGCATGTCAATTATATCCTTAAAATCTTATATTTTAGAATTAGTTTTGGATTTGGTGGGACCACATATTTATGATTGTTGAAAATTTTCACATTCTACTTAAATTTTTCATAATCACCATGATGGAAGTTTTATAAACAAATTAGCATATAAGATCTAATTGATAGAAAATTTGATAACATACATAATGGTCAGCATATATTAGGTGATTTTCAATTTTCAGCTTTGAATTAAATTTGATATTTCTTAATATTTTAGTTTATATTTATTACATCTTTCCTTTATTTGGTGATTTATTTTTAGAGAAAAAAAAATTACATCTTTCCTTTATTCGGCAATTTCTTTTTAAAAAAGAAAAGTGAAATTAAAGTTAATTTTTCCCTATTAAGGGTATTATTATAACTTGAAAAAAGAGCAAATAAGTAAAAAGATAATTGCAGGGTTATTTTTGGGATTTTGAAAAATATATAGATGCCACATCATCAGTAAACTGACGAAGCTTCACGGTAGGGGGACATTAGTAATTGTTGACAAAGTTAAAGGTTGGAATAGTAATTTTAAAAAGTACAAGGAATAAAGTAATAATAAAATCAAAGTACAAGGGGGCAACAGTAATTATCCCAAATAAAAATCATCAAGGAAAAAAAAAATTTAAACAACCTTTTAAAGTAATTTTATTTTTTTATATTTTTTGTATAAAGTAGATCAAGGAAAATTTTCAAAGTATAGACAAAGGGTTAAGGACAATACTGTAAAATCACAAGACATTAAGAAAAATTTTGGGATTATGAATTATCTAACTATGATTTAACAGCATTTGCTAATGGAGTCTATCTAATTTAAGAGACATTTAGGGGTGTTCCCTGCCAATTTGATATATTCTTGGACGTGTTTGTGCTTGGAACTATTCATTTTGGATGTCTAGAAACTATTCTAATTAAATATATAGTAGAGCTTAGCCCTTGACCCGAAAGAGATTCAAACTCTTGACTTCATAGTATGAAGCGATGGTCTTTTGCAAGAACCAACCACTTCAGGTTAGTCTGGAAAGTTTAATGTATGTGAGCATATGTGAATAGATATGGGTCATTCGGATATAATCAATCATGTGAAATCACGTTTGGTGGATCCTGATTAGATGTCTTAGATGTATTTATCATGAGGGTGTAAACTTCTCTCGGTGTCATGTGACTGCATAAACCATATAAATTGCATACCATGTTTAGTAATGATATGCCAAGGCATAAAAAAAAACCCTACAAAAAGAAAATTGATGGAATGAGGTTACATAGGAAAACTTATTTGTAATGATATATTTTACATGTAATCTGTATTTACTATATAAAATGAGAAAGAGATGGATGCAAAGAAAAGTAATATTTGATGACCAAATATAGAATGATTTGGGGTTGGTCTACTTGGTCATGTAATCACTTCAAAATAAATATAGAAATAACTATAAACATTTCTTCTCACCCCCAAAAAAAAAAAAACAAATAAACAAAAAAACAAAAAATTATAAAGTCCATAATTTCCAAGAGAGAGAAAGACGTTTTTAGAGAGTGACAGAGAGAGAGAAGATGAGAGAGTTTGACAAGGGACGAACATGGTTTGGTTGATCTTTGCAACCTACGTCCACGGGAATGTGATTTGCTTCCTTGAGATTGACTGTCATATATATTACAAATTTATAGTTACAAGAGTCCAATGCAACATTAGTCTTGGACTCTTATTCTAGAGTTTCAATTACACAAGTTATCTATTTGTATTTGGTATGAACTATGTCTCTTGTCTGTACAACTTTGAGTTTGATCTACTTGTAGATAAGATGTAATTTGTTGGAGTTTCTTAAGTAGTTGAGTTTGAGTATGATTCTTGAAGCCTTGCACGCATGGAGGAGGTAGTTGAGTTTGAGTGGAGTTCTCGAAGTTTTGCACACATGGAGGTAGTTGAATTTGAGTGGAGTTCTTGAAGCCTTGAACGCATGGAGTGGTGACTATTAGGGCTACCCTAGATTCGGCTAGGATTGCCTGTAGTTTTTCTGTTTGCCCTCAAATTGCGAAAAACCATAATTATCCTTAACATGCACGCTCCCTCAAACTCAAGGGCAGAGATGAGACCTTGAGGTTGGATATCAAGAAGCTGTACCGTTGATGGGAGAGAGGCTTAGTGAAGAAGTCAGCAAGCTGGTCTTTGGTGGAGAGAAATTGAATTGGAGGTCCCCCTTGGCAACCTTATCATGAACAAAATGGAAGTCTATCTCAACATGTTTGGTTTGTGCATGGAGGATAGATTGGCAGTGAAATAGGTGGCCCCCACAGTATCACACCAGAGAATTGGAGTGGAAGGTAGATATACCGATATTTTATGCAACAGAGACTGTAACAAAGTAATCTCGGCAATGGCATTAGCAAGAGCACGATATTTAGCTTCAGTGCTTGAGCGGGCCACCGTGTTTTGCTTCTTCGAACTCCAAGAGATAAGGTTACATTCCAAAATTATAGCATAACCACCAATAGATATGTGATCATTAGGGCAGCCTGCCCAGTCAACATCCAAAAAGCAGATAAACTAAGTGGAGAGTCACGATGGATAAGAAGTCCTTGTGAGGAGGTTCCTTTTAAGTAGTGAAGAATGCATTTAACGGAAGACTAGTGATCAACCGTAAGAGACTGTTTAAACTGATAGACTTTATTTACTGCAAGTTGGATATCGGGCTTGATCATGGTCGTATGTTGAAGGGCATCGATGATACTGTGATACATCGTAGGATCAGCCATTAATTCCCCTATAAACCTACTTAACTTGTTAGTAGTAAAAACCGGTGTGGAGAGTAGTTTGTAATCAGTCATATTTGCCTACTTGAAAGATCTTGAATATACTGACTTTGAGACAAATGCAGACTAGTATGGAGAATGTGGGAGCCTCCCTCAAGCACTCCCTTTGGAATTTTGGAAGATCCTCATAAAATTCTCAAAGCTTTTCGGCGAATCTTCTTCCTTAAGGTTGGTATTTATTCCTACTCTCATTTGATCCACTCTCCTATTGAATTCTTCTATTCTCTGTGATTAGAAGGATGATCTTAAGTCATTCCCATGACTAATCCTCCAATCTCTGTTGTTCTAGAGTGGATCTCCATACACTCTATGACTTTGTGAATCTCCACATGATGATTTCAAAGGGAAATCAAGTGTGATCTTATGATTGAATATCCATTTTAGGTTTTTGATTTATAAAGCATGCTAGATTAATTCCCATGATGATTTTTGACTATGATCTATTGTTCTTTTCTTTCTAGAGTGAATTCTCATTCTCTCTAGCCTTTCTGTAGAATTCACGGCTTGATTTCGGTAAAACCTAGTTTTTGATTAAATTAGAATTATACTCTAATGATCATTGTTGATGCCTAATCTATGTTAGATAATCTTAGTTTACTATTTTATAATTTTCATTAACATTTCGGAGTGTTTCGAATCCCGGAAGTTGAGTTTCGGATAAGAAATTAGGGTTTCTGTCCATACGAAATTGGCCTAATCGATCATCTTGGTCGATTAGCCTGACAAACCAACCTGACAAACCAACAGAGTTAGTGATAGCAATGTTTGCCCTATTTTGATCCGTTTCACTACCAATCTTTGAGTGTTTGTTCCTAATGCTTAACCTATGAAACCCAACCCTAACCTTGACTCGAAAACCCTATTGTTCGTAGGTCCGAAGACCCGAAGTAAAGGAAGAAGCCAACTATGAGCCGTCTCAGTGGAAGACATGGTGTTTGACCCTGAACCCATGGAAGTTGATGATGGTGTTCCATACTTGGAAGCTTTGACAGATTTGGAAATGAAACTGCACCTTGATGAAGATGAGACTAGTTGATGGACTTAAAGTGTAGTTGGACATGATTTGAAGGCATCCCTCTATACTAGGTAAGTCATATGTTGTGTTGGGAGAAGCTCATTGGGTTTGGATTTGATTTGGATCTTCATTTCCCTGTTTTGGCCTTGCTATCTTGTTTGATCGACTGGGTGGTTGATTGGGCCAATCGACCAACAGGGACAGAATCTACCAAAGATCCTCTGTTAGGTCTGTTGGTGCTCTATATAATAGAAGTACATGTTTCTTAGCCTCCTTTGTTTCTAAAACCCTCAGAGAACGTGGGAAGCCTCTCTCAAAGCCTCTTCTTGGTGTTTGTGAAGAACTCTTGCAAGATCTCAAGTTCTTCATCTCTTGTTCTTCAATCAAAGGTTAGTAATCTCTCTTGTATGATATTGATCTACTCTTACTATAAACTATTCTCTGCATTGAGATTATGAAGAAGATGCTGCATCCTTGCAACCATATGTTCCACAATCTCCATTTATTCTTATGGTGCTATGATCTTCATATTGATCTCAACCATGATCCTTGTGATTTCTTCATGAAGCCATGATCACTCTTTTGATTTGATTTCTCTAGCATGTTAGACTATTTTGCATGTTAGTTTCATGAATGATTTACTGTTATGTTTTACTAGAATGAGATCGTATCATCTCTAGTTCTCCTCTTGAGTTCGTAGCATGTTTTCATCGAAAACTATGATTTTACCGAATTAGAAAGTCATGATTCCAAATTAGTAATTATTGTTTTTGATCATTGTTAGTGTCTAATATATGCTATTTTATTATTAGATTACTGTTTTAGAGGTTTCCTCCAAGTTTCGTAGTGTTTCGGATCTTGTAAAATGAGTTTCGAATAAAAAATCAGATTTCTACTGCGTATTGTTCAGGTGGTCGATTGCTTGGTCGGCTAGGCCAAGCTACCACTCAATCGACCAAGGCTGACAGTAGCTGTGTTCTTTGTCGGATTTGATTCGTTTGACCTCTGATCTTCTATGTAACAACCCCCGTATTTCTAACCCGAGATCCGTATTGCAAGTCCGAGAACTCGAAGGTCTAGTTGGGTAAATTTGTGGAGTGTCCAAATAGAAGTCCATGATCCATACCCTAAACCCATGGATCTGGATTCTCTGTCTGAAAAGCCTGCCTTGCTTGGTAGTTGGACTTCTGGAAGTCAAGTGATGTCTGGAGATGTTCGGAATGAAGGTAAGATCTCCCCCATCTCTTCTTTAGGGCTAGGTTGTACTTGGACATCAACCCCCTAGCAAAAGCACCCTTGTATGGCAAAATACATGGGGGCAGTTGCTAGTAGCGGTCGATTGAACCAAGCGACCGCCTGGTTCTGTTTTCGGGGTTTTGCCCTATTTTGTTCCCTGACTTCTATAAATAGTAACCCTCGACTAATTTACGAATATTTTATTCGTGGTTACCATTTTTGGAGGTTAGATGGCTGCGGAGAAGTGCCGAAAGCATATCTGAAGTGTTGTTGGAGTCCCAGAAGGTTCTACTATTAGTTATAGTCAATCCAGTTGAGGTAAGTGGTTCCCTATTCACTTATGTTTCACCTCTTGCTATGATTTAAGTAGATTAGTATTCATCTTTGGTTGTTCATGATCCTTCCATTGCATTGCCTACCTTTTTGTTGATCTTGGTTAGATCAGATCTAAAAACGAAACCCTGCTTTCATAAAAAGGGCTGATCTGATCAAGGGAAGTTTATGGATAATCCAATTATGATGATTGTTAGGTTTCTTGTCACCCAGTGGTTATGGGAGTAATAGATTTGAGATTCGAACTATGATCATCCAAAATTCGGATTGAAAACAGATGATCAGAAGCCTGAGTTTCGGATTGAAACTCTCTATTTTTTGGGGCGGTCACTAGTGGCGGTCGCTCAACCTAAGCGACAGGCACGAGCAACCGGCTGGTACACAGTGAACATATGGCTTTTGGTTTTGGTCCGATTTGATTCAATTGACTTATACCTTATTGTAACCTTGTGTATAGGTGTTCTCTGTTTGAAGAGAAAGTCTTATAATTGTGTACGGATTTCTTTTTACGGATGAATTACTTATATGCAGGTAAGGGCATACAATCCTATCTTTATGAATAGACTTGAACATGCTAGTCCAGTGTCTGTTAGTATTAGCCTTTCATTTTATATGCTGTTGTAATCATGTTCTACATGCTGATATTGTTATATTGCTGATGTTCATCTTGTTTACATATATACTTTGTTGGTTATGAATGTTATATATTGATGATGGTTAGTATGTGGTTCTGATGGATGAGGTGTTCCTTTGGGATATCTTAGCTTGGGATATCAGAAGGCTGTGGAATGGGACACATGCCTGCTAATGTCTCCAGCACTATCATAACTATTGGATGACATTCTTAGGTAGAGTCTAGAGTTGCATGGCTAGGTACCCCACATGCTACTACCCTTTCGGTAGGGGGATTGAAACCGGATGACCCGTGATGACAATGATGTGACGTTGGTCCACTGTTGGTCATATAAATGGTAGGGTTGATATGTTGGGCTCATGGACGTCCAAGGAATGGATCGGGTGTCGTGAGGAGTCATGAGAGCATTCCGCCCCAACAATATGTGGATAGCGGTAGCTAGTCCGTGAGGATTCTCATTCCTAGGTTGCGAAGGATACTGAACCGAGTTGGTTGGTGCCATAGGGGATGTATCTTGTCACATCCTCCCAGCCGGTACCCTATCTGGCATACCCGAGAGTGTGATCCACAGCCCGAAGATCAGATATCGAGTAATCAACCTCCCACATAAACAATAACATAATCATGAACAAGAACAATAAAAGTGCGGAAGATAAACCATAGATCCAATAAGGAAAGAATGAATCATATATAAATCAGAGTACTAGATAAAATCAGAGTGTCTACATCAGATAAGTAAAGTGAGGCAAAATCCCACTCTACAACCAGCGGAAAAGTAGTTCTAAAAGAGAATAAACAAGACAAAATCTAATCCCAATAGCAAGTACAATGGGTAACTAAATTGTTCTCCACTTTATAGACAACATCCCTATAAGTATAAATCTCATAAACGGCACAAGGGCGCTTCCACTCAATGGTCGGACTAAGCATCGTACGGAGCATAACCACTCGCGGGATCTTCAGTGTAATTGTTGTAACTGCAATCACCTTCCTGGAGATATGCCTCTTCGCCTTGCGCTTCTTCATAGGGACCGTCATAATATTCAGTACCTGCAGAATAGTCTAACAAATATTGTACAATAAAGGAATGAGTTTCAAAGAAACTCAGTAAGGCAGTTAAATCCATAATAACATAAATGGCAGGATTTCAGAACAAACATAAATGCAATATGATATGAGACAAGCAATGAATGAATGAATCTAACTCTATATATGTTGGTCTCTATTGGCAGACATGCTTTAAGTCATAGCACCGTACTTCTTTAGGAAGGTCTCAATCACTCATCATCAGTTGGTAATGGGTCCGGCATCCCTCGGGACATTCCATGGCTGGGGGTTAAGTCACCACTCTCTCACATCACCATTGGTCTAAGTACCGGCGCATGTCAGGGTAAAGCCTAGCCAAATGCAAGTCTTCTACTTAGTTACATCAAGTCAGATCCAGATACGTCCATTCCTCGTCCCTGACGATCCTTTCCGGTATCCTTCACACTAGAGTCCTCATAGTCCCTGACTACGGACTCATCAACCCTATTGATCATCCACATATGGTAAACGGGAAGCTCTCACGTCCTCTCACGGGTTGGTTACCGGTCTTGCGCGCCGTGAGCCCAAGTCTAACCATATGCAACCCTACCAATAAATGGCCCCCACAATGTGATTCCTGTCCTCTCACGGGTTGGTTACCGGTCTTGAGCGCCCATGAATCCCCATTGCTACCACGGGTCGTTCGGTCTCAATACCCCTCCGATTAGGGTCTGACATAACAGGACATCCTAGCCAAACACTACTAGACAATCCTAGATATGTCATCCAACAGTTTAGGAAGGTGTCCATAGGGCATCTCCGGAAACATCCCATAATATTCCCGTAGTAGTCCAAGGACAGAAGTGTCAAAAGGACACCTCTCCTTTCCAAACCATACTTAAGCATACACATGCATCAAATCATATCATCACATGTATGGTAACTTCATATATGGAAAGAAATCAATAATTACAATCACTTTGTATATACTTGGTAAGTAAATCATACATGAGTCAATTCAATATGAATAAGTAACGCTACTGATATCAAGATAGTACCACAGTAGTATAACATTGTAAGAATCTAATTAAAGAAATAACTTAATCAAGATTTAAATATAGAAACCAAGCTATGCAATTTATGTTGTTAAAGAAGTAACCATCCTTACCTTTTATAACTCGCAAAGGAATCCTAAGAAATCAAGTAAGATCTTGGCAAACTTGAGAAGAAGGTCCTAAACAAGTGTATACAACATATTAGGAAAGATCCCTAACAGAAAAGATACCAAAACATCCAACACAGACCAATCCTGGAGTTGCTGTACTCATTGGTCGAGTGGATTGGTCGACTGGTCCAGTCGACCAATCAGTCGACCAATGCAGACAGTAGCCTAAAAAAAAACAGAGTTTTAAGATATAAAATCCGAATTTGGTGGTTCAAAAGGGTACTAATCAAGGGGTAAACTACATCAGTAGTATCCTAACATATAGGGGACCTCAAAACACTAATCGAATCAAGCCATCAAGATCCAAATTAGGAAACAAAAAGTTACCATAATTAGATCAACCATGGATCTTGAAGAATTCAAGATAGAAATCAAAGACAAGAACAATAGGAGAATGGATCATTGCTTCAGGTAAATGTATCATGAAAAGCATACTTAGATCTTCAAGGAAATAGGCTTAAAAGCATAAATCTAAATAAGGAAACAAAACCTACCATATATGTAACTATCATGATTCATGAAGAAAACATGGTATGGTAGAAGAGGAACAACTAGAGATTGATAGATCATGGATCATGCAAAGAAAACACAGCAATTGACTACTAACATGATCAATGTAGAAGATCCAAGGAGATCAGAATTCAAATCAGAAGTTAAACAAAGACTAGATCATGGTTTGATCATGATTCCTTCAAAAGCTTGCAATGATCATGGTTAAGATCGTTGTTTTAGCCATTAATCCTTAGGATGATCATGAGAGACAAGTCCAGAGATGTTTGCAACAGAGAATGCAGCATCTCCTCTACTGTCTCAACTCAAAAAGGAAAGAAAAATAGAGATGGAGGAGAAGAAGAGAGTGTAGACATACCTTTGATGCAAAAGGAAGAGTTTTGACGAAGATCCGTCAAGAAAATCACCAAGGATGCATGGGAGATGACTTGCAGAGGTCTTTGGTTCGTTCCAAAGAGTTTGGAGGCAGCAAATACGAAGTAGACTCGAGATTGGACTTAAATAGAGCAAGCAAAACCTAATTGCCAAAGACAGCACTCATTGGTCGAGTGGATTGGTCGACTGGTTCAGTCGACCAATCAGTCGACCAATGCAGACAGCAATTCCAAAACAGGGAATTGAAGACCCAGATCAAATCCAATCCTAAAGGGGTTTTGCACACATAACAAGTGACTTACCTAATAGGTAGAAATGCCTTCAAACCATGATAGAGAGCACTCCAAGTCCATCAACTAATCCGATCTTCATCAAGATTCAGTTTCCATAAATAGAACTTCATCATCAACTCTCATGGATTCAAAGCCAGACACCAAGTCCTCCACTGGGATGGCCCAAAGCTGACTTCTTACTTTACTTCGGGTCACTGGACCTACAAATAACAAGGTTTCCGGGTCAAGGTTAGGGCTGTGTTTTACATATCTAGACTTCATGTAGACATGTTACCTGTATGACCTTGCATTGGATTAGAAACCCCGACATGCGCCAGTACTCATTACCAATGGTCGTGGTGAGAGAGTGTTGACTTAACCCCAACCATGGTTTGAGGGCCAGGTGTGGACCTTCCATTTTACCTAGGATCCCTACAGAGGTAACCAGTCCTTGCCGGATTAGAGTGACTAGACTTACCCAGAGGAGGGCTGGTGAATATCTTAAAGCATGTCAGCTGTTGGAGACTTGCATAGTTAGAATCATAGTATCATTCATACGTTGCACTCATTCATATCATTTATGCATTTCTGATTTGTTGGATAATTGATGGGAATTGTAATTGTTCTTACTGAGTTCTCTAGAACTCACTCCTTTATTTGTATATGTTTTATTAGCCTGCGCAGATGGAGGAAATGTGTCGGAAGATGGATTGGTTTCCTATGAAGGAAGCTTCCCGTATGAAGAAGATGTGGCACCGACAATGGGAAATGGAGATAGTCGGTGCGGGAGCTCCTGCAAGTGCATGGAATGCGCTTATCGCACCCATTGATAGACAGAGAAGAAAAGTGGTTAGACAGTTCGCTCAACGAATGGAGAAGAACTGGAGACCCCCTTTCTAGAGATTCATGAAAAACATTATTTAGCCTTAGAAAAGGAAACTGGAAAGAAAATAATTTAACTCTTTTTGATTGCTTCCGTTAAACTCGTATTCATTTTGATTTATTATTCTTTCATTGATTATTTTATTGGAGTATTTGGACTCCTGTAATCCTTTTATTCATTAATTGAACTATTATTGCTCTTGATTGTCTTTATTTGTATTTATTATTGTTGATAGACTAAAACCGTGTATCCTGTGACGGATTACTCCCACAGGTTGTCGGGTGGGTAACTGAGACCGGCGGGTGGGGTGTGACATTCTAGGCCTCTTTCCTAATGTTGTATCTATGCTTGTTTAGGGTTTATTTTCTAAGTTTGGAACCATTCTCTTTAATCTTTGGATATTCATAGAAGCTATTTAAGGTAAGGATAGTTGTTTCCATATTAACATCGATTGTGTGAATCTTAGTTTCTATTTTGGGAATTTCATAGACTCACTGCCATTCTTATACTTTCTTAGTATGATGCTACTGCTGTAAGTACTTCAAGTACAATAGTACCTCGTTCATGTATTTCTTCATTACTTGAATCATGTATGATTACTTATCATTGTCATTTATATATGCAATTGATCATGTTTATATGTATCTTTCTATATGATAAGATATCGTTTGTGTGTGTTGTGACTGAATTGGGAATGTGATTGATTAGGTATGAATGGGATTGGGGAGTGTCCTTTTGACATTTCTGTCCTTGGACATTAGTGGGAATAGTATGGGATATTTCCGATGGTGCCCTTTAACGCTTTCCCGGATTATTGTATGTCATACCTAGGGATTGTCTAGTAGTGTTTGGCTAGGATGTCACCATTATATCAGACCCGATTTAGAAGGGTATTGAGACTGAGTAACGCGTGGTCGCAATGGGGATTCATGGGCACTCAAGACCGGTGAGTTATATCCATCAGAGGAGATGAATCACATTGTGGGGACCATTCATTGGTAGGGTTGCAAATAGTAGACTTGGGCTCATGGGCACTTGAGACCGGTGAGTTATATCTGTGAGGGGACATGAGAGCTTCCCGTCTATCATTTGTGGATAACCAATAGGGTTGATGAGTCCATAGTCTAGAATTTCCATACCTAACCAAGTAGATGACTTGCATTTGGCTAGGCTTTACCTTGACATGAGCCAATACTTAGACCAAACGGTGATGTGAGAGAGCGGTGACCTAAACCCCTGCCATGGATTGTCCAAGAGGGATGTAGGACCCTTTACCAACCGATGATGAGTGATTTGAGACCTTCCCAAAGAAGTATGGTGCTATGACTTAAAGCATGTCTGCCTATAGAGACCATCATACATAGAGTTAGATTCATACATGCATTGTCTGTTTCATATCATATTGCATCATGCTATGTTTTGCTATCATGTTATTTATGTTGTTATGGAATGGCTTGCCTTGTTGAGTTCTTTTGAACTCACTTCTTTTTGTGCAAATATCTTTGTAAGATTATCCTGTAAGTACTGAAGAATATGAAGGCCAGTAGTACGAGACACAAACCGATGAAGCACACTTCACTAAAGGTGCTAGCGGTTACGAAGATTACATTGAAGATCCCTCAAGTGATTATGCTGCGTACCAAGATTAGCCCTACTTTGGAATGGAACGGCCCTGTTTAGTTTCTTTTGTTTATGTTTATGAAGACGTACTTTATAAGACCGAAGAAACCTTAGCTTAGTTTGATTAGTTCTTTTATTTCCTTTCTTTTGAGAAACAATTGTACTATTTCCTTTTTTAGATTTCAAACTACATTTCCGCTGTATTATGTGGAGTGATTTTCTGAGCACTCTACGTTTTATTATATATTGGTATCATTATTTCCGCACTCTGATTATATTGTCATTCTCTCTTCTTATCTTGATCTCTTGTTTATATTATTACACATGGATTATATCTTGTTCATGATTATGTTATTGTGTATGTGGGAGGATCATTTCCTCGATACTTGTTCTTCGGGGCTGTGGATCACACACTCGGGTATGCCAGGTAGAGTACCGGCTGGGTGGATGTGACATAACCTATGTTTGTTTAGGGTTTGTTTGCTAACTTTGGACCTGTTCTCATCCTTTTCTCTGGAGTTTTTCCAGATTATCTAAGGTAAGGATGTTTGTTTCCAAATAACCTAAAATACATATTTGCTTATATTTGATTCGAATTGCATGATCATACTACTATTTTCATGACTTACTTATAGTTGTATTGCTACTGTACTTACTGTAACTACAGTGACTTGCTCATGTGATTCTCTTGATTATGAATGATTGGTTATTTTCCTATGTGAATGATTCATCAGCTGTGGTTATGAATGACTGATTTGGAATGTGTTTGCCTAAGTTGTAATTGGGGAATGGGGAATGTCCTTTTGACATTTCTGTCTTTGGACACCAGTGGAGGTGGTATGAGATGTTTTCCTATGGTGCCCCTTGACTCTTTCCCTGATTATTGGTTGACATACCTAGGGCTTGTCTAGCAGTGTTTGGCTAGGATACCCTATTATATTAGACCCGATTCAGAAGGGAATTGAGATCAAATGACCCATGGCAGTAATGGAGATTTGTGGGCGCTCAAGACCGGTAACCAACCCTTGAGAGGACATGAATCACATTGTGGTGGCCATTCATTGGTAGGGTTGCAGTAGTAGACTTGGGCTTATGGGCACTCAAGACCAGTAACCAACCCATGAGAGGATATGAGAGCTTCTTGTTTACTATTTGTGGATGACCAATAGGGTTAATGCGTCCGTAGTCTAAGTTTGTTGTAGCCATAGGTGACGATGACTCTAGTGGGAAGGATACCAGAAAGGATAGCAAGAGGCGAGGAATGGAAGTATCTAACCCTGACTTGATATAACTAAGTAGGTGACGTGCATTGGGCTAAGATTAACCCTGACATGCGCCAATACTCAGACCAATGGTGATGTGAAAGAGCGGTGACCTAAACCCTAGCCATGGAATGTCCGAGAGGGATGTAGGACCCAACTACCACCGGAGAACCTAAGATACTGAGACGGTTGAGGGAGAGTGATTTGAGACCTACCCAGAGGAGTATGGTGCTATGACTTAAAGCATGTTTGCCACTAGAGACTAGCATACATAGAGTTAGAAGCATACTTGCATGACTGCCTCATATCATATTGCATCTTGTATGTTTTGCTATCATGTTATATGTGTTATTGTGGAATGAATTGCCTTGCTAAGTTCTTTTGAACTCATCCTTTTTGGAACAATGTTGTTAGATCTTTCTACAGGTACTGATGACTATGAGGGCCAATACTACGAAGCCCAAGCGGATGACTCCTACTGTACCCAAGGTGCTAGTGGTTATGACTACGATTGTGAGACTACCAGTACAAAGCTGGAGCTTATCAAGATTAGTCCGACTCTAGTACTAGTGTATCGGCAATGGGACATCGAAGCTTTTACTTTTAGACATTGTTTATATATTTGAAGAGACATTAGTTTAGACATTATTTTATTCTTTTTCCTTACATTTTGGAATCGGTTTTAATTTCCTTCTAGGTTTTGAGCTACTTTTCTGTTGCTATTGTATAGTGATTTTCCGCTACACTCTACATTTGATTTATTCTTATGGTATCATTTTCCGCACTCTGATTGAATTGTAATCTCTCTTCAATCTTTACTTGATTATTCAGTTATAATACTTAAACATTGATTTAGTCATATTCTTGATTGTATTATTGTGAATGTGGGAGGTTGATTTCCTCAAACTGATCTTTGGGGCTGTGGATCACACACTCAGGTATACCAGGTATACCAGATAAGGTACCAATTGAGTGGATGTGACACGTGGGACCTACTTTAAATCATAAAGAGAGCACCAAAATTTGCATACATAATCAGGTAATGTGTATCAACAAAGCTAGGAGGTTGCTTCAAATAAACCATATCATTCAAAAAACCATGAAGAAAGGCATTCTGAATATCCAGTTGTTTGATAGGCCAACAACAAGAGACTACTAGGGCTAAGACTAGCCGAATAGTGGTAGGTTTTACCACAGGACTAAAAGTTTCATGGTAGTCCAAGCCCACTTGTTGATTGAACCCTTTTTCCACCAAGTGAGCTTTGTACCTGTCAATGAAATCATCTGCCTTGCGTTTGACCCGAAAAACCCATTTGCAACCAATAATTGTGAGAGGGAGACAGCGGAACTAAAGACCAAGTGCCATTCTTCAATAAAGCAGTGAATTCTTCGTCCATAGCTTTCCGCCGGTGAGGGTATTTGTGGACAATAGTAAAAGAGGTAGGCTCTAGGTGGGGATGTTCAAGTTGGGAAGAGGAAAGGAGAGCTTTAGGGTTTGCTTTTGATCTTGTAATCTTGGGATGAGTATTGTAGGCTGAGAGGTAAAGGAAGGGAGGGGTTCACTAGAGTCATAGGGAAGATCAATCATAAGGTTAATAGGAGATTCAGCTAAGGTAGGGGAAGGTAGAGATGGTTCAGCCAGGGTAGGAGATGGGGGAGTTGGTTCGGCCAAGGAAGAGACTCCAGAAGTCGTGGCGGTTGTGAGGGAGTTAGAGGTGGAGTGGGACCCAGTGAGAGGAGGTGAGGAATAGGACTGTCCAAGATAAGCCAATCTAGGCAGAGGTCCTAAGATGGAGGGAAGTGTTGGATTGGGAGTGGAGTTGTGCAATTTTGGAGGAGGCCCTAAAAGAGAGGGAAGTGGTGGGGTAAGGGATAGGATTACCTCACTGGCAATGAAAGGAAATTGCCACTCATCAAAGAAACATGGCAAGAACCAGAATTTTATCATTGGCTGGATTGTAACACTTATAACCTTTATGGCAGGAACTATATCCCAAGAAGACATGCAAAGTAGATTAAAATTCTATCTTGTTTTTGTTATAAGGCCTCAAACATAGGTAGCATGTACAACCAAAAGTCCTCAAAGAGTCATAGTTAGGCTGTACTGTAAATAACTTAAAGTGAGGAGAAGTATTGCGCAACAATTGGCTAGGTAACTGATTTATCAGAAAAACAACTGTTTCACAATAATGCATCCAAAACTTCTTAATGCAAGAGGCATGGGCTAAGAGAGTCAACCCGGTTTCCACAATATGCCAATGTCGGTATTCAACAACCCCATTTTGATCATGAATGTGAGGGCAAGAAAGTCTATGGTCAATACCATGTTCTTGAAGAAAAGAAGAAACAATTTGGTATTCACCTCCCTAGTCACTATGAAATCACTTAATATGACAAGAAAAGAGATTCTCAACAAGTAACTTGAATCTTTTAAAAATATTAACAATTTTGGATTTAATAGTCATGGGATGAAACCAAATAAACTTGCTGAAATCATCCACAAAAATCACATAATAGCAAAAACCCTTAATAGGTTCAACAGGAGAGGGTCCCAAAACATCCAAAAAAATTAAGTCCAAGGGACCATCAAAAATTGAATTTGAGGAGTGAAAGGGGAGTTCATGACTCTTTCCTTTTTGACAAGCATTACACACATAAACAAAATCTTTGGAACTGATTGGTAAACGAAAACTAGAAATTAAATTAAGAACAAGTTTAGAGGCAAGATGCCCTAATCTTGAGTGCCAATTTTCGTAGGAGGTTTTCTCGCCAACAAGAGCCCAATCGAATCTAGTATAGCCCATCCTTAACGTTGTGCTGAAGGAGACACTTCCCTATCAATCGATCCTTCACATAACATATATCAGGATGAATTATTATCCCTTGAAATTTAAGAGAGAGAGAGAGAGAGAGAGAGAGAGAGAGAGAGAGAGAGAGAGAGAGAGAGAGAGAGAGAGAGAGAGATAATAACTTCCTGCAAATAGAGGGTACATGAAGAACATAATTTAAATGAACTGGAGAAGATGCAGTACCCATAGTAATGTTGCCAGTATTATTTATGGGAAGACTAGCACCATTGCCAATTTGAACTCGATCTGAACCATGGTAGGGTTGAACAATGTGTAGATTTTCCAAAGAATTGGTGATATGATGAGTAGCACTAAAATCAGGGTACCAATTTTCATCTAGAATAGAAGCATTCAAAATTTCAGAAGTATACATAGAAGGAGGGGTATGAGTGGTACCTTGAATGACATGGTTGAAATGTTGATAACAATCTTTAGCCTTGTGTCTAGGACGATCACATATCTGAAAAATAGGACGATTACCATTTTGAGATGAGGGCTGAGATGCAGGAGAACCACAATGCGGAAAAGAGCGACCACGACCAGATCTGACCCTCTTCGGAAAAACGCCCCTTGAAGGGCTGTCTTGGAGGCCGAATGGTAAAGGATTGGGTGCTTGCCATGTTTGCCATTGGAGAAGGAGCATCAATAGTATTCATTTCATCATGTAACCTTATCTCATGAGTTAACAACATACAACATACCTTGTGATTCATCATAAGAGATAGGAGAAGAACGAGTGGTAACAGAAGTCACAAAGGGAGAGTATTCAATTCCCAAACCATTTAAGATATGGAGACATAGTTCATCATGATTCATAGGCTTTCTAATAGCAACCAATTGGTCAGAAATATTCTTAATATGAAGAAGGTAGTCATGGATTGTATTGTTACCTCTTCAAATATTTTGAAGTTGAAGACAAAGTTGCATGATACAAGCAGAAGAGCAAGTAGAGTAGATTTTCTCAAGTTTCGACCAGACTTCTTTGGAGGCTGTACAACCAATAACTTGTTCATGAATTGTTTGAGCGAGGGAAGCAATGATCCAACACATAAGTAATTGAACTTCACAGTTCCGCTTATGATAGTTTGAATTAAATCTGAAAGTCTTAGCATCATCTTTGTTAGGGATGGTAGTGGCTGGCAAGAAGAAGTACCATCCACAATACCAAATAAGTCATGTGCCTTCAAAAGTGGCATGATTTGAGATCTCCATAGCAAAGAATTTGTTTCATTCAACTTTGTTGGAAAGTAGCCATTAAGTGAAGGAAAAGGATGATTGAAAACCTAGTGCTTTGATACCATGCTAAAGTCCATAATTTCCGGAGAGAGAGAGAGAGAGAGAGAGAGAGAGAGAGAGAGAGAGAGAGAGAGAGAGAGAGAGAGAGAGTTTGACAAGGGACATACGTGGTTTGGTTGACCTTTGCAACCTATGTCCACAAGAATATGATTTACTTCCTTGAGATTGACTGTAGTACAGATTACATATTTATAGTTACAAGAGCTTGTGCAACATCTTATTCTAGAGTTTCAATTACGCAAATTATATATTTGTGTTTGGTATGATCTATGTCTCTTGTGTGTACAACTCTGAGTCTGATCCACTCATGGATAAGACGTAATTTGCTGGAGTTTCTTAAGTAGTTGAGTTTGAGTCTGATTCTTGAAGCATTGCACACATGGAGGAGGTAGTTGAGTTTAAGTGGAGTTCTTGAAGTTTTGCACTGATATGGAGAGATTATGATCAGACCGGGTTCATACCTGGTCCGACCCTCGACCCCGGTCGAGACGGAGAGATCCGACTAGCTCCCGAGCGAACCGGATCCGGAAGATGGCTTGCTGAAGAAGAAAGCTTATTCGGCTGCAAGCATGCCCTAATCCTACTTATGGATTAGGGTAATCACCCTAATGATGGCAGACTCGAATTGACGGCTGCGGATAATCATTCTCGAAGGGATAATCATCGCATAACCTAAAGGTTATCTCAGGAGTCCTCTACTAGCCCAAACTAGTAGAAGTCTATTGCTCAACGGATCTAACTGATAAGATCCAACGACTACCCGAAGAAGGCTCAAGTGCATCCAATGAAGGAGATTCGAAGGTACACTCTATATAAACCTCACTACCATACAAGGTGAGGGGATGGAAAAAAGAATACTATCTGAGACTCAGGTTCAGATACATACTGATAGACCTAAACTATCAGCGATCTGCTATCTAGGTCACCCTTCCCAGTTCTTCATTCCTTAAGCTCTGCGCTTCTAGCAGAGCCGTTTGTGATTAAGTTCATCAACTGACTTAGCCTTCGGAGGTGGACTCCCGACCCCAGCGGTCGGGCCACATCTGACGCTTTCGTTTTGCAGGACATCACGAGGAGATCTAAGGGCTGAGCAGATTTTGGACGCATCAATTGGCGCCGTCTGTGGGAAACAACTTGAAAAGCCATGGTGACTAGATCAGCAGCCGCAGCAGCCGCTGCACAACGCAATTTTGGTGTTCAGATCCCTGGAGTGAATAATCCAGATATTCCCCAGGAAAGCCAAAATCCTATCGAGGTAGATGGTGGCCAGGGAGGACGTAATGTCACGCCCTCCCAGCCGGTACCCTATCTGGCATACCCGAGAGTGTGATCCACAGCCCGAAGATCAGGTATCGAGTGATCAACCTCCCACATAAACAATAACATAATCATGAACAACCATAACAAGAGTGCGGAAGATAAATCATAGATCCAATAATGAAAGAATGAATCATAAACGAAACGGAATAATAGATATAATCAGAGTGTCAAACAGATAAGTAAAGTGAAGCAAAAATCCCACTTTACATCCAGCGGAAAAGTAGCTTGAAAGAATAAACTAGATAAAAGCTAATCCCAGTAGCAAGTACATTGGGTAACTAAATTATTCTCCACTTTGTAGACGACATCCTTGTAGGTATAGATCTCATAAATAGCACAAGGACGCTTCCACTCAATGGTCGGACTAAGCATCGTACGGAGCATAACCACCCGTGGAATCTTCAGAGTAATTGTGGTAACCGCAATCACCTTCCTGGAGATATGCCTCTTCGCCTTGCGCTTCTTCATAGGGACCGTCATAGTATTCCGTACCTGCAGGATAGTCTAACAACATTGTACAATAAAGGAATGAGTTTCAAAGAAACTCGGTAAAGCGATTAAAATCCATAATAACATAAATGGCGGAATTCCAGAACAAACATAAATGCAATATGATATGAGACAAACAATGAATGAATGATTCTAACTCTATGTATGCTTTGGTCTCTATTGGCAGACATGCTTTAAGTCATAGCACCGTACTTCTTTAGGAAAGTCCACTCACATCCTCAACCATTTAAGATATCTTGGATTCCCTCCAACCATTTAAGATATCTCGGGCGACCGATTGGTAATGGGTCCTTCATCCCTCGGGACAAACCTTGGCGGGGGGTTAAGTCAACACACTCTCTCACAACCATTTGGTATAAGTACTTGGCGCATGTCGGGGTAATACCTAGCCAAATGCAAGTCTTCTACTTGGTTACATCAAGTCGGATCCAGATACTTCCATTCCTCGTCCCCGACGATCCTTTCCGGTATCCTTCACACTAGAGTCCTCATAGTCCCCGACTACGGACTCACCAACCCTATTGATCATCCACATATGGTAAACGGGAAGCTCTCACGTCCTCTCACGGGTTGGTTACCGGTCTTAAGCGCCCGTGAGCCCAAGTCTAACCATATGCAACCCTACCAATAAATGGCCCCCACAATGTGATTCCTGTCCTCTCACGGGTTGGTTACCGGTCTTGAGCGCCCATGAATCCCCATTGCTACCACGGGTCGTTCGGTCTCAATACCCCTCCGATTAGGGTCGACATAACAGGACATCCTAGCCAAACACTACTAGACAATCCTATATATGTCATCCAACAGTTTAGGAAGGTGTCCAGAGGGCATCTCCGGAAACATCCCATAATATTCCCGTAGTAGTCCAAGGACAGAAATGTCAAAAGGACACCTCTCCTTTCCAAACCATACGTAAGCATACACATGCATCAATTCATATCATCACATATATGGTAACTCCATATATGGAAAGAAATCAATATTTACAATCATTTGTATAACATTGGTAAGTAAATCATACATGAATCAATTCAATATGAATAAGTAATGCTACTGTAATCAAAGTTATGCAACAGTAGAATATCATTGTAAGAATCTAATTTAGGAAACATATTAATGATATTCAAATATAGAAACTAGATTCATGCTATCTATGTAATTAAGGAAATAACCATCCTTACCTTTTATAACTCGCAAAGAATCCTAAGAAATCAAGTAAGATCTTGGCAAACTTGAGAAGAAGGTCCTAAACAAGTATATACAACATATTAGGAAAGATCCCTAACAGAAAATATAGCAAAGCATCCGAAACAGACCAATTGGAGTTCTTTGTACTCATTGGTCGAGTGGATTGGTCGAGTGGTCCAGTCGACCAATCAGTCGACCAATGCGGACGATAACTTAGAAAATCAGAGTTTTGAGATATGAAATCCGAATTTGGTGGTTCAAAAGGGTACTAATCAAGGGGTAGACTACATCAGTAGTATTCTAGCATATAGGGGACCTCAAAACACTAATCAAATCAAGGTATCAAGATCCAAATTAGGAAACAAAAGTTACCATAAATAAATCAAACATGGATCTTGATGAATTTTGAAATAGAAAACAAGGACAAGAACAATAGGAGGATGGATCATTGCTTTCGGTAATGAAAACATGAAAACATGCATAGGTCTTCATAGAATAAGGCTTAGAAGCATAAATCTAAATAAGGAAATAAAACCTACCATATATGTACTATCATGCATCATGAAGAACACATAGTAAGGTAGAAGAGAACAACTAGAATTCTATGGATTATGGATCATAGAAAGAAAACACAACCATTAACCACTAACATGATCAATGAAAGAAGATCCAAAGAGATCGGAATTCAGATTAGGAAATTAACAGAGATTAAATCATGGTTTGATCATGAATCCTTCAAAAGCTTGCAATGATCATGGTTAAGATCATTGTTCTAGCCTTAAATCCTTAGGATGATCATGAGAACATGTTCGAGAGATGTTTGCAACAGAGGATGCAGACATCTCTTCTACTGTCTCAACTCAAAAAGGAAAGAAAAACAAAGATGTAGGAGAAGAAGAGAGAGTAGACATACCTTTTGATGCAAAAAGAAGAGTTCCGACGAAGATCCGCCAAGAAAACTCCAAGGATGCAAGAGAGATGACTTGCAGAGGTCTTTGGTTCGTTCAAGAGGGTTTGGAGGCAGCAAATACGAAGTGGACTCGAGGTTAGACTTAAATAGAGCAAGAATCAACCTAATTGCCAAAGACAGCACCCATTGGTCGAGTGGATTGGTCGATCTGGCCCGTCGACCAATCGGTCGACCAATGCGACGGCAGACAAGGCCAAAACAGGGAATTGAAGGCCCAGATCAAATCCAAACCTAAAGGGGTTTTGCACACAAGTCAAGTGACTTACCTAGTAGGTAGAAATGCCTTCAAACCAAGATAGAGAGCACTCCAAGTCCATCAACTAATTAGATCTTCATCAGGATTCTGTTTCCATAAATAGAACCTCATCATCAACCTTCATGGATTCAAAGCCAGACACCAAGTCCTCTACTGGGATGGCCCAAAGCTGACTTCCTACTTTACTTCGGGTCATCGGACCTACAAATAACAAGGTTTCCGGGTCAAGGTTAGGGCTGGGTTTCACACGTAATCCTCCTCCTGATACAATCCAAGATCAATTAAATCAGGTAAAGATTCAACTCTTGGAGGTGAGCCAAGCACTCCGCATGCTCACCAGACGAGTGGTTTTACCACAAGAGCCTGATTAGCGCGATTCAAGGAGACGTGCATTGCCACGTGACCAGAGATTGGCTGAAGACCAGAATATCGATCAGAATTTCCGTGAAGGAGACCGAGGACTTAGGAGGATCGATGATCAACCGAGGCGAGATGATCGGTTCGACAGACTGCAAGAGAGTACAATTGATTCAAACACAAGATTGGATACAGAGGTAAGAACTCACTCACCCACTGTCAGAAGAACCATTCGTGATGATAGAGCAGTTCGCGACGAGAGGAATGCTCAGGAAGGCCGGGCTGTTCGTGATGATCGAGTAGCACGGGATGATCGTGTTAATCGAGGTCGTGATCATATTGCTGAAGATCACCCGACCCAGATTGGTCAGGAATTGGCCAACATCAATGAGAAATTAGGGCAGTTGGCTAACGGAAGAATAACTGAGGATATTTACTCAGTGATATGGAGAGATTATGATCAGACCGGGTTCATAGCTGGTCCGACCCTCGACCCCGGTTGAGACGGAGAGATCCGACTAGCTCCCGAGCGAACCGGATCCGGAAGATGGCTTGCTGAAGAAGAAAGCTTATTCGGTTGCAAGCATGCCCTAATCCTACTTATGGATTAGGGTAATCACCCTAATGATGGCAGACTCGAATTGACGGCTGCGGATAATCATTCTCGAAAGGATAATCATCGCATAACCTAAAGGTTATCTCAGGAGTCCTCTACTAGCCCAAACTAGTAGAAGTCTATTGCTCGACGGATCTAACTGATAAGATCCAACGACTACCCGAAGAAGGCTCAAGTGCATCCAACGAAGGAGATTCGAAGGTACACTCTATATAAACCTCACTACCATACAAGGTGAGGGGATGGAAAAAAGAATACTATCTGAGACTCAGGTTCAGATACATACTGATAGACCTAAACTATCAGCGATCTGCTATCTAGGTCACCCTTCCCAGTTCTTCATTCCTTAAGCCTCGCGCTTCTCTAGAGAGCCGTTTGTGATTAAGTTCATCAACCGACTTAGCCTTCGGAGGTGGACTCCCGACCCCAGCGGTCGGGCCACATCTGACGCTTTCATTTTGCAGGACATCACGAGGAGATCTAAGGGCTGAGCAGATTTTGGACGCATCAATTGGCGCCGTCTGTGGGAAGCAAATTGAAAAGCCATGGTGACTAGATCAGCAGCCGCAGCAGCCGCTGCACAACGCAATTCCGGTGTTCAGATCCCTGGAGTGAATAATCCAGATATTCCCCAGGAAAGCCAAAATCCTATCGAGGTAGATGGTGGCCAGGGAGGACATAATTCTCCTCCTGATACAATCCAAGATCAATTGGATCAGGTAAAGATTCAACTCTTGGAGGTGAGCCAAGCACTCCGCATGCTCACCAGACGAGTGGTTTTACCACAAGAGCCTGATCAGCGCGATTCAGGGAGACGTGCATTGCCACGTGACCAGAGATTGGCTGAAGACCAGAATATCGATCAGAATTTCCGTGAAGGAGACCGAGGACTTAGGAGGATCGATGATCAACCGAGGCGAGACGATCGGTTCGACAGACCGCAAGAGAGTACAACTGATTCAAACACAAGATTGGATACAGGGGTAAGAACTCACTCACCCATTGTCAGAAGAACCGTTCGTGATGATCGAGCAGTTCGTGACGAGAGGAATGCTTGGGAAGGACGGGCTGTTCGTGATGATCGAGGAGCCCGGGATGACCGTTTTAACCGGGGCCGTATCCATTTTTCAAGACCCCCCCCCCCAGATTCCAGGGGTCCCCCCACCCAACGATGATAAGTGGGTGGGTGGCTTTAAAAAAAAAAAAAAGATATATTTTCTCTGTTGGATATGGAGAGATTATGATCAGACTGGGTTCATAGCTGGTCCGACCCTCGACCGCGGTCGAGACGGAGAGATCCGACTAGCTCCCGAGCGAACCGGATCCGGAAGATGGCTTGCTGAAGAAGAAAGCTTATTCGGCTGCAAGCGTGCCCTAATCCTACTTATGGATTAGGGTAATCACCCTAATGATGGCATACTCGAATTGACGGCTGCGGATAATCATTCTTGAAGGGATAATCATCGCATAACCTAAAGGTTATCTCAGGAGTCCTCTACTAGCCCAAACTAGTAAAAGTCTATTGCTCAACAGATCTAACTGATAAGATCCAACGACTACCCGAAGAAGGCTCAAGTGCATCCAACGAAGGAGATTCGAAGGTACACTCTATATAAACCTCACTACCATACAAGGTGAGGGGATGGAAAAAAAGAATACTATCTGAGACTCAGGTTCAGATACATACTGATAGACCTAAACTATCAGCGATCTGCTATCTAGATCACCCTTCCCAGTTCTTCATTCCTTAAGCTCTGCGCTTCTAGCGAGCCGTTTGTGATTAAGTTCATCAAGCGACTTAGCCTTCGGAGGTGGACTCCCGACCCCAGCGGTCGGGCCACATCTGACGCTTTCGTTTTGCAGGACATCACGAGGAGATCTAAGGGCTGAGCAGATTTTGGACGCATCAATTGGCGCCGTCTGTGGGAAACAACTTGAAAAGCCATGGTGACTAGATCAGCAGCCGCAGCAGCCGCTGCACAACGCAATTCCGGTGTTCAGATCCCTGGAGTGAATAATCCAGATATTCCCCAGGAAAGCCAAAATCCTATCGAGGTAGATGGTGGCCAGGGAGGACGTAATCCTCCTCCTGATACAATCCAAGATCAATTGGATCAGGTAAAGATTCAACTCTTGGAGGTGAGCCAAGCACTCCGCATGCTCACCGGACGAGTGGTTTTACCACAAGAGCACGATCAGCGCGATTCGGGGAGACGTGCATTGCCACGTGACCGAGAGATTGGCTGAAGACCGGAATATCGATCAGAATTTCCGTGAAGGAGACCGAGGACTTAGGAGGATCGATGATCAACCGAGGCGAGACGATCGGTTCGACAGACCGACAAGAGAGTACAACTGATTCAAACACAAGGTTGGATACGGGGGTAAGAACTCACTCACCCATTATCGGAAGAACCGTTCGTGATGATCGAGCGGTTCGCGACGAGAGGAATGCTCGGGAAGGACGGGCTGTTCGTGATGATCGAGTAGCACGGGATGATCGTGTTAATCGAGGTCGTGATCATATTGCTGAAGATCACCCGACCCAGTTGGTCGGGAGTTGGCCAACATCAATGAGAAATTAGGGCGGTTGGCTAAGGGAAGAATAGCGAGGATATTTACTCGGTCATTCGGAAGACTCCCTTTGCCGAGCCAATTGCGGGATATCGGTTTCCCCGTAACTTCCGTTTGCCTACCTTTTCAACATTCGATGGCTCCAGGAGATCCAACAGCTCACATCGGCTATTACCAACGAGACCATGGCGGTTTCGGGTAATTTCGATGAAATTTTATGCGGGGTTTTTGGTTCATCACTTACTGGAGCAGCACAAAAGTGGTTTCGAACCTCCCCTCTGGGAGGATCGTAAACTTTGATGAATTGGCGCGCCAATTCATAGGGCGATTCCGGAGTGGAATACGAGGTCAAGAAAACGGAAGAAACCTTGTTTCTTGTCAAACAAGGAAAGAGCGAATCAATCGGAGAGTTTACGAAAAGATTCAACAAAGTGACGATGGAGATAGAAAATTTGGATGAACAAGTAGCCAAAGCTGCTCTATTCACGGGACTCACTAATCGGAAACTCCTGGAGTTATTACTACGGGATATGCACTGCGACTTATCTTTGAGTTGGTACGAGAGATGCCGAAGCGAGGCTGAAGTCATGGAGATTCTAGATGCGCGCCAAGGAGATAATAAAGTCTCCAATAAGGAACAGAAGGCTCTGAGCGAAGCGAAGCCAAAGAAAAATGTTCGTGATCGGGTTGGAAAATCTCAGCCTTGGCGCCAAAGGTCCCCGGTAAAAGTGAGTACACTCCATTGAATGCTCCTCGGGCTGATATTTTAAATATCCTCAAAAGAAAAAAATATTTTAAAGTGGCCGCCTAAAATTCTTTTGAAACCCGGAGAGCGACGGGATCGGAAAAGTATTGCCGATTCCACAAGGACTATGGTCATTATACTAATGATTGTCGTCATACGAAGGCGGATATTGAGAGATTGATATCTCGGGGACATCTGTCCGATTTCGTTAGCGAGAAGAAGGGAGGAGCCACGTGAGCCACGTGCGGCTGCTCCTAAAAGGGATCGTTCGGTTAGTTCGGAACGATCAAGGGAGCCCGAAGTCTAAGAAAGGCAAGGAGGTGATTGAAGCTACTCGGTCACCGATCCTTACCATCTTCGGGGGACCAGAGCCCGAATCACTCCGGAGTCGAAAACAAAATCCAAATTTGTTGGAACCGGAGAGACGCGGAAGCGGAAGAAGCTGAATGGTGAAGATTCTATCACCTTTAGCGAGGAAGACGAAAGAGATGTTTGTTTACCTCATGATGATGCTATAGTCATCAAGGTAGAGATTGCACGACGGGAAGTGCATAGAGTTTTGATTGATACGAGTCTGCAGCTGACCTAATTTCCTACGAAGTGTATCAAAAATTGAAGGTGGATCGGGACTTGATGAAACCTTCATCCACACATCTATATGGTTTTGCGGGGGTCATCTGCGGTGGCGGAAGGATCGGTCCAGTTGGATTTATCCATTGGAAGTTTTCCTAAGGAAACAAGCTGTCCGAATCAATTTTTTGGTGGTTCGGGAGCTGCCGACTTATAATATGATCCTCGGGCGACCATCTTTATCCAAGATAGGTGCTATTGTTTCGACAAAGCACACTGAAGATAAAATTCCCGACTGATATGGGAATTGGTCAAGTCTCCTACGACCGAGAAGATCTCTCGGCGGTGTTATGTTGCCTATTTAAAAGACAAGGAGGGCCCGAGGAAGGTAACTGCCCTCCCCATAGAAGTTCGAGATGATCGGGAAGAGACGAGAGATGCAAAGACCCGAACCGGTGGAGAAGCTGGAACAAATCCAGTTGTGTACCGAGGATGAGAAAAAGATTACTTATATCGGGTGCGAGCATTTGGAAGAATTTAAAGATGAGTTGAAGTTTTTTCTTCAACGAGAATAAAGATGTATTTGCATGGTCTGCTGAGGACATGCCCGGAATCGATCGGGCCATTGCCGAGCACAAACTACGGATAGACCCTAAGGCGAAACCGGTGATACGAGAAAAGAAGAAATTTCTCCATTGAAAAGTATGAAGCCGTTCGAAGCGAAGTTGAAAAACTTAAGAATTCTGGTTTCATAGAACCAATTGAGTGCCCAACTTGGTTGGCCAACGTGGTAATGGTAAAAAAGGCGAATGGGAAGTGGAGGATGTGTACGGACTACACAGATCTTAACAAAGCTTGCCCAAAAGATTGCTACCCGTTGCCTCGGATTGACCTCTTGATAGATGCGTTGCTGAGGATATGAAACTTTAAGTTTCATGGATGCCTACTCGGGGTATAATCAGATCCTTATGAATAAGGAGGATGAGAAGTATACGGCTTTCATGACTGATCGTGAGAGCTATTATTACAAGGTCATGCCTTTTGGCATTGAAGAATGCGGGAGCAACATATCGAGAGGGCCGTCAACAAGATTTTCAAAGAGCTGATAGGAAAGAATGTTGAAGCTTATGTTGACGACATGCTAGTGAAAAGCTTTACAAAAGCAAATCATATTGCAGATTTGGTGAGGTATTCTCGATGCTGCGGAAACATCAAATGAAGCTAAACCCGAGAAAAATGTGCCTTTGGAGTCTCCTCGGGCAAATTTTTGGGCTTCATGGTATCACGAGAGGGAATTGAGGCTAATCCTGCCAAAATACAAGCTACGATTGATATGGAGGCTCCCAAAACCGTTCGGGATGTACGGTGTTTAACGGGGAGAGTTGCGTTGCTTTAAATCGATTCATCTCCAAGTGCGGAGAAAAATGTTTGCCTTTCTTCAAGGCACTTAAAGACCTGAAGGGCGATAAGGAAGCAAAGTGGAGTGAAGAGTGCGAGAAAGCTTTCGAGGAATTAAAAGAAGCACTTGGACAACCACCGATCCTGTCCGGACCGAGAGAAGGGGAAATATTACAGCTATATCTAGCGACGTCCCTTTCGGCGGTCGGTGCGGTACTTGTTCGGGAAAAGATAAAAAACGGTGGCCGATTTACTATGTAAGCCACGTGTTGCTAGATGCGGAGACAAGATATTCACAGATTGAGAAGCGAGGCTCTGGCTCTCATGATGGCCGCCGGGAAGCTAAGGCCATATTTTCGAGGCTCATCCAATTGAGGTATTTACAACTTTTCCTCTTAGTAAAGTTCTTAACAAACCTGATTTGTGCGGAAGGATGGTGTCTGGTCGGTTGAACTCGGCGAGTTCCAAGTGAGCTTTAAGCCCGGAAGCTGCAATCAAGGCTCGGGCATTAGCCGACTTTGTAGTAGAAACTACTGCACCGGTGGAACCCACCATTGAGGATCCCATTATACCAACCACTTGGGAGGTATATGTGGATGGTTCGAGTAATAAAGATGGAGCGGGAGCTGGAATTCTATTAAAAAGTCCAGCGGGATTTATTATTCGATATGCTTTGAGATTCGCATTTGACGCAAGTAATAACGAAGCGGAATATGAGGCTACGATAGCGGGACTTCGGTTGTCAAAAGCATTATCTATTGCAGATGTTACTATTTATAGTGACTCTCAACTTATAGTCAACCAAGTCCGGGGGGAGTATGGTATTAAAGAACCACGCTTGCAGAAATATCAAGAGATAGTGCGGGCATTTCAAAACCAATTTCGGAATTTGAAGATATCTCAGATTTCGAGGAATGAAAATTCGGTGGCGAGATGAGCTATCCCGACTAGCCAATGCCAAGGAAAAGAATCTAGACCCTTCGGTCTACATTGAAGAGATAACTTTTCCAAGTTATCATGAGAAAGAAATTTCTTATATTGAAGCGAACGTTCTTTGGATGGATCCAATAATCGAGTATCTAAGGGATGACAAATTCACGAGGATCCGGTAGAGGCAAGGTTGATCAAGATTCGATCAGCTAGATTTGTCATTCGGAATGGGAGACTATACAAAAGATCTTATCTTGGACCCCTTATGAGATGTATAGGCCCCGAAGGAGCAAAATCAGCTTTGGTGAGGTTCATGAAGGAATTTGTGGAGCTCACATGGGTGGACGAGCCCCGGCTCACAAAATTCGAGACTTGGGTTATATTGGCCTAAGGTCCAAGAGGCTGCTATGGAGTACGTTCGTCGATGTGGTAACTATCAAATTCATGCTACGATATCGAAGCGCCGGCGGAAACTATGACTTCAATTCTAAATCCCATTCCCTTTGCAATGTGGGGAATTGATATCATGGGCAAATTCACCAAGGCATCAGGCGGACGGGAATATCGATAGTAGCAATTGATTACTTCACAAAATGGGTAGAAGCCGGTGCACTGGCGGCAATTGCGAGAAAAAAAGTGGAGAAATTTGTGCTTGAATCAATCATATATCGCTTTGGGATTCCAAAGATTATTGTCATGACCATGGTACTCGGTTCGATTGTCCACAATTTGAGCAATTCTGTGGAACATATATGATCGAGCATCGTATGTCCTCGGTGGCATACCCCCAAAGCAATGGACGGGTAGAGGTTACTAACCGAACGCTCTTTGGAAGGAATAAAGAGAAGACTCGAAGGTGACAAAGCTTCTTGGGTCGAAGAACTTCATAATGTCTTGTGGGCTTATAGAACTACGGTTCGAACACCCACAGGAGAAACTCCATTCGGGTTGGCATATGGATCCGAAGCATTGGCACCGGTGGAGATAATGGCGGGGACATTACGGGATCGTGAGTTCGAGGAAAAAGCAAATGAACAAGGGCTGCTTGATAGTCTTGATTTGTTGGACGAAGTTCGGGCAAAGGCAATAGCACGAACTCAACATTATCAAAGAAGGATAGCGTCTCATTATAATACTCGAGTGAAGAATCGTCGGTACTTAGCCGGAGATTTGGTGTTGAGAAACACCCTAGCTTCCGACCCGCGTCACCAAAGAAAATTAGACCCTTCCTGGGAAGGACCTTATATGGTTGTGAAACCGGTCGGTTCGGGAGCTTACGAGGCTGAAGAACATCAACACCCAGAAAGAGTTGGATCGTTCGTGGAATGCTAGGCATCTCAAAAAGTTTTATCCTTGAGGATGATTTCAATTTTGTTCGCGATGTAATCATTTTCAACTCAATCAATGCAATTTTTGGCTTTCAACAAACTATCTTTTGATTGGGGGGCATCATACACCACATTCAAGAACAAGATCCAACTATAAGGCATCGGATGAAAATTCGTGTGGGTCCTTCAACACTTATGGAAATTTTTGGACTTTCTTAAGTCGAGGCATCGGATGAAAATCCGAGTGAGTTCCTTTTGCAAGGCGTCGGTTTAAAACCCGAGTAAGTTCCTTCAAGACTTATTGAATTTTTGAATTATCCTTAAGTAAAGGCATCGGTTTAAAACCCGAGTGAGTTCCTTCTCAGACTTATTGTATTTCTCCGGAAATCCTTAAGTAAAGGCATCGGTTTAAAACCCGAGTGAGTTCCTTCTCAGACTTATTGTATTTCTCCGGAAATCCTTAAGTAAAGGCATCGGTTTAAACCCGAGTGAGTTCCTTCTCGGACTTATTGTATTTCTCGGAAACCAGAAGGCACGGTAACCCCCTCCCTCAGGAAATCCTTAAGTAAAGGCATTGTTTCAAACAACTAAGACCTAATGCAACAGCGATTCAAGTGGCTAGCAAAGTTCAAGATAAAGTTAATTTCTTATTTCTTCAAAAGATCCAAAGAGGCCGGTATCAAAACAATTACAAGAGCTGGATACAATCTTCGGTCAAAAAAGAAAGTCATCATAGGTGATTTGTTGAGAAGTTATACAAGATCAACGCGACTTTGCTAGAACAAACATATGAGTCAACCATTGGTGGGGATTCAAGGAAAAGAAGAGAAGAAATGAGGATTACAAAAATATTTCGGTATGCATAAAATCCTCCGCAATTTCATACTCTTTGTCCGTCGGAGAAGCATGGTCCTCGACCAAACTCGCATTCGGGACAAGCTCGTCATAATTGACTTCTTCCGGGGGGAGAATAAACGGGAGAATCTTCCGGATAATGCATAATATCTGGATCGGAAGGTGGAGGATCAATCTTATCCTTGGTCCGGTCGGGAGGAGGAATACCCGGGTCGGTAAATACTTCGGGATGGCAAACAACCTTTGTAGGGAGTCGTATCAAAATGAGGATCCTTCCTTAATATTGATTCCCATACTTCGTTCTCACCATCCCGATGCGCTTTGCAAGTTATAAGCATTCAGCATATCAACAAAAGGCTTCTTGTGTAAATACTTGAAGACGCGAGGCTCTGCGAACATCGGTTGGAAGGGATTCGGGCAAAGGAACGACAGCTTGCCTTTCGGGTAACGTTTCAGATCCTTTGGCTCCTGACTTTCCAACTGTTCGCTCCAGTCGCCGGATCTTCTCCCTGGCATCATCCAAGTCCGACCGAAGACGACCAATCATCGAATTTTTTTCTCCTGCCACCTCCCAAGCTAGATTCCGAAGGCGAGCAATCTCAACATCTTTAGCTTCGGAGATTTCCCGAAGCCTAGAAACTTCATTGCTCAATCTACTGAGCCTAATAATTGCTTCCACTTGGTTGTGGAAGTTACCAGCAAGACTCCTGCAAACAACTTCCGAGTTAACGAGGAGCAGAAAAGTAATTTTTCAGAATCAGAGGATAATGAAGAAAGACTTACATCACCAGTGACTTCGTAAAGACTTCATCTGGAAGTTTGGAAAGAACTGCGCTCTCAGAAGTCATTCGAGCAGCAGTACACCATTCCAACGCTCTGTCAAACTCGTTTGACACTAATTCAGGCGAAGGATGAGAAGGATGAGCTACACCAAGAGAAGGATGAGCTGCATCACTTGTCACCCGACGGCGCTTCCTAGTGGCAAAATCCTCCAACTCGGAAGGAGAGGAGGAGGATGCCAAACAAGCACTGGAGTTGGAAATAGGAGCAGCACCTGCTGGGACCACACCTTCATCAGACGCCAACATAGTTGCCTCAGATGCCCGAAGAGTCTCTTTCGGGGGTGCACCAATGATCTCACCAGCGGGGCGTCGGCGGCACCATCGGCAGCGGAGTGATCAAGATCTTCCTGGGAAAGACGAGCGATCACTTCGGGCAAAGGAGGCGCGAGGGGACGACATCAATAGAAGCTGTGGGAATCGACTTGAAGATTCACCGGCAGCGATCGCCTTACGCTTGGAGGATTCACTAGCTGAAACCACCGCTTTGGCCCCAACCACCACCGACGGAACGATTTTCTTGCAAGATTTTGCTACGATAAAGTTCGGGTTGATCTTGGGAGCCACTATGCAAACAAACAAGCCGTATCAGTACAGAAATAAACGACAACAACAAGAGGAAAACCCTAGTTTTTTATTACTTCCAACAAACCCAAATAACTAAACCCCAAGTATAACTACTGTGCAGTTTACTCAGGGGGGAAGTGGGGAAAGAGATGAGTAATCAAGAAACTCACTTGTTCAGAAGTTGATAGAGCTATTGTTGGAGTACGAGGAATACGGAAGCAGGCCGAAGGACGAAAGGTCGCTTTAACACTTTAGCAAATCTAACTTGCGAGAAGACGGGATAGATGGAGAGTACCCACGAAGGCTTTAAATAGCCTCGGGTATTAAGACGACGGTTGAAGGCTAAGGACAACCGACGACCTAGATCGAAATGACGCTTCGAAATCCATGAAAAGCAAGATCAACGGTCGGAGGGATGCCACATGGAAACATGTGGAAGCGAGCACCTGATGCAGAGATACCTCCAATCGTCGCACCGCCATTAAAATAATGGATGTATTTCCGATTCATTGGAAACAGTGAATGGTATACAAAGGCAAGAAAACGTTTGAACTTCGCGAGAAGGGAAACGTGCGGACTTTGCAATAAATGAAGTAGTGGAGAAGATTAATGCATCTTCCCGAAACGCATCTTCACAATATTTCTACAAGATTATTATTCGGCGAGGAATGTAAAGTTAAGTGATGAGTTTTATCATTAATACTTTGATATTCAAGGCAAGATTTCGGCGGGAGACGGGGGAAATATAAAGGCCAACATGAGAAAGAAATGTCTATTCATTAAATAGAGGGTAAATCTGTACAAAAAGATAACTCCCTAAGCCTTTTCTTCATTGTTGCCCGAGGGACCACAGTCGGGAGGACTTTTCTCGGGATCATGAGAAGAGCCTTCCTCAAGAATGGCATCGGCTGAGTCCTCTACAGCAGCAACTTGAGACTCGGCTTGTGATTTCTCCTCTGGAAGTGCCGGCTCGTCGGCCCGGGTATGCCTCATATTGAGGGTCGGCTGGAAAAGGATCATCTTCTTCCCGAGCCCGGTCGGGAGATCCATACCAACTTTCCCGAAGACCTCTTTGTGGCACACCTCACGAAAAGGAGAGCGGTGTCGAAGGCGGGGATTGATCCGAGGATTCGCTCCCAAACGTCGTTCTGCCCCAAGCGATAAGCTTGAAGGTTGTAGATACCTAGCAGCTCGGAGAAAGGTACGCTGTTCAGGTATTTCCGAACACACTCCTTCCGAAGCTCCGGCTTTATATGCTCGGGCTTGCTAGGGATCGCCAACTTCGGATGTTCTTCGAGCTCCCTACTTTTGAATTCAAGCTGTCACCAAACAACGTGGCAGCTGCTTTTTGCTTCCTGGCCTCGCTCGCTCGGCAGCGGCGGCACGAATCTTCGACGCTTCGAGGGCCTCCTTGAGGGAGATCACTTCTTCCTCATGCTTTTTCTGCAGCTCCACGGCAGCTGCAGTCAGCTGGTCTATTTGAGAATTGGCTTTCGCCAAATTCTCTTCACAGGTTTGCAGCAAGGAGCTGGTGCGACCAACCCGGCTCAATGCTTCCATGTGTTGATAAAAGCTCAACACGGCATTCTGGGAAGGCGGAAAATATCGAGAAGAAGTCATAAGGAATTATGAAAAAAATAACTAAGCAAGAAGACCGGTACCTTGTAGATTGACTAACAAGGGAGGTGTCATCCGGGGCTTCAAATTCTGGCGATCGGAAGGAGCAAGGCGAGGGAGCTCCATTCTGCGGCTTTCTCGGGATCCGAGTCACCTGTCGGTCGGCTTCGGGGGTCCTCTGGGGGTGAAGACCTCCTCACCATCCGTTGAAGCTTTGGATTTTTTATTGGAGGGAGCATCAATTGTGTCATGCCTCCTCTTGGTTCGGGCGGAGGAAGAGACATTAGACCTCTCCACCATCGGTTTCTTCCCTTTACCCGAAGCATCAGCCACGGGCCTGATATTCCTGATACCCCTATAAGAGGGGTCGGGAGAGGGAATAGAAGCCTCTTGATCTACGGTCAAGGCTCTGGGCGATCGTTGCTCGGCTGTCACAACGGCCCTAGCGGCCTTCACCCGCAGGCTTTCAGGGTTCATTCTTGGAGGCACTGCAAAGAAGAAGGACAAGAGTCAGAATTAAAAACATATCACTTCAGTCAAATTAAAGGATGGTGGTTAGAAGCTCACAATGAGCCAAGCCCCAGTACTGAAGGATGGAGTTATACTCCACTTCAAGTCCATGTATCTCTTGATACCATGGAATGGATTTGATCTTCTTGATGGCCGCCTCGTCTTCTCTGGATAAGGGAGGGCCTCGGTTATTCTCGGAAGAAGAAGTACACCTCCTCCAGGTGGTTGGGAAGTTAAGATCTGATGGAGGCGCTCGACAGAAAAAGTATCGTTCGCGCCATCTTTTGTGGTTAGAAGGGCAAGTTCCTTTGACAAGGATGCTGCCCCTCCAATCAAGTTCAGCCTTATTGCGTTTGGACAGAAAAACCCATCCGGGAGGATGGGAGATAGAAAGAACATGAAAATGTACAAAGAGAGAAAGAGATGGCGTAATGCCAAGTTCAAAACACAAACCCAAGAAGCCGACGATAAGACGCCAGCTATTGGGGAGGAGCATTCCGGGACAAATGTTCCAATGATTCAGAACTGCGGAGAACAAAGGATTAAAAAAGGGAAAGCGAACCCCGCTTTCCGGTGCATCTATATACGAGAGAAAATTCACCCGAAAGGGATGAATCAACCCTCTCATCGGGGTGGGGAGCCCTAACTTTGATATGAGGAAGGAAAATCAAAATCTTGGACAGCTGAAAGAAGGGTTTCCTCATCGTAAATGGAGGGAACAGAGCCAGGTCCACCATCGGACCCGGAAGTTTGAGGCTGCCTAGAAGACTCGACAATCTTGGAAGATCCAGACTCGAGAAGGACAGGAGAAGTTTCGGTTTTTCTTTCAAAACCTTTTTGAGAAACTTCAGCGAACTCGCGCCAGAGGACAGTTAGGGTTTTGTTATCACTATCCGACTGTTCGGGAGCGGGGAGAAGCAAAAGCCTCTCTTGCTATTACCAACATTGGGTACTAGAGAAGCCCTATCGTCCGCCATTACTTGTTTCAGTAAACTACAAAAAGAAAAAGACCAGTAAACTTACTGATTCAGTGAGGCGAAAGCTTGAGAGCAGGAAGGCGCGAAGCAGACAACAAAGGTTCAAATTCCAGACAAGAAGAATGAAACCTACGAAGAAAACGAACCGCTTTTAAAACTCCCGCACGAGTGTTCGGGAATCTGAACGATCGAGATTGATTCAAAATCAACGATCAAGATTGAAAGACGTTTTGAAAGTTTGAACTCACGAATCCGAAATAGGCGTTCGGAAACCGTCGCTTGGATGACGTGAGCCACGACAGATCAACTGCAAGGAGATATGTGGCCTTACACTCACAACGCTCGAGGAAAAGTGACCACCGCATTAAATGTGATATGACATTTAATGAAGCACACAGAGATTATCACCTGATGACGAACCCAGTTAAAAACCAAGCCCTCGGGATCGACCGAACGCTTGGTCTGGGGGGCTCGTGATATGGAGAGATTATGATCAGACCAGGTTCATACCTGGTCCGACCCTCGACCACGGTCGAGACGGAGAGATCCGACTAGCTCCCGAGCGAACCGGATTCGGAAGATGGCTTGCTGAAGAAGAAAGCTTATTCGGCTGCAAGCGTGCCCTAATCCTACTTATGGATTAGGGTAATCACCCTAATGATGGCAGACTCGAATTGACGGCTGCGGATAATCATTCTCGAAGGGATAATCATCGCATAACCTAAAGGTTATCTCAGGAGTCCTCTACTAGCCCAAACTAGTAGAAGTCTATTGCTCAACGGATCTAACTGATAAGATCCAACGACTACCCGAAGAAGGCTCAAGTGCATCCAACGAAGGAGATTCGAAGGTACACTCTATATAAACCTCACTACCATACAAGGTAAGGGGATGGAAAAAAGAATACTATCTGAGACTCAGGTTCAGATACATACTGATAGACCTAAACTATCAGCGATCTGCTATCTAGGTCACCCTTCCCAGTTCTTCATTCCTTAAGCTCTGCGCTTCTAGCAGAGCCGTTTGTGATTAAGTTCATCAACTGACTTAGCCTTCGGAGGTGGACTCCCGACCCCAGCGGTCGGGCCACATCTGACGCTTTCGTTTTGCAGGACATCACGAGGAGATCTAAGGGCTGAGCAGATTTTGGATGCATCATGCACGCATGGAGGTAGTTGAGTTTGAGTGGAGTTCTTAAAGCCTTGCACACATGGAGTGGTGGCGGCAGGGTTACCTATGGTTTTCCTGTTTTGCCCTCATATTGCAAAAAACTAGAATTTTATCTTAACAATAAACATTTCTATTTTATGTATGAAAATTTCTTCTCTCTGCCTTTAAGTTCTTTTTGCAAACAATCGAAAAGTATGAATGATGGGATTTTTTTAGCCTATCATTAATTTCTACCAAAAAAAGAATCCCAATCATTAATACTGTTTCGAATGGTTGCAACTTTGATTCTCTTTGGGCTATAGTTATGTCTGCAAAGTACCTTAATATTAATGGTAGATTTCTGTTAGAAGTGCACTCATATAAATTGTTTTTGGGGGATAGAGGAGTGTGTTGACTGGGACGGAAGTAATAAGCCAGGGACTTCTAAGACAAGTGGGAATGGGTTACGTACGAGATATGCAAAGATTCCTGGCTATCATCTATCCCATTCAGGTGTATAAATAGTCCTCTCCATCCCCATGGTCCTCAAGTTGGCGAATCAACTTATAGAATGGCAAAGCATGACTGTAACAAATCATTTTTATATTCTATATTTTCACCTATGGAAGCGGAGGCTATTTTAATTTTACCTATATCATGCCCTACAATGGTGACTCATGAGTTTGGTGTAAATCAAAGCATGGAAACTTCATAATAAGATCAACATATTATCTACGTTTATCCATGGTTAATACTTAAGGTAATATCTCGTCGTCTTCTACACATTCCTTTTGTCAGAGAAAAATTTAGAAAACCCCCTACATTGCCAAAGATAAAACAATTTTTGTGGAAAACATCATGTGAAGCTCTTGCAATATGTACATCTCTTTTTAATAGAAGAGGCACTTTTTTTCCTCCATTATGTAATATGTGGGTAGGGTATTGAAGATGTGGGGCAAGCATAATTTTTATTTGTTATTATTATTATTTTTGTGAAGATGCAAAAGAATGTTGGAGACTATCTCCACTTCGTATAGACACATCTATATTTAATGGAGAATCCTTACATGATTGGATGAGTTTTTTATCGACTAGATTCAAGGGTTATGATTATATGGACCATGTGGAACAAATACGAAGCACAATCATTTGGTGCATTTGAAAAACCAGGAATGCAACAATCTATAGAGGGCTTTCTCCTTCTATCACTTATACTCTTAACGCATTTGATGCTCTGTGTGCAGAAATATAGCAGTACCTTTTGGATGTTCCCATGGTTGAAGGAAATCAAGCACCTCTCATCTACATGGCCAAGGAAGAAAGAAATTTTTTTCATCGATATGTGGATGGCTTCTGAGACAAACAATCTCTTTCGAGTGGCCGTGGATGCATTTTGTGGGATTTAAATGAAAATTTTTGTAGCAACTCAAAGCATATGATGTGAAGGTTCATCGGTAGCTATAATGGAACTTGAGGCGATTTGGATGGGCTGGTGCTATAGCAGTCACTAGGAGTAGAAGAAGTACGAGTTAATTCAGACTCTTTGGTTGCAGCCCAATTGCAAGCTCTCCATGGTTTCAATACGTCCTTAGAGTGGATGAGTAGGAGTTTAGTTACTGAGATTTTTAAACTTGTTTCAGGTTTTAGTTGTGTTGTTTTTAGGTCAAACAACTCTTTTGCGGACTTTCTTGCTAGGGGTGGGGGGTGCTAGGTGTTTAAAGCTTGTTAGGTGCTGGTGGGGGTATTCCACCAGTGTTTATTATTAGTCCCTCCTCATTGTCAAACATGTCTGTAGATTTGGAATGCTTTATTTGAATGAATGAATGAATCCAATTGTTGATTCTTGACCCAAAAAAAATGACGGGATCTTGAGACTTGCTTTGAGCTACAAGCCTACACCACCATAATGCAGATAGAAAACCTAAAAACCTAAATGGATATTGATGTTGGCCTGTTGGGCCCCCTGTCAAGCTTAATTGGGCTTCAAAACCTCTTCAAAAGGAAACGCAACTTTGGTATTTGCTCATCTGAGCTTGGTTCATGGCCCGAGAGATTTTCAACAAAAGATTCATAAAATTTCAGCTACTTTCGTTTTTTACAACCTGAAACTGTTGTGGATGTGCTTTTGCCGCAATGCTGTTAGCCTCCATGTAGAGATACTGAGATAGAGAGCCCAAAAGGTCTTGTGTTCTTCACCTTCTTCTCCCCCCCCCCCCCTCTTTCTACCCTTCCCATCTTTTAGTTCTATAGACCCCGAGTCTTTTTAAATAGTTTGTTGATGACCAAAAAATAGACCCTGAAACTGTTCTTAACAACACCAATATTTTCGATTGGTTGCAAGGAAAATCAAAGAAAGGGAAGTGAAATTTTCAATTTAAATCGAGCAACTTTTGTAGCCATTACGTGACATGAAAGCTTTGGGTGGGTGAGATCCAGCTTTATTGAAGTTTGAAGCCAGGCATATTCTAGCTGTACTTTCACAATGGCAGCTTAAGCCTAAATTTCTTTGATCAGTAGTTCTTTGGATTGGGCTGATACCCAATATATCAGAATTGTGATTACGCTACCAATTGCAATTTTCGGTTTCCTTTCTTATTGTTTTCTTGATAAGAAAAGTGGTTTGAAGAATGACTTTTGGAGAATATGCAAGACATGTTCTATCAATGAACAAGAACTTGATAAAATGGTCTTGGTAGTAATAGTCTCTCAAGGCCACCTGTGAAATCCCCCATGATCCAAACCCGAAAACCCATATTGTAGGACTGAGAATCCAAAAAACGAGTAAAAGATAGATGTGGGCCATCCAAATAGAGATCATTGGATTGGAACCTGAACCAATGAAAGTGGGTGGTGAAGATGATAAATCTGGAGCTTTGTTGAAATTTAGAAAAACATCCAACTCGAGTGTTGACAAGCTGGGAAAGTGGATTAAGAGTTCTATGTCAGCACTTTTGGAAAGTTCCAAAGATTAGGTATATACAACCCCCATATTTCTAACCCGGGATCTGTATTGCAAATCTCAGTACCCAAAGGTCCAACTGGAATAAGTTGTGGACAATCTGAATTGAAGTCCATGATCCATACCTTGAGTCCATAAATTTGGATTTTGCTGATGAAGAACCTGCCATTTTGGGAACTCGAAGGAGATCTAGTGGAAACCTTGATGGATTGGGAAAGTGGATCACTAACCAGAGTCTGTGGAATTTGAAGATGTCTGGGACTAAGGTAACAATACCCCTACATGTTGGTTAGGGTTAGGTTTGTGTTGGGGATCAGCCGGTTGAGCAAAAAACCCAAGTATTGAAAAGTACTAGGGGGTTGTTGCTTAAGGCGGTTGATTGATCAACCAACCACCCCAAGTGACCAACCAAGTTTGCTTGTGGAAATTGAAACCCTATTTTGCTCCATTCCACTATATATAGGCAATCTCGACTTATTCTTTTATTATTATATTCGGGATTGCTGTTGTGGACGATTAGGAGGCAGTGAACACGTGTTGGAAGGTGAAGGACGCTTGATTTGCGAGGAAGATCCAATCCTTCGTCAATTTAGCGAATCAATCGGAGATAAGTTGATCTCACACTCTCTATACCTATTCCTCTTCTCTTAGAATAATGTGAATCCTTCTTCCATGGTTATGTAGTTAGTTTTTTGTGATGGTTCTATTCTTCCACGGATCATGTTTGAAAAATGGATCCTTAAGTCCGAATAAAGGATTGATCTGATTGAAGGAGATGATGTGGTTACTGAATTATTAAATTTCTAGGGTCTTGGTTTGTTCTTATATTGTTGGCTCTTTATAGATAAAATTCGGATTTAGATCATCCCAAAATCAGATTAAAATTGGGAGATCAAAAGTCAGAATTTTGGACTTGAGTTGCTGTCTATAATGGGGGTGGTCGCTCAGGGTGGTTTATTGGCCCAACCAACCACCATAAGCGACTGACTATGTCACAAAAGCCCAATCAGTCTACGCTCTGTTTTGACTCTCATTCATAATGTAACTTTGTAACCCTATGTTAGTTGATTTTTGAAGCTCTTTGGAATTGTTGTGGGTGAGGTCTAATTACACTTTAGTAATATTTTACACTTTTACAGGTAAGGATACATTCTTGTATATATGTTGTGACATGATCTATGACGAACTGCCTGTTATTTGTATGCATCGTTGTTCTTATAACTTGTTGTAATAGGATGTTTCAATGATTAATGGTTAGTATATGCTATGAATAATGATTTGAATGTACTTCAGTTACTGTATGATGATGAATGAATGACTGACTTTGTAATAACGAGTGATGATGTGTTGTAACTATGATGGAGGGTATCTTGATGGGTATCCATTGCTTGGGATATCAGGGGCTATGGTATGGGACATCGACATCGATTCCCCCAACACTATCATGGTTGTTGGATGACATACCTAGGAGGTCTAGAATGCATGGCTAGGTACCCATACATATTACTACCCTTTCGGTAGGGGAATTGAAGCCAAATGACCCATGATGGCAGTGACGTGACTTTGTTTCATCCTACAGTGGTAGCCAGTCCGTGCAGAGACTCAATGGTCCACTGTTGATCATGTATTGGTAGGGTTGCATATGTTAGGGTTGGGCTCATGGACATCCAAGGAGCGGCCGGGAGTCATGAGGGGACATGAGAACATCCGCCCCAACAATATGTGGATGACCATAGGGTTAGGGAATTGAGTCCAACAGAGGTAGCCAGTCCATGAGGATTCTCATTCCTAGGTAGGGAAGGGTACTGAACCGAGTTGGTTGGTGCCATAGGGGAAGTATCTGGACTACATGTAGTATGTCACTGTATGACCTTGCATTGGATTGGAAACTCTGACATGCGCTAGTACTCATTCTAATGGTCATGGTGAGAGAGTGTGGACCTAAACCCCAACCATGGTTGATTCATGATGATTGAACCCCTTGCCCGGGATTCCAAGAGAGGTAACCAGTCCGTGAGGGATTAGAGTGACTAGACCTTCCCAGCGGAGGGCTGGTGTTATATCTTAAAGCATGTCTACCATACTAGAGACTTGCATAGTTAGATTTTAGCTACATCCATACATTACATACCATACTTTATATATGTTGTCTATCATGATATTGTGTTGACTTGTATGTGAGATGTGTTTCCTTACTAAGTTCGTTAGAACTCAATCCTTTTGTGTATTGTATTATATTATACAAATGGGTATATTGGATCAAGAGAACTTCCGCAAGACTGGAATGACTCTTGTGAAGAAGCTTTGAAGGTGCCAGTGAGAGATAGCGCTGCACAACATGAGGCCACCTGCGGTTGCCTAGAGTGCACTTATTGCTCCTATTGACAACAGGAGAATTCAAGCGACCCATCATTTTGATAAGATAATGAAGGAAGGCTGGATGATTCCATTTATTGAGAAATTTGAGGAGAAATATATCATCTATGAAAGAGAACAAAAAAAAAAAGCTGAAACTTTGAATATCCATTTTTGCTTCCACTGAGATTCCTTTTGGACATGATTATTTTATTCTTTTTCATTGATTCCTTCTTTTTGGGTATTGGACTAATGTAATCCCTTTTATTTAATTATTTGGATTATTCTTGCTCTTGATTAGTACTTTGTTTATTTATTAAACTGTGGATCTTGTGACTGTGGATTGCACCCACAGGTTGTTGAGCGGGGTGTGTATGACAAGGTAAGACCCTTTATTGTGTGGGTTTAGTGTCGAAGTAGAGCCACGAGGCAATTGTGAAATCCCACCTAACGCTAACCTTGCTACTGTACCAGATGCTAAAAGGTTGGCAGGAACTCCTCATATCTGACTGATGGAGAGTTTTCTGAAACTGCAAATTCCAAGTTTTACTAGAGAGACAGAAGATACTTTCTTCCCTAATAAGTGGTTGAGGGAATTAGAGAAAGCTTTTAGAAACTTGCAGTGCTCTGAAGCGCAGAAGATCCTGTTCGCCGAGTAGAAGCTCCAACACGAAGCTGATGCATGGTGGAACTTGACCCGTCCTATACTTGAAGCCTTGCATGCTGATGGTATCTCTTGGGAAATATTTAAGGAAGCATTTTGTAAGAATTATTTCCCTGAGTCTGTGAAGGATGCGTAGGAGGAGGAGTTCATGGCTCTTACGCAAAGTCCCTTTTCTGTACTTGAGTATCAACAAAAATTTGAGGAATTGTTTTTCTTCGCTTTGGAATCCTTGAGGCAGATAGAGCTAAAGAGAAGAAGTTCTTCAAAGGACTGAGACCCTCAATCAAAGCATATCTCACCATTTTTCCGATTGAGAGCTATGCTCAGATAGTGCAGAATTCAAAGAAGGTTGAAGAAGCCGAAAGAGAGAAGTTTAGTCACCTGAGATCCCTGCCAAGTAGAAGTTCCAGTTATGTTGAGAGGACCGACAAGTAGTTCATTAGACTTGCACTGTATCCCACCTCATTTCAGCCCCGGATTGTGGGACAAGGTGTTGGAAATGCAAACCTTGGGCAAATCTATGCAAACCCGAGGCCAGTGAATCAAAGACCTTCAGCGCCAGTGCAACCTATAGGACAGAGAGAGCTTGTCTGTTATTTTTGCCAATAGATAGGACATCCCGCTCATCTTTGCCCTCCTAAATTAGGTTGTCAAGCTGCTTTAGTTGTGAAGCCAGTTCGAGCCCCTCCTGCCGGTGAAGTGTTTAGCATTGTTGGAAGCGAGATAGACCCGAATCAAAATGTCGTGACCAGAACGTTGCTCTTAGCTTTATTCACTGCTGTTAATCTCATCCTTACATGTGCATTGCATACATACTATATGCATTGTTTTGATTTATTCTCTGCCGTATGAGTTTGCCTTGTTTCGTTGGGAAGAAGTTGTGGGACAAAAGTTTACCCCCGAAGGAAATTTGTGGAGGAAGGAAGTCAAGATATAAGTGAAGTATTCCCATCTCTTTGGAAGCCAAGTACTCTCCCAATTTCGAGGATGAAATTCTTTTAAGGGGGGGGGGGGAAGAATGTGAAATCCAACCCAAACCCTAACCTAGACACCCTATCTGTTTTGGATGAAGAAGGGCTTGTTTGTTGTTTGACCTTGAAATAGGACCTTGAGTGCAGTGTTGATATCTTTGGAAGGTCCTAGGAAGTCAAGTCAGACCTCTCCCTTAGTGTAGATCTGAAGTCCTGAAGTGAAGGAAGAAGACTTTGTGGGCCATCTCAGTGGAAGGCATGGTGTTTGAATCGAAACCCATGGAGATTGATGATGAAGTTCCTTTTTTGGAAACCTTATTTGTTTTGGAGAAGAAACTGCACATTGATGAAGAAGAACTTGGTTGATGGACCTAAAGCCTAGTTGGACATGGGTTGAAGGCATCCCTCCATGCTAGGTGAGTTGTTTGATGAGTTGTGAGAAGCCCATTCAAAAATGATGAGGTTTGGACCTTGATTTCCCTGACCTGGGCTTGCTGTCAGCTTGGGTCTATTGATAGGTCTACTAGGCTAATCGACTAAGCAATCGACCCATAGTGACAGGGTCAGGGACAATTGTGTAAAACTCTGTTTTTAGGGTTTTTATTGTTCTATTTAAAGGGGGACTCCTTGTTTTTCACTCACAATCAATTCTAAAGCCTATGGAGAATGTGGGAAGAACCTTAGAACCTCCTCTTTGAAACCAAGGAAGATCCCCAAGCGTCCGTTGGAGTTTCTCCGTTGAATCTTCTTTTTTGCAAAGGTTAGTAATTGATCTGTTTCTTCTCCAATCTATTCTCTCTTCTATTTCTTCTGATTGTTTGATTATGAGGAAGGTATTACACTACTGTAATGGCCTATGACTTAAAGCGTGTTTGCCAAAAGAGACTAGCATACATATATAGAGTTAGAAGCATACTTGCATATATTGTTTCATATCATTGCATTTATGTTTGCCTTGAATTGTGTGTGAAGATGTTTATTGTGATTGGATTACTTGCTAAGTTCTTTTTGAGCTTACCCTTCGAGGGACTTGTTTTTACATGACCTTGCAGGTTTGGAAGAGAACCCGTGCTACGGTACGGAGGACCCTTCCTTATATGATGCAGCTCCGGAAGTCTCTGGAGAAGTTTATGACCAGTGGGGCAGCCAGCTCACAGGTTTGGACTACTTTGATGGCTCCTATTGATGGCAGCCGGCATCGTCTTGTTCACCGATGGGATCGTGAGTTAGATGCTGACCTGAAGCTACAAGAGCATGACCCGATGGTGAAGAAGATGAAGATTGAAGAAGAAGAAGAGCCGACAGAAGATGTTGATTTGATTTCTCTTGTTTCTTCTAGACCTTTACTTTTATTTGTATTAGCCTAGAACTTGCTTTAGATTTCGATCTACCTTCCACGTATTGTTGTGGGGTATAGTTCCGCTATACTCTACAGTTGTCTTTTATTTGGTATCGTTATTTCTGCTCTCTGATATTCTTTTGTGATCCTTCTGAATCCTTTCTTGACTTTTATTATTAGATTACTTGAATACAATGATTGTTTTTGCTTTTGATTATGTTATTGTGCTAAGTGGATATGATCGTTCCTAAACTTGATCTTCGGGGCTGTGGATCACACACTCGGGTATTCTAGATAGGCTATCGGCTGGGTGGATGTGATAGAATGGTATCAGACTGGACAAACCCTTCCCAATTCCTTTCTTGATTTTGAAATACTAATCTTTATTTCCTTAGAGTGAATCCTTATTCTCTCTAGCCTCTCCCTAGAATCCACAGACTGCTTTCTCTGAAAACCCTAGTTTGAATCAAATTAGGACTCTATCTTTTTTTACCATGTTTGATGCTTAGACCTTCCTATATAGTCTTAGTATGTTTTTGGGGAACTCCCCTTCGAATTTCAGTGTAATTGGACTTCAAACGAAGAAGTTATGACCGATTTAGGGTTTGCTGTCGCACACTATTCACTAGGTCGATTGGGCCAGTAGACCTAGCAATCAACCCATTGAGTCAGCAACTCCAATTTTGCTTTGTTTTGACTCCCATCTCTTGAATTTACTTCTTATGACCTATACATGTTTTCTCAAGCTTGTTTAGGTGATTTTGGAAGTGATCTCTGATCTCTTACTTGAAGATTATAATTTCGGAATATGAGGTAAGTAATCCAATCACAATAAACATCTTCACACACAATCCAAGGCAAACATAAATGCAATGATATGAAACAATATTTGCAAGTATGCTTCTAACTCTATATATGTATGCTGGTCTCTATTGGCAGACACACTTTAAGTCATAGCACCATACTCCTCTGGGTGGGTCTCAAATCACTCTCACTCAGCCTTCCCGGCATCTTGGGTTCTCCGTTTGGTAAATGAGTCCTGAAACCTTCCCAGACATACCTTGGCTGGGGTTTAGGTCAACACTCTATCACATCATTGTTTGGCCTGAGTATTGGCGCGTGTACAGGGTTAATCTTAGCCCAATGCAAGTCATTTACAGAGTCACGTCTACTTAGGGTTAGATACATCCATTCCTTGCTTCCCGCAATCATTTCTGGTACTTTTCCCACTAGAGTCACTGTTTCCTTCCCAACTACGTAGACTCTTAACCCTATTGGTCATCCACATATAGTAAATGGGAAGCTCTCGTGTCCTCTCATGCTTACCGCAATCTCGAGTGCCCATGAGCCAAAGTCTACTACATACAACCCTACCAATGAATGGCCCCCACAATGTGATTCATGTCCTCTCACGGGTTGGTTACCAGTCTTGAGCGCCCACAAATCCCCATTGCTGCCATGGGTCACTCAATCTCAATTCCCCTTTCGATGGGGTCAGATATGACAAGGGTTTCCTAGCCAAACACTTCTAGACCAATCCTAGGTATGTCAACTAGTAGTCAGGGAAAGCGCCAAAGGGCACCATAGGAAAGCGTCCCATACCACCTCCACTGGTGTCCAAAGATAGAAACGCCAAAAGGGCATTCGCATTCCACAACTACAACCTAGGCATTCACATCATATCATGATTCCATACATATCACATTCACATTCATATTCACAGAATCGTCCAAATCACATTCACATTACTCCATAATAAATTCTAATATGTAAATCTCAATATGAACATGCTAGTGTAGTTACAGAAGTAATATAATGTAAATAAAACAAGACAACAGTAGCTAGATCATATATTCATGTCCTATCACAACAAGGTATGTAAATATGCAAATTGTGAGTGGAATACTCACCTCGTATTTCGAAATTATAACCTTCAAGTAAGAGACTAGAGATCATTTCCAAAGTCACCTAAAAAAGCTTGAGAAAACATGTATAGGTTATAAGAAGTAAATCCAAGAGATAGGAGTCAAAATAGAGAAAAATTGGAGTTTCTGACTTAGTGGGTTGATTGCTGGGTCTACTGGCCCAGTTGACCCACCAGTTGACCCAGTGAACAATACACAATAGCAAACCCTAAATCGGTCATAACTTCTTTGTTTGAAGTTCGATTATTCCAAAATTTGAAGGGGGAGTTCCCCAAAAACATACTAAGACTATATAGGAAGGTATAAGCATCAAACATGGTCAAAAAGGTAGAGTCCTAATGTGATTCAAACTAGGGTTTTCAGAGAAAATAGTCTGTGGATTCTATGAAGAGGCTAGAGAGAATGAGGATTCACTCTAAGGAAATAAAGATTAGTATTTCAAAATCAAGAAAGGAATTTGGAAGGGTCTAAGAATAAGAGCAAACAATGTTTTCAATTGGATACCCTTTCTTGAAGGTTATCCTAAAATTTCCTTCAAAATAAACCCAGGGTAGATTCATAAAGAGCAAAGGAAAAAGCGATTCACCCACAAATTATGGGGATAGAAGGAAAGGTTATAACAATGGTGTGAGTCCTTTCCACAATCATAAAGATAGGTAGAAAATTGAGGAGAGGGTAACTCACGATCTCATGCCAGATCAAATACATGGAACATCACCATATGGCTTCAAGAAACATAGAGTGAATGGGGATACACTCTAAGACTAAGATGATCAGAGAATAGGTCATTACAGTAGTGTAATACCTTCCTCATAATCAAACAATCAGAAGAAATAGAAGAGAGAGTAGATTGGAGAAGAAACAGATCGATTACTAACCTTTGCAAAAGAAGATTCGATAGAGAAACTCAAACGAATGCTTGGGATCTTCCTTGGCTTCGAAGAGGAGGTTCTAAGGTTCTTCCCACATTCTCTAGAGGCTTTAGAATTGATAGTGAGCGAAAAACACAGAGTCCCCCTTTAAATAGAACAATAAAAACCCTAAAAATAGAGTTTTACACAATTGTCCCTGACCCTATCACTGTGGGTGTCACATCCACCTAGCTGGAACCCTATCTAGAATACCCGAGTGTGTGATCCATAGTCCTGAAGATCCAATATTCGAGGGAATCATCCTCCCACATTTACAATAATATAATCAAGAACAAAATTAAATCAAAGTTAACTATATTAATCAAAAGATCCAGATAAGGTTCAAGAATACAATCAGAGTGCGAAAAATGATACCAATAGAATAAATCGAAATGTAGAGTGTAAAACCCAGCCCTAACCTTGACCCGGAAACCTTGTTATTTGTAGGTCCAGTGACCCGAAGTAAAGTAAGAAGTCAGCTTTGGGCCATCCCAGTGGAGGACTTGGTGTCTGGCTTTGAATCCATGAGAGTTGATGATGAAGTTCTATTTATGGAAACTGAATCTTGATGAAGATCGGATTAGTTGATGGACTTGGAGTGCTCTCTATCATGGTTTGAAGGCATTTCTACCTATTAGGTAAGTCACTTGATATGTGTGCAAAACCCCTTTAGGATTGGATTTGATCTGGGTCTTCAATTCCCTGTTTTGGAATTCTGCTGCATTGGTCGACTGATTGGTCGACTGGACCAGTCGACCAATCCACTCAACCAATGGGTGCTGTCTTTGGCAATTAGGTCTTGCTTGCTCTATTTAAGTCCAATCTCGAGTCTACTTCGTATTTTCTGCCTCCAAACTCTTTGGAACGAACCAAAGACCTCTGCAAGTCATCTCCCTTGCATCCTTGGTGATTTTCTTGACGGATCTTCGTCAAAACTCTTCCTTTTGCATCAAAGGTATGTCTACACTCTCTTCTTCTCCTCCATCTCTGTTTTTCTTTCCTTTTTGAGTTGAGACAGTAGAGGAGATGCTGCATTCTCTGTTGCAAACATCTCTGGACTTGTCTCTCATGATCAAACCATGATCTAGTCTTTGTTTAACTTCTGATTTGAATTCTGATCTCCTTGGATCTTCTATATTGATCATGTTAGTAGTCAATTGCTGTGTTTTCTTTTCATGATCCATGATCTATCAATCTCTAGTTGTTTCTCTTCTACCATACCATGTTTTCTTCATGAATCATGATAGTTACATATATGGTAGGTTTTGTTTCCTTATTTAGATTTATGCTTTTAAGCCTATTTCCTTGAAGATCTAAGTATGCTTTTCATGATACCTTTACCCGAATCAATGATTCATTCTCCTATTGTTCTTGTCTTTGATTTCTATCTTGAATTCTTAAAGATCCATGGTTGATCTAATTATGGTAACTTTTTGTTTCCTAATTTGGATTTTGATGGCTTGATTCGATTAGTGTTTTGAGGTCCCCTATATGTTAGGATACTACTGATGTAGTTTACCCCTTGATTAGTACCCTTTTGAACCACCAAATTCGGATTTTATATCTTAAATCTCTGTTTTTTTTAGACTCTGTATCGCATTGGTTGACTGATTGGTCGCTGGACCAGTCGACCAATCCACTCGACCAATGAGTACAAGAACTCGAGCATTGGTCTGTGTTGGATGTTTTGGTAACTTTTCTGTTAGGGATCTTTCCTAATATGTTGTATACACTTGTTTAGGACCTTCTTCTCAAGTTTGCCAAGATCTTACTTGATTTCTTAGGATTCCTTTGCGAGTTATAAAAGGTAAGGATGGTTACTTCTTTAACAACATAGATAGCATGAATCTAGTTTCTATATTTGAATATCATTGATTTGTTTCCTTAATTAGATTCTTACAATGATATATTACTGTTGCATAATCTTGATAACAGTAGCATTACTTATTCATATTGAATTGACTCATGTATGATTTACTTACCAATTATATACAAAGTGATTGTAATTATTGATTTCATTCCATATATGAAGTTACCATATATGTGATGATATGAATTGATGCATGTGTATGCTTAAGTATGGTTTGGAAAGGAGAGGTGTCCTTTTGACACTTCTGTCCTTGGACTACTACGGGAATATTATGGGATGTTTCCGGCGATGCCCTCTGGACACCTTCCTAAACTGTTGGATGACATATCTAGGACTGTCTAGTAGTGTTTGGCTAGGATGTCCCGTTATGTCAGACCCTAATCGGATGGGTATTGGGACCGAACGACCCGTGGTAGCAATGGGGATTCATGGGCGCTCAAGACCGGTAACCAACCCGTGAGAGGACAGGAATCACATTGTGGGGGCCATTTATTGGTAGGGTTGCATATGGATAGACTTGGGCTCACGGGCGTTCAAGACCGGTAACCAACCCGTGAGAGGACGTGAGAGCTTCCCGTTTACCATATGTGGATGATCAATAGGGTTGATGAGTCCGTAGTCAGGGACTATGAGGACTCTAGTGGGGGGTGAAGGATACCGGGAAAGGATCGTCGGGGGGACGAGGAATGGACGATATCTGGATCTGACTTGATGTAACTAAGTAGAAGACTTGCATTTGGCTAGGCTTTACCCTGACATGCGCCGGTACTTAGACCAATGGTGATGTGAGAGAGTGGTGACTTAACCCCCAGCCATGGAATGTCCCGAGGGATGCCGGACCCATTACCAACTGATGATGAGTGATTGAGACCTTCCTAAAGAAGTACGGTGCTATGACTTAAAGCATGTCTGCCAATAGAGACCAACATATGTAGAGTTAGATTCATTCATTCATTGCTTGTCTCATACCATATTGCATTTATGTTTGTTCGAAATCCCGCCATTTATGTTATTATAGATTTAATCGCCTTACCGAGTTTCTTTGAAACTCATTCCTTTATTGTACAATGTTTGTTAGACTATTCTGCAGTACTCGAATATTATGACGGCCCCTATGAAGAAGCGCAAGGAGAAGAGGCATATCTCCGGGGAAGGTGATTGCGGTTACAACAATTACATGAAGATCCCACGAGTGGTTATGCTCCGTACGATGCTTAGTCCGACCATTGAGTGGAAGCGCCCTTGTGCTGTTTATGAGATTTATACTTATAGGGATGTTGTCTATAAAGTTGAGAACAATTTAGTTACCCATTGTACTTGCTACTGGGATTAGATTTTGTCTTGCTTATTCTCTTTTAGAACTACTTTTCCGCTGGTTGTAGAGTGGGATTTTGCCTCACTTTACTTATCTGTTTTAGACACTCTGATTATATCTAGTACTCTGATTTATATATGATTCATTCTTTCCTTATTTGGATCTATGGTTTATCTTCCGCACTTTTATTATTATTGTTCATGATTATGTTATTGTTTATGTGGGAGGTTGATTACTCGATACCTGATCTTCGGGCTGTGGATCACACTCTCGGGTATGCCAGATAGGGTACCGGCTGGGAGGATGTGACATAGAGTGAGGTGGAAAATCACTCCACAATAGCAACGAAAAAGTAGATCAAAAGCAAAAGAAAGATTACAACCGGTTCCTAAAATGAAAGGGGAACAACAACTAAGGTCTCAACAACTCTAATAAAGATAAAAAAAAGAAAGAGAAGAGATGATGTCCCATCATTGGCACACATGTGCTAGAGTCGAACTAATCCTGGTAAGCATCAGTCTCGTATTGGTAGTCTTCACCGATCTAGTCACCGTAGCCAGTACCTTGAGTACCATAAGAATCATCAACTTGCTCTTCATCGTATTGATCATCATAATCTTCAGTTCATGCAGATAAGTCTAACAAAAGATGTTGCAAAAAGGAGTGAGTTCAGAAGAACTTAGTAAGGTAGATCATTCCATAATAACATAATAACACATGATAGAAAATCATACAGAATGCAATATGATATGAAACAGACAATGCAAATATGCTTCTAACTCTATGTATGCTGGTCTCTATTGGCAGACATGCTTTAAGTCATACTACCCAAAATCACTTTCCCTCAACCAGCTCGGTATCTTGGGTTCTCCGGTTGGCAATGGGTCCTGAAACCTTCTCGAACAACCTTGGTTGGGGTTTAGGTCAACACCTCCCCTCTCACCCCTCCCACACCCCCCCTTGGGGCTCTGGCGCATGTTAGGGTTAAGCCTAACTAAATGCAAGTCTTATACTTAGTTATATCAACTTAGATCCAGATACTTCCATTCCTCCCCTCTCGGGATCCTTTCTAGTATCCTTCACCCTAGAGTCAGCGTATCCTATGGCTCCAACCAACTCGGACTACGGACTCATAAACCCTATTGGTCATCCACATCTAGTTAACAGGTAGTTCCCATGGATCCACACGGTTGGATACTGATTATGAGCTTCCATGGGCCCACGTTCCACTATTGCAATCATACCAATTGAATGGCCCTCACAATGTGACCTATGTCCTCTCACAGATATAACTCACTGGTCTTGAGCGCCCACAAATCCCCATTGCTACCACGGGTTGCTCGGTCTCAATTCCCTTCTGATTGGGTCTGACATAATAGGGACATCCTAGCCAAACACTTCTAGACATGCCCTAAGTATGTCAACCACTAAATAGGGAAAGTGCCAAGGGGCACCATAGGAAAATGTCCCATACCACCTCCACTGGTGTCCAAAGGCAGAAATGCTGAAAGGAAATTCCCCATTCCCTAATCACAACTTAGGCAATCACATTCCCAAATCAGTCATTCACAAGCACAACTGATAATACAAATCATAAGTAAGTAAGCATTCATAACTGAAATAATAATTGAATCACATAAACAAGTACTACTGTAGTTGAGAAACTACAGTAGCAATATAATTATAAGAAAGCTACTAAAATAGTTGTGAAATCCAGCCCAAACCTAGCTAGGGCACCCTATCTGTTTTGGGTAAAGAAGGGTTAGTTTAAATGTTACACCTTAAAGTTGGACCTTGATTTCAGTGTTACTACTCTTTGAAAGCCTTAGGAAGTCATACAGGACCTTTCCCTTAGGGTAGATCTGTAATGTCCAGCCTTATCCTAACCTTGACCCGGCCTGAAATCTATTATGTTTGTAGGTCCGAAGACCCAAAATGGGGGAATAAGATACTTTTAGATCCTTTTGGTTGATGATTTGGTGTCGGAACCCAAGCCCATGGACATTGTTGATGATGCCCCTCACTTGAGAGCATTGTCAGTGTTAGTTTTGAATCTGCGCACCGAAGAGGGGTGAATTAGTTGAAATAACTAATGAACTATTGTGCTCAATCCAAAGGTATTTCCCAAGACTAGACTTCTTGATGGACTTTTAGGAGAAAACCCCACTCAATTTGACCTCATATAGCCCTCCAAATCACTGTCCGAATTTGCTGAACTATGTCTGGCAAATCCTGCTTGCGCATCGAAGAAGGTGAGCTTATTTGGTGGATCTAATGAACTCCCATGCTTTATCTGAAAGTATTTCTGGAAACTATACTTCTTGATTGACTCATAGAAGAAAACCTCACTCAATTTGACCCTGTATAGCCCTCCGAATCCCTGTTTGAACCTTGCTGTCCTGATTGGTCGACTCATTGGTCGACTGGACCAGTAGACCAATCCAATCGACCAATGAGTTCTGTTTTTGATAATTAGGTCGTGGCTTCTCTATTTAAGTCCAAATCTAGGGATTACTTCGCCTCCTATGCCTCCTAAGCCTCTGGAATGAGTTAGAACCCTAATCTAATCAATTCCCTTGCATTCCTTGGTGATCTCTCACAAGACTTGAAGAAATCTTCATCCTCTTGCAGCAAAGGTATGTGTACACTCACTCTTTCTTCTATCTCTGATTTTCTTTCTTTAATTCTGTTCTTAGATGAGATCAGGAAGAAGATGATGCACTCTTGCAACCATCCATTCCATGATCTCATCTTGTTCTTTGAGATCTATGATCATCATCATGATCTTAACCCTAGCCAAATAAATTCCTTGAAACCTTAACCCTTGTATGATCTTTCTGGAAACCTTTGTAACCTCCCATGTGAGGGAAACCTCATGGGTCATATTTATGTTAATCTAAATTTGACCTTCTATGATTTTCTTGTTTTAATTGGCCAATCATTAATTCCCTTACATTCTGTGATCTCAACCTTTTCCTGCGAGCCAAAAAGGGTGAAACCCTAACTTCTTGGATATATGTTATTGACCCTGTTAATAGCCAATCAATGTGCTTTCTCTACTAAATTATAACCTATCATCATCTAAATTCCTTATCCTTGATCACCTATATTTTCTTGTTTTATTGGCTAGCAATTTACTTCCCTCTCTTTCCGTGATCATAACCATATTATGGGAACCATAAGGTTGAAACCCCAGTTTCTTGGGTTAAATCAAGAACCCATCTTTTTACCATGACTTGATGATTTTATCTTCCCATAATGTTTCTATTAACCTAAACAAGATTTTCTTATTATGTTCTTGATTGCAACCATTCCCTTTCTTCTTGTGATCATAACCTTTTCCTGAAAGCCATAAAGGTTGAAACCCTAGTTTCTTGGGTTAGATCAAGAACCCATCCTTTGACCATGACTTGATGATTTAATCTTCCCATAATGTTTCTATTAACCTAAACCAGAATTTCTATGATTTCTTGTTATTTTCTTGATAACAATCATTCCCTCTCTTTCCGTGATCATAACCTTTTCATGAGAGCCATAAAGGTTGAAACCCTAGTTTCTTGGGTCAAATCAAGAACCCATATTTTTACCATGACTTGATGATTTTATCTTCCCATATGATTCTAATACATCCTAGGGAGTTCCCCTTCGAATTTCGGATCAATCTGACTTCAAATGAAGAAGTTATGGGCAAAACAGTTTTCACTATTCCGTACTGACTCGATTGGTCGACTGGGCCAGTAGACCAAGGCACTTGACCAATGAAGTCAGTAGCTTCAATTTTCGCTCAGTTTGATTCGTTTGCTCTCTGATCTTTTAGGCATCTTTCCTAATGTTATATCTATGATTGTTAGGGGTTTATTTGCTAAGTTTGGAGCCTCTCTCTTTGATCTTTGGATTATCTTCGGCGATAATCAAGGTAAGGACAGTTATTTCCTTAACTGCATAGATTACTTGTTCTCTGGTTTCTACTTTGTGAAACTATGAGATTACCTACTATTGTTGTACTTTAATTTTGATCTCCTACTGTGAGAACAGTAGCACTTGTTTATATCATCTTTTTCATTATTCATGTTATATGAATTACTTATTACTGCTTAATCTGATTTTGCTTTTACATTCTCTTTTATATGATGAACTACTGGTTGTGTATGTCATGACTGATCTGAGATTGTGTTTGATTAAGTTTGGTTTGGGATTGGGAGGTGTCCTTTTGACACTTCTGTCCTTGGACATTATCGAAAATAGTATGGGATGTTTCTGGGGTTGCCCATCGACGCTTTCCCGAATCATTGGTTGTCATACCTAGGGATGTCTAGCAGTGTTTGGCTAGGTTATACCCCTGTTATATCAAACCCGATTCGGAAGGGTATTGAGACCGAATGACCCGTGGTAGCAATGGGGATTCACGGGCACTCAAGACCGGTGAGTTATATCCGTGAGAGGACGGGAATCACATTGTGGGGGCCATTTATTGGAGGGTTGCATATGGCTGGACTTGGGCTCATGGGCGCTCGAGACCGGTGAGTTATATCCGTGAGAGGACGTGAGAGCTTCCTGTTTACCATATGTGGATAACCAATAGGGTTGATGAGTCCGGTGAGTAATATCCGTGACTCTAGTGGAAAGGATACCGGAAAGGATCCCGAGAGGGGAGGAATGGAAGTATCTGGACTTGACTTGATGTAACTAACTAGATGACTTGCATTGGGCTAGGCTTTTCCCTGACATGTGCCGGTACTTATGGCAAATGGTTGTGAGAGAGTGTGTTGACTTAACCCCCTACCATGGTTTATCCGAGAGGGATGCTCGGACCCACTACCAACAGGAGCCGTATGCGTGACCTACCCAAAGAAGTACGGTGCTATGACTTAAAGCATGTCTGCCATAGAGACCAGCATACATAGAGTTTAGATGCATACATACATTACTTGTTTCATATTGCATTGCATCTTGTTATGTTCTGCCGCATGTTATTTATGTTGTTATGGATTCACTTGCCTTACTGAGTTTCTTTCGAAACTCATTCCTTTTTTGTACAATCTGTTGTTAGACTTCTCTACAGGTTCGGATTTCTTTGACGGTATGTATGAGGAAGCACAAGGTGAAGAAAATGAAGACTGAAGAGCAAGAAGAGTTGACTGAAGATGTGGATTAGATTTCTTTTGTTTCTTCTAGACTTATCTTTTACTTTACTTGTATTAGCTTAGAGCTTTATTTAGATTTCGATCTACCTTTCGCATGTGTTTGTAGGGTATATTTCCGCTATACTCTACAGCTGTCTTTTGATTTGGTATCTTGTTATTCCGCACTCTGATATTCTATAGTGATCCTTCTGAGATCCTTTCTTGACTTTTATTAAAAAAAAAAAACTTGAACATTATGAATTGTTCTTGCTTTTGATTATGTTATTGTGCGAAATGGATATGATCGTTCCTAAACTTGATCTTTAGGGCTGTGGATCACACTCTCGGGTATGCCAGTTAGGGGACCGGCTGGGAGGATGTGACAGAATGGTATCAGAGCCTAAGTTTTCGGACAATCATAACCATAGAACACAGTAATGAAAGCATCCTTGAGTCATAGATCCAGAAGTGACTCAAACTTTCTTAGAAGTGAATAATAGAAAACTTGGATTAGAAACTTGAACAAACAAAGCATAATATACCAAGTTTGAATAATGCACAATAATTAAAGTTTATGACTTGTACTTGGGTTGTAGTCATGGTTAGAGTTAAGTTGTCGGTTTTTAGTTATTGGGTATGTGCGTTGAGTTGTGAGTTGAGTCTTGCTTTGAAAGTTGTCGTGGTGAGTTGTTTTTGTGAGTAAGTTGTCATTGTGAGGTGTTGTCGTCATGAGTTGTCGTATGAGTCTGTGTCATGTTGTAGTCATGTGTTGTCATATGAGTCTGAGTCAGGAGTTGTCGTTGGGAGTAATGGTCGTGAGTAGTCGTTATGAGTTATAAGTCATAACTAAACATTAACAACTACTAATGCAACAAAAGAGACGCATAATGTAAAATAACACAAGTGATACAATTTAACTTCACTAATCACTTAGGTTTACAAGTATGAGAGAAATTACATCTAAGAAAGCATAAAAGGAAACTCCTAGTACTATCTATCTAGGTGATCGACTCTGGTGATCTGTCTGGTCCCTCCTAGATCTGAACTCCTTCTCCAGTCATGCAAATTTCTCTCCCAAGGTATACATATAGGACTCTATCCTCTCCTGTTGAGCCTTTATCCTTCTAAGTGTGGAAGAAATCAATGACTGATGAGAAGCCACACCTGGAACCCTAGAAGTCGTATGTGATGGACCTCCAATCTCATGGAAGCGTGGTATAGAAATCTCCTTGTGTCTCGGAATCTCACCCTGATCCTGATCCTCATCTCCTTGATCATCAATAACATCCTCATCCTGAACTGGAACCCCATCATCATCATCATCATCATCATCATCATCATCATCATCACCATCATCACCATTATCATTATCATCATCATCATCATCATCATCACTGTCGTCGGCATCCTCATCCTCTGTGTCATCGGCCTTGACAATGTCACCCTCATCCTCTGACCTAGTTACGTCATGAAGCCCCTATGATGTCCCTGATAGTGAAACTGATCGCTCTAAAATTGACAGAGATGAAACACCCAAATCATCTCCCTTGATTAGATCCATCCATTATTCTAATGCAGGGATTCATTTCGGACAAAATCCTTTCAAGAACATTTAAAAGGGAAAACAACCAATCATAATTAGGTCACCCCAACATGATGGAGATGGATCCAACACCAATCCACAGTTGAAAGAAGAGAAAGGAGTGAAAGGGTTTCACCTACCTCAACCAAATCAGCAAACAGACGAGGGGAATATATCCAGATCGCAAACCAAGCTTTTCTCACCTTCCAGCACGTGTTCACTACCTCCTAGATGTCCAAAACTACAATGCTGAATATAATAATGAGTTAAAAACACAGGGCTTGCTATTTATAGACAACAGGGGGCAAATTAGGGTAATTTCCCGCAAGCAGACCATGGCGGTTGCTTGGGGCAGTTGATCGGCCCAGTCAACTGCCTTAAGCAACCGCCCCCCTAGTACATTGTTGCACTTGGGTGCTTTGCTCAAGGGGTTGACTCCCAACCTCAACCTAACCCTAAACAATTTATGGGGGAGGTCTTACCTTCATTCCGGACATCTCCAAACATCTTTGGACTCTTACTTGGGATCCAACTTCCCAGCAAGGCAGGTTCTTCATCAAGAGAATCCAGATCCATGGGTTCAGGGTATGGATCATAGATTTCAATCTGGATACTCCACAACTTAATCCGACTTGATCTTCGGGTTATCTAACCTGCAATATGGATTCCGGGTTAGAAATACGGAGTTGTTACAAATTTGAAATTCAAAAAGGGATTGGGTCAGTTGACAAAGATTAATGCCTCATAGTATGAATTCAAATTTCCTTGATAGTTTCCACCCTCCTTATATAAAAAGCTTCAATTTATATATATATATATATATATATATATATATATATATATATATATATATATATATATATATATATATATATATATATATATATATATATAAAACACATTCACATCTTGATTTCCAAATGTGTCCAAATCTCATTCACCTAGATCATTCTTTATATTTGTAGTTAAGCCCCATGTTTTTTGTACAATCTTCAATTATTGGCAAGGAAGCATCATTTGAACTTCAAAAGGGATTGGCTCAGATGACAAAGATTTGTGGGGTCTGAAGTAGCTATAAAGTTTTGTTGGTGCAACCTAGGGGGGGTGATTAGGTTGCAACTAGTGGATTGTCCCAATTTTTTGGTTTATGCGGAAATACAATGTAAATTGAAAATTCAAACGAACTAGACAATTTCAAGCAACCACAACATGGGATTTATAGTGGTTCGACTATACAAGTCTACGTCCACTCCTCTCTTGGCCTTAAGAGAGTATTCCACTATTGATTCTCTTTCAATACAATGGGTAGAGATCAAACCCTTACAATAATCTTTGTCACAGGGCAAGAGAACCCTTTAAAATCTTTGTTTAGCAAATAGGGCAAGAGCACCTAAGAATCTTTGCTTACGGGCAAGAGCACCCAAAGACCAATTCTAATCTACCAACCTAGACTAGAATTGAAACAGTTACAAAGGAAGGATGTTACCTTACAAGAGGTGTGACACTGTACCTCTTGTGTGAATGATGCAATGTGAGTTGTATGCTCAAATGAAAATGTATGCACCACCGACGCCTTCAATCACCTCAAGCTTGGGCTTCCACAAGCTTAGAAACACCTTGGTATATTTCTTCAAGGTTGGGAGAGAATAAGAGGCAAAGCACAAAGCTTTCTTGCAATTTGAGAGCTTAGGATCACTTGGGGAGTGGGTGATCAAGTGTGAGTATTGTACCTCTCAAATGAGGTGAATTGGGTTTATATAGAGCACCTTTGAGTGCCAAAACCCAATCCTCAACGGATAGAAAACGGACACATTTTTGTCCTGTTTTTTAGCCTAGACGGACATCCGTCTGAAAAGAGCCGTTAAACTAGCCGTTATAGGCTATTTTTACACCAGACGGAAGATCATCCGTCTTAGAAAAGAGCCATTGCAAACTAGCCGTTATGACTCAGTCAGGGCCAGACGGACGTCCGTTTGCCCAGACGGGCGTCTGTTTGGCCTTCTGTGATTGAAACACATAAATGCTAAACCAGACGGGCATCCGTCTGCCCAGACGGTCATCCGTTTGAGCCCTATTTTGCTGAATTAAGTTGGGGCTGGGACATGGCTTGGGTTTTTGGACTTTTTGGTCAACCCTAAGCATTGTACACCTCACTAACATGTCCTAGGTCACTCTAGTAGTATGAATTACATATAATTGATGCATTTACATGAATGTGTATGCGAGAGTGTCCTAAGCCCTAATTCAGCCTAAGTCTTGATCTTCGACTTGATCTTCGACTTGATTTTGTGCAACGATCTTCATGTCCATCTTGGCATGATCTTGGCTTTGACTTGGAGTTGGTCCACTTGTCTCATCTTAAACTAAAACACCATAACTCAATATAGCCATTAGTAATTCATGCTTATTATCATCAAAACCAATATAAGCTGATGTGGCAAATGCTGACATGGCATTTCCCAACAAGTTTGAATCTCTTGGTACTTATTCCCCCTACTCATATAAAAAGCTACCCGTTTCGGAAAGCAAAAAAGAAAAAAATTTGAATCCGGACCATACTAAAGAAAAGAGAGAATATTTTATTTGGCAATATTTGTGAAAGACTTGTTATAGGAGACATGCACACCGCTAGACATGCAAGTGATCAGATCAGATCTTTACCCGAGACATACATCCGGTCAGATACTCGGTTATGTGATTGGGGTTCGTCCTGATCACACTGGACAAATACTGTATGCTTCAATCACGCAAAGACAAAGAAGTAAGGACGACGTAAGCGTCAAGTCTATCCCGAAGACAACTGGGCGTGCCTGTAATCAAGCCTATAGTTGGGATCCTGTTGGCTTTAAACAAGGTAACTTATGCACTATTTAACAAGAACTCGCCCCTTGGGTAAGAAATGAACATTTTCTAGTGAACCCCTGAGCATCACTTGCTTGGGACCTTAATTTGATCCCCGAATGACTTAGCTATCGGAGGCGGTTGCCCGGCATCCTAGCCGGCTCTCGTCTGACCTCTTTTGTAGGTTTCACCATCTTCTCGCTCAGGAGATTACTCGGGAGTCAATCGGAGTCAATCCAACTAGTTCCGGACTAGGATCAGATTTGAGATGCAAGAAGACTAATGATGTCAAGTAAGTTGGGTGTGTGAAACCCTCCCACGCTCATTACTTGGCACATACCCATGCTCCTCTCCAAGGGTTTATCGTGCGGCACATGTATGCACTATGATGGTGCATTAAGGCTCTTTGTGAGCCCTTCTTAGGGGGAAAAAAATTAGAAAAAAAAAATCCATTGTATTATTTCACTCATTTAGTTTATTGCAAGTGCAATTAGTACAACAATTTCACATTTATTCAAAAGGAAAAGGAAAATAGATATGTTCAGCCATGATCACAATCGTTCTCTTAGATACACACGCATCCATGGACATCAAGAAGCCAACGTGGTAAGAGGGCAACTATCAAATGAACAAGCTACAGAATCCGAATAGTTCCTTTGGATGGTGAAGGAGTCATAAACCAACCCATCCCTACTCTTCTTGTATTCATAGAGTAGGGTTGAATGGTTGAAAGCTGTAAGCTTAACAAATCCCCAATCATGGTCCTTGTATATACTCCAGGTGGTGTTGACTGGCGAAAATGGATCAAGTGACTGGCCTCCACCCCCTATAACTGCATGGATGGTCCCATTCATGGTGCCCTGGTAGAAATTTGTTCCTTTCATTGTACAAACACTCTCGTACACTGGACATGTCCTTTCGTATTGATGGATATGGCCATACACAGCCAAGTCTACCCTGTATTTCCGCCAAAGCTGTTCAAGGCTGTCCCTTCCCATTGGTTCGCAAGAGGTCCCTTCTAAAGCATATGGCATACCTGATGAGTAACCCAACACCCGATGTGCAACGAATATCAGCCATGGCTGCCTTTGCCTATCAGCAGATGCTAGGCAACTCTCTATGAACTGATATTGAAGGGTGCCTGGTCTCCAGTCATGTTCGGTATCAGCTACGCAGAAGTGGAACATACCATAATCAAAGGAGTACCTGATAGAGAAAAGACAACATTTCAATCTAACACTCCATTAAAACATCTTAAATTTGCATGGACTTAAAAGTAGGCTTAGATACCAGAAGTTATCCTTGTTGGTTGTAGGAACACTGAACATGGTCTCTGCTAACACACCACATTCTCCTCCTGAACTAGTAGTAGCATAGAAGGATCCTGAGTTGGGCCAGTCACGCTCATGATTTCCACTGTAAGAACAAATTATCGATTGTTATTCAATACAAAAATGAAAATCACGAATGCACAATTTGTTCAAGTAATGGTTCTGACCAGGATTACCGACCTTGAAATCATGTAAGGCTTGGTTGATGCTATAGGCTCAATTTGTGCAGTGAATTGATCCCACTGTGCTAGGTATCCATTCGCATATGTAATGTCTCCATTGTGAATGACTAAATCATAATTGTTTAGGTCATTAATTAGCTGCTGTGTGGTGTTAAGGGAACCAGGTTGGGGACCATTTTCATTGGAACCATCAGCCTCAGCCTAAAAGAACACGTAAATGTAGATTAGTCATTGCAAATCTTGCATGTGTGTCATTGTATCAAGCGTCTGTTAGCATTTATTAGGTTTCAAGCACAAGGTTGCTTAAAATATTACACCTTGAATATCTAATCGGAAATACCCAAATTGCTGCTTCCAGATAGTATTTATAGACAACACCAGGGTTTATGGTTAGTGGACCCTCCTACGAGGCCTACTACAGTTTTCAGATCTGACTAAGCCATTAGCTCTTACTAGAACATAAGTTAGGTATGGCTCAAAAACCTTAACAGCATGGCACCAAAATGTGGATGCTATACTAGGTTCATATTAGGAGGGATTGCCATTTACGACTGTTCAAGCTGAAACTACGAAAGATCATTAATCTAACCTTTCCCATGTCACCGAAAATAATTACACGCTGTAGAGAATCTTGTCCGGGAAAAGGAGCTGCCTTGAAGGTGTAAGTTGGACTCCAAACATATGAACCATTGAGCAATTTATGTCCAAGCCTATATGTATACCTGCATCATAAATTTTAACGTTTCAACGTTATGGCTCTCATATAGTTTGAATAAGTTTACTGATTCAAAAGTTTACGAGAGTTTCTAATGAACAAAATTTTTAAAAAAGAAGGTTGGGAAAAGCAGAATATGTTACAGTGCATTAGGCCACAACTCCTTCATGGAACTTGTATGTATGAAACCAGGATCACGCCATCCCACGGTAGTAGCAGGTGCACCTGAATATGGAAAACAAGAAAATTTTCTTAGTTAGACAAGGGTGTTCGATCTAAGGCCTTTATTTTCAGTCAAGTTTGTCAATGACAAAAGAACAAGTCAACGAGGAGAAGAAGAAGAAACATTTCACACACCGCACAAGCTTTCACGAGTGAAGGTCAAGGTTCCAGCTGGGGAGCTTAGCTGAGTTTCTCCTTGTCGACCCCATTCCACAAAAGGTTCTGATTCATTGAGTCCATATCCACTTGTCCAAGTTACAGTCATCTGAATATCATCAAATGAAAACTTAGATAACTGCAAGGCTATGATTTACCAGCAGATCATAACAGAATAATTTTTCCTTTTCTCCTTTATGTTATGATCTAGCATTTTGTTCCTATTCGCCGAAAACCCTATAATTAGTTGCAGAAAACAGTTTCCAGTTCCTTGAGACCCTACAAATTATCTTATGTCAGTTTAAAAATTAGAGAAGAACTAGCTTACTTCATTCCATGTTTGTCCTTGAGCTAAGCGTGGGTAAAGAGGTGCGTTTGGGTATGCAAAAGCCACTACATTTGACACTGCAATCAGCTTCGGCTGTTTAATCAAGAAGATGGTTAGTGTAACATATATTGTCTGCCCTGATAAACCACAGAAACTCTAAAACTGTTACTAGGTTAGAGCTGCAGCCAATGAAACAGAAAGCTGTTAAGAGTTGAGACATACACTAGAAATTCCACCGGAAAATAGTGCAAAAGCAAAATCTGCTCTCTGGTTGATAATTAGAAATGACAAAGTTCCATTGCCTGTTTTGCCATAGTTTGAAGTTGAGTAATTGGCATATTGGTACTGCACAGAGAAAAGAAAATGATTCAATCTTATATTTACTCAAAAATCATAAGCTCTTCCAGTTCAAAGCCCTAGCCACAAATAGATAGTTTTACATTGGAACCACTGGAAGTTTAAGTTGAGAAAACAACCAAAGGGTGAGGACAGAAACCTTAATGGGAGCAGAACAGAACTGAGGAGCAAGATTCCCATATGGTGGAGGACATGTAGAACCACTGGAGATTTCAGCACCAAAGAACTTTGTATGAGATCAAGAGCATTAAATATAAAATGAGAACCAGAAGTTCTACATTCAGTACTGAAGATGTATCATTATGTCTTACTTTAGAGCGCTTGCTGGAGAAAATACTCCAATCCAATCACTATTTGATGCATTTGGATTGCTAAATGTAATAGTCACCCACTGACTAGTTTCACCCTGAATCAATGGAAAAATCCCGCATTAGTTTCCAATATGATTTCAAGTACTTTTTTTTTATGTTCAGTGACGAAAATGGTTACTATTGGGATCTTGGGTTTAATTAAGACACTTTCAGTCTGAAGAGGACTCTAAAGCTTGATTCAAATTCTTACCCCAAAAAAAAAAAAAAGTTTGATTCAAATTTGTGAAATTTGACCAAGAGATCTTTTATCAGTGCGAAAAAAATTCGTTTAACATGCATCATAGAAAACCAACTGCCCCTGAGGTTCATCCGATTGGGTTATGTTTCCCATAAAAATAAAAAAATATATATATATAAAAAAAAAAGCCTTGGTGGCTTGGCCTTGTCAGAGGAATAAAGGAAAATATGAAGAGGAAAAAAAATATATAGAATCAAGGAATCATATATTTTAAGATTTAAAATATTTGTAAGAGAGAGATTAAATCATTGAACATAAATAGAAAAAAATCAAGGAGTTGAGGGCTTGTTCTATTTGTTTTGGCTTTAAAATGTTTTTAGAACACAATTAAACTCATCTAATATATGATGACATTGATTAAATCTTGACCAGAAACAAAAGACAGTGAAATAAGACACGATTTATAACCTAATCGTGTTATTTTTCATTTGACCTTGTTTTCAAAATTCTTGATCAGTTTTTTTATTTCAATTTTTACTTGATCCAATTAAAAAAATGATTTTTCAACCATGTTTGAAACATTAAAAGCATAACATTTAAACAAAAGAAATAAGGTAGAAGCAAAAACAGCAGTCAAAGTACCCCCGGTCCAAGGATAGTAGGCGAGGCTGTCACATAAGCAGATTTCTGAAGAGCAATTCTTGCATTATGAATTGCAATTTTCGCAAGAGCTTGATGGTTAACACTCTGCTTCGCTACTCCAAGGCTTGCTAAACAACATAGTGTCACCAGGTAAAGCAACCAACTGATCCTCACCATGTCCATTTTCTATCATCAATCAACAAAAACTAAAGATAAGAAGGAACTTCAAATGGAATTTAATTGCCAATTTCAAAATAAATCCTAAAATAGAAGCAAATAAATCAAAATTATATTCAATTTGAGTTCAACATGACTCAAAATCAATCTACAAAGGGAAAACTAGAAGACCATACGAATGAAGGAAAAAAGAAAAGAAAAACATGTCTACTCTAGAGAAAGTGATTCTTAACAATCAAATCTTGTAGCATGTTATGAATCAAATACTCTCTAAGAGGAAATTCATGAAACTAGTACCCGTCTCTATATATTTTTCTTGAAATGGTTAAAAAATTCATAATTAAAAAAAGAAAAAAGTCTTTTAGGTGAGACTTTATCCATATATTATGCTTGGCACTCTAAATAATAAATAACAGGAATAGGATTTTTGCCTTTCATGAGTATTGGGTAGTCACTTTGTTCTATCTTATTTCTTTCTTTCTTCTTTTCTCCTGGTGAGGAATTGTGGAATGGAAGGAAAAAGGTGTAGAGAGATGGAGATTTGTATCCAGGACCTTCTTGGTTTGTTTTACTGCCACTACATATATTCACCCCCTATGAACAAAACGAAATATTAAACATCAAATTTTTATTATATTGCATTTCATATGATTGAGTTCTAATTATCAATACTTGATATCTGGTCCACAACAGGGTACACAATCTAGGTTTTAAACATTGCATTTGAATCACTTGTGCTTCATTTGTTTTCCAAATATTGCTTTAAAATTATCTAAATTCAGGTTTCCTTTTTCAATATTTTTCACGATGGAATGGGTAGCCTATTGTTTAGGACTTAAAGCCATAGGCATTGTTTTAAATTTACTATCTTTAAACACAAATTCCATAGGTTCATTTGGTTGCACGAGAAATTTAAAAGAAGGAAAAAAAAACTTTTATATTTAAAATAAAAACTTTCATAATGATTTATATTTATTATATTGTGGGATTACATGTCTAACTCCAAATCATTCCGTATTTAGTCATAACTTTCACTTTACTTTGCATTGTTTTTAAATTAACATTACATATAAAATATATCAGCACTTTGTATGAAATTTATGTTAGGGTTAGGGTTTAAGCACAATGTTGCTTAAAGCATTACATCCTGAGTATCTAAATTGGAATACCCAAACCGTTGCTTCTAGTAGTATTTATAGACCAATACTAGGTTCTACGGTTAGTTGGACTCTCCTTAAAAGATCCCATTACACCGTTAGATCGTAACTGATCTGATGGCCTGTATTAGAACATACGTTGGGTATAACTCAAATACCTCAACCTTATTTGAGTATGACTCAGATACCTCAACAATTTATGCAGTCACACAAGATCATGGTTGCAGTACAAGTTTCTTGTTCTTTTATTGGTTTAAAAAAAAAATCTCACTTTAATTCCTTTACTTTTCCTTACCACCAAATTAAGCCTATTAAAATCAAAGAATTTAGGAATTGACTTCAATTTTGGGCTGCAACATTGTTGTTGAAATCAAAATAAAAAAAACAGGTTGGAGAAACAGAAAAGATGATAAAGATATGAAAGCTAACTTTTAACTATTCAAAAGAGATGATAAAGATACAAAGCTAACCTTGAACACAATCCAATCCAAGATTGGAGAAACAGCAACCTGAAGTGCAGCAACCCTTATCGTTGGTTTTTCTTATTAATGGATGAATTCTCTTGTTTGGGAATTACTCTCATATATATATGGTTCGATGATTACGGAGATTAAACTCTAACTAATATTTTTTTAAAGAAAATTTCTGACTTCATAAATGTGAAAACAATATTTGAAACATAGGAAAAAGAATATTCAAACAGTAGAAGGAAGAAAATTGATTACTGTACAAAAGTATTATCTTGTAATGGAATTATAAATAGGACATTCTTAAGAATATTCATTTGACTTAAAGTGGAGGGAGAGAAAGTACGGTTATTTACATTTTTTTTTTGTTCTTTGTTAAAAAAAATTGAATTTTTGATCATTTTGGAGAAGGTAGGTTTTAGGTAGAAGTTTTTTTGATCTAAGGTTTATTTGGGCCCATTTACATGCACTCGACTATATCTTCATGCCTTTTATATATAATTTAAATATATAGTGGTACTTCTATATTGTTCACATTGTGATGCCTATGATGAATGATCACCATGCGTGCGCGGTCTTGACATAATTCTTCAATATATAACCATTTAAATGATTTAACAATTAAATAGATAAAAAAATAGTTGACCAAATTGTTAGTCCATGTAGCAATGAAGGAGATGTTTTATCATGAAATCCAATTTGTCAACCTTTGAGGGTAAGTATAATGCTGTCCTCAGGTTCCATCACCATACATTTAGAGTTTGGCGACCCTTCTGAAAATATAGTGGAAGGGTGTAGAATAGCATTATACTCTACCCTTGATGCTTTATTTATTATGAAAGTTTGACCTATATACACATCGTTTTGTGCTGCCCCATGTAATGTGATGTCATTTATATCATAACAAAGCAAAAATCTTTGTCACATTTATGTAAACAAAAGAAAATAGAAAAAAATATTGATTTTTCTAACATAATAGAAAATAAAATTTACCAGCAATCAACCTCAGCCAGCCAATTCCCAACATAGATAGAATATGCTCGTCCTTATGCGGCGTGTGCAACTTACCTTGAAATCAATGGATGAAAAAAATAAATAAATAAATAAAAAGGCCACCTGGTTGGCTAAGTGGCAAAAAACTGTTGTCTCATGGTATGAGGTCAATAATTTGAATTTTTTTGGAGTCAGGGATGAAGTTGTTATAAAAACTACCCTAAGGATGTAGTTTAGGTCTTTAGCTAGCTCGGATAAATCTCATATGCCAAAAAGAATATTAAAAGGCAATGCCTGATCTCCAACGACTAAGGCAAGGTTTTACCCTATACATGTGGTTCAGTTCAGAGCTCATCACGGCAAATTGGCATGCTTTTAAGAAGAGGAACATCATTTATTACCATTGCTGTAATATCTCCTAGGATCTAACCCAAAACCTTACTTGTGGGCCTGAGGACCCGTTGATCAAGTAAAAGGAAGTTATGGGCCATCCAACTAAAGACCATTAGGTTAGTATCTAAAATCCATGGACTTAGATGGTGGAGATCAAGGTTCTACCGGTTTGTTGGAATTTGGAAGAAGATCCACTTGGACCCGGACGGATTAGCAAGGTGGATGACTAGCTCTTGAGTGTTGGAGTTGGGTGGTGCCCAAGTCCATGTATGAGTCCTAGGCTTTTCCACAAGCTTGAACTTATGTCTAATACAACCCCAGACTGATTGACAACCTTGTTGGGGTCAAGTGACAGATGTCACATCCACCCAGCTAGTACCCTACCAGGCATACCTGGATATGTGATCCATAGTCCCAAGGATAAAGTATCGAGCAACCATGCCTCCCACATACGCGATAACACAATCATGAACCATAATAATCAAGGTAAAAGCATATAATAGAAGACATCAAGAATAAGATAAGAACAATATAATCAGAGTGCGGAATAAAAAGGTACTAAAGTATACATATAATCCAAAAAGAGAGAGAGTGAGTGGAAATTACTCCCTCAGTGGCAGCGGAATGTAAATCAGTGAAAGTTATAATTACAGATCCATGTTCCAAAAATAACAGTATAAAGGCCTAAGCTAAGATATCCTCGGTCTTATACAATATATTCTCATAGGTATACACATAGGAGACTAAACATGGCTTTTCCCACACCAAGGTCAGGCTAATCTTGGTATGGAGGGTAACCACCCTCGGTATCTTCATCGTAACCTTCATAGTGGCTAGGACCTTCAGAATAGTATGAGGAATCTGGGTCCGTCTCGAGAAAGGAGCCATCAGCTTCTTCGATACCTGCAGAGAAATCTAACAAAACAATTGCACAAAAAGAAATGAGTTCAAGAGAACTCAGCAAGGCAATTATTCCATAATACATAAGCCATATGATACAAATCATAACATGCTGCAAGATGATATGAAACAGACGATGCAAGTATGATTCTAACTCTATATGCTAGTCTCTATGTAAAACATGCTTTAAGTCATAGCACCATACTTCTTTAGGTAAGTCTCAATCATTCAGCACCAGTGGGAATTAGGTCCTGCATCCCTCTTGAACAATCCATGGCTGGGTTCGGTCACCGCTCTCTCACATCACCATTTGGTCTAAGTAGTGGCGCATGTCAAGGTAAAGCCTAGCCCAATGCAAGTCATCTACTTAGTCATATCATGTCAGATCCAGATACGTCCATTCCCCCCATCCCGGAATCCTTTCCGGTATCCTTCACACTAGAGTCAACGGATATTACTCACTGAACTCACCAACCCTATTGGTCATCTACAAATAGTAGACGAGAAGCTCTCACGACCTCTCACAGATATAACCGACTGGTCTTTAGCGCCCGTGAGCCCAAGTCTAGCTATTTGCAACCCTACCAATGAATGGCCCATTTCGGGTATCCGTATTGTGATTTATGTCCTCTCACGGGTTGGTTACCAGTCTTGAGCGCCCATCAAACCACATTACTACCACGGGTCGTTCGGTCTCAATGCCCTTCCGATTCGGTTTTGATACAACAGGGATGTCCTAGCCAACACATCTAGACAAGTCCTAAGTATGTCATCCAATAATCCGGGAAAGCGTCGATGGGCATCTTCGGAGAACATCCCATACTATTCCCTCCGATGTCCAAGGACAGAAATGTCAAAAGGACATTCCCCAATCTCAAATCATACCTATCCAATCACATTCTCAGTCTCATCATATCATACATCCATGATACATCATCATATTGAAAGATAAGTCATAACATCACATGATCAAATGTATAAGTAAATAACAAGAATGAATAGACATGATAAACAAAAGTAAATAAACATGATGCTACTGTCACAAGGTACCTACAGTAGTCATATGATGTCTAAATACAACTAATAAGCTAAGCCTACTAAGTTGTCAACATCAGTGTAATAATCACATAGTCTATGTCATATGTGTATAACCATCCTAACCTTAAGTCGCAATGATGATAATCCGAAGGTCACAAAAGAATGATCCAAAGATGGTATTAAGACCCTAGACAAACATAAATGAAATATTAGAAAAGAAATCGGGAAAATCGGAGGTCGAACGGATCAAATCGGCAAAGCACACAATTCAGCAACTGATTGGTTGACTGACTTGGTCGACTGACCCAATCGACCAAGTGAACAGTGTCGGGGTTGAATAGTGATTTTTGGCCCAAAACCGATCTTCCGGGGCTTAGATCGATCCGAAACTTGGAGGGATTCATTGCAACAGTATAAGAACACTATACAACAAGTAATTAGCATAATATAATGGTCTAATTAGGAATCCCCAAATTGAAACCCTAAGTTCTAAATGCAAGAATCATAGCATCAATTGAAATAAAATGAAACTGCAATGGAATTGAAGGAATTAGCTAGGGGAACTGATAAGAAATGGATTAGGATCATATGCTAGCATAGAACATAGACTTAGCACACTTCATACTTCAGTTTAGGACAAAAATGCAAGAAGTTAAGAAGAGAATCATAGCAATGCATATGCAAGAACCAAAATGAGGGCATAACATAGGTGTGAATGGAATGAGATCATGGATTAAGCAAGAGTGAACACTTGGAGTGATGGTTGCAAGGTTGCAGCATCAACTCCAAGGTTACAACAGCAAGAAAAGAAAAGAAAAGAGTAGAATAGAGAGTGAGAATGAGAAATCATACCTTGAAGGTGCAAATGGAGACAAGGAGCAATGATTGGCAATGATTTGAATGGAATAATCTTCACCACTACCAAGGAGGTGCTTTGGGAAGTTCTCCCCACGTTCTCAGCAAGCTTAAAATGTAAAATAGGGTTCAAGACTCGAGAAACACTTAAGTAGAGAAGAGAATATCGAAAAGCATCTTTTTCTCGGATTTGGGCATCCTTTGATCAATTGGCTTAGTCGACTGGCACAGTCAACCAAGCATGGATAGCATGCTTGATCCAGGGAAATGAAAGGCTAAATTGATCCGAATTGAGTTGGGTTTTCTCCTACAAGTCTAACAAGTCTAGAGTAGAGAAATACCTTTGAAACAAGACCGGAAGCGCATCAAGTACTTCAACTAAGCTTCCCCTCTTCTAGGTGCAGTTTCTCACTGAACACTGACAGTGTATCCAAGTAAGGGGCATCACTATCAATGTCCATGGGCTCTGAATCATACACCAAGTCTTCAACTATGAGGGCCCACAAGTCTCTTCTTCCACTACTTTGGGTCTTCGGACCTACAAAGATTAAAGGTTCTGGGTCAGGGTCAGGATTAGGATAGGGCTGGGTTTCACAAGAGGGGTGATTGGTGTAAGAACCCCCATATTTCTAACCCGGGATCCGTATTGCAGGTCCGAGAACCTGAAGGTCTAGTTGGGTAAATTTGTGGAGTGTCCAGATAGAAGTCCATGATCCATACCCTGAACCCATGGATCTGGATTCTCTTGATGAAGAGCCTGCCTTGCTTGGTAGTTGGACTTCTGGAAGGCAAGTGATGTCTAGAGATGTCCGGAATGAAGGTAAGACCTCCCCCATGTGTTCATTAGGGTTAGGTTGTACTTGGACATCAACCCCCTGAGCAAAGCACCCTTGGATAGCAATATACTAGGGGGCGGTTGCTAGTGGCGGTTGATTAGACCAAGCGACCACCTGGTCCTGGTTGCGGGCTTTTGCCCTATTTTGCCCCCAGAGTTCTATAAATAGCAACCCTCGTCTATTTTAAGAATATGATATTCGGGATTGCTTTTTTTGGAGGTTAGATGGCTGTGGAGACGTGTGCTGGAAGGAGATCTGAAGTGCTGTTAGTGTTCCAGAAGGTTCTACTGTCCTTTATAGCTAATCTGGTTGAGGTAAGTGATTCCCTGTTCACTCAAACTCCACCATTTGCTAAGATTAAAGTAGATTAGTGTTCCTTGGTTGTTCATGATCTTTCTATTATAGTACTAATGATCTTGGTGAGCTCAGATCCGAAAACGAAACCCTGCTTTCATAAAAGATCTAATCAAGGGAAGGTTTCTAGATAACCAATTTGGTGTCATTTGTTAGGTTTAGTATCACCCTTGGTTATGGGAGTGATAGATTTGAAATTCGGACTATGATCATTCAAAATTCGGATTGAAATCGGATGATCAGAAGCCTGAGTTTCGGATTGAAACTCACTGTTTTTGGGGCGATCACTAGTGGCGGTCGCTCAGCCTAAGCGACCGGCTGGTTTCCAGTGACCAAGTGACTTTTGAATTTGATCCGATTTGATTCATTCGACTTACATATTATTGTAACCCTGTTTATAGGTGTCCTCTGTTTCCAATAAAAGTCTTATAATTGTTTCTGGTTTGCAAGTTAGGGAAATTCTACTTATTTACAGGTAAGGACATACAATCCTATCTTGATGTAATGACTTGAACATGCTAGTCCAGTGTCTTTCATTACTGTTCTTTCATTATATATATTGTTGTAATAATGTTTAGCATGCTAATCTTATCATATGCTTGCTGTTTATATTGTCTTTACATATACTTTGTCAATTATGAATGTGATATGATGATGGATGATGGTTTGTGGTTCTGATAGAAGGGGTATTCCATTGGGATATCTTAGCTTGGGATATCAGAGGGCTATGGTATGGGATACATGCTCACTAATGTCTCTAGCACTGTCATAACTATTGGATGACATACCTAGGTAGAGTCTAGAGTTGCATGGCTAGGTACCCCACATGCTACTACCCTTTCGGTAGGGGAATTGAAGTCGGATGACTTGTGACGGTAGTGATGTGACTATGGTCTACTGTTGGTCATATAAATGGTAGGGTTGCATATGTTAGCGTTGGGCTCATGGATGTCCAAGGAACGGACCGGGTGTCGTGAGGAGTCATGAGAGCATTCCGCCCCAACAATATGTGGATGACCATAGGGTTATGGAATGGAGTCCAATAGTGGTAGCCAGTTCATGAGGGTTCATTCCTAGGTTGTGAAGGATACTGAACCGAGTTGGTTGGTGCCATACGGGATGTATCTGGACTTCATGTAGTATGTTACCATTATGACTTGCATTAAATTAGAAACCCCGACATGCGCCAGTACTCATGCCAATGGTCATGGTGAGAGAGTGTTGACTTAACCCCAGCCATGGTTTGAGAGTCAAGTGTGGACTTTCCATTTTACCCAGGATCCATACAGAGGTAACTAGTCTTTGCTGGATCAAAGTGACTAGACCTACCCAGAGGAGGGCTGGTGTTATATCTTAAAGCAATGTCAACTATTAAAGACTTGCACAGTTAGATCTTAGCGGTATTCATACTTTGCACTCATACATATCATGTATGCATTTCTGATTGGTTTGACATATAGATGGGAATTATTGTTGTTCTTATTGAGTTCTCTAGAACTCATTCCTTTAGTTATCTCTGTTGTATTAGCATATATAGATGGAGGAAATGCACCGGAGGATGGATTGGTTTCCTATGAAGGAACCTTCTCGTATGAAGAAGATGTGGCACTGACAATGGGAAATGTAGATAGCCTGTGTGGGAGCTCTTGCGAGTGCATGGAATGCGCTTATAGCACCCATTGATGGGCGGAGGAGACAGGTTGCCAAGCAATTTGCTCACCGTATGGAGAAGAATTGGAGAAGCCCTTTTCTAGAAATACATGAGAAACATTATCTAGCTTTAGAGAAAGAAATTGGAAAGAAAATCATTTAATTATTTTTGATTGCTTCCGTTGAACTCGTATTCTTTTTGATTATTTATTCTTTCCTTGATTATTTTATTGGAGTATTTGGACTCCTGTAATCCTTTTATTTAATTATTGAACTTATTCTTGCTCATGATTGTCTTTACTTGCATTTATTATTATTGATAGACTAAAACCGTGGATCCTATGATAGATCACTCCCACGGGTTGTCGGGCGGGTAACCGAGACCGGTAGGTGGGGTGTGATAGTTGGTCAGGGCAGTATCAGTAATTCAAGGTTTTTACGATCTAAAACCCTTTATTTATTGGTTCTAAACTCTGAATTCAGGATTATTTTATTGTTAGACAACCAAGGGATCTAGAACAACCTAGACAGTGTGTTTTGGAGAGAGAAGAAACAGAGTTTGTGGCAAAAAGCTTGGATCTTCGTGCAATCTTCAATCATGAAGGTAAAACATCTATTTTCTATTCTTTCTTTCTTTTCTTTTCTTTTTTTTTTTTATTTTTTTTTATTTTTTATTATCTTTGTTAACTTTGTTAACTTTAAGAGATGGATGTGATGGTACTAGGTTGGGGAATTATATTTGATTGGGAAACCATTATTTTCCATCGATCCTAATTAGATTTGGCATGAAGGATGAAACAAAGACAAAATAGGATCTTCAACTTTAGATTGCTAGATATTTAAATCTTGTTTATGGGTGTTGTTTTTTATCATTCAGAAGTGTTTGGACATGCATCAAAGACAAAATCCATTCCTAGGTCAGCCTAGAACTCTTTGTGGATTGGGATTGAAAGCGTGAATTACAAACTTGGTTGTTGTTTGTGCAATTGGGCGGTCGTTCGGGGGCAGTTGACCGGCCTCTATGGGTAGACCAATTGCCCTATCTGCTATTTGGGTGTTGAGTGCTTTTTTTGGCCATAATGATCCCAAACACTTACAAATATGTTTTTAGGAGCTCCATGACTTGCTACTGTAGTGAGAAGTTTGGATTTGTTTCAAAGGTTTGACAGTCATTCATGTGAGGGAAATGATACACATATGTTCAGATTGAATCTCAGGGGTTGTGGTTTAGACCATCACTCTTGGTACCTCTTTAATATAATGCAGATTAGTGTGTATGCATATCATGATTGGATAGACGTATGGCTAATAACCCGTTTACACACTGCTACGCTTTCGACATGGGCATTAAAGCTAAGTGACTCATGATCGTGGTAGACGTGACTGGTGGGCATTCAATAGATGGTTGAGAGCCATTAGGAGACACAGCCCAATTGGCATATCATTCATGATAGGGTTGCATATGGTATAGGTTGGGCTGATGGGGTACCTAACTAATGATTAAGAGCCTTGGGGGGACACGAAGTGCCATCGCTATATTATCTATGGATTACCATAGGGTTACAGCATGTTCATCCAATGGACGGTTAGTAGTCATGAGAATTAGCATTCCTAGATTGGAAAGGATATTGGACCAACATGGCATGTGGCATGAGGAAAGGTATCTAGACCATAAGTAGCATGACAAGTAGATGACCTCCAGATTTGGCTGGGTATTTCACTAACATGCGCTTGTCTTAGGTGAACAATTAAGTTATCGATATGATGGATCTATTAATCTTTTACCCTAATCATGGTGAGAGAATGGTGACCTATCCCTTGGACCTTCGGTTGTGATGCACAATAGAAGGTTAGGAGCTGTGAGGGGTCAATGACGCTCAACAGATGGTTAAGAGTTGTGAGTGTCACATCCCCCTAGCCGATACCCAATTACCTGAATACTCGGAGGTGTGATCCACAGCCCCAAAGATCCAATCTCAGACAATCATCCAGTCATTCCACACAATAGTCTAATCATGAGCAAGAATAAATCAATGTATAATATAATTAAAGAATTAAATAAAAAAATAAGGATCTCAAAACAAATATCAGAGTGCGGAAGTGATGTCAAATAATCGGAGAAATAGAGTGTGGAAGTAAAAATAAACCTAACGTATACAACTGAAAAGAATAAAAGAAGCGATCAAAACTATTCTAAGTCTTCTAGTGTTTCGCTTTCTTCTAGTTTTGCTTCTTCTCTGATGGCTTGTACTCTTGCAACTTAGGATCGATGTCTCCATCTCCTAGTCCCATCGGCGTATGAGGCATCTTCTATTGTTGTTAATCGGAGTCGTAATAGTGCCCATACCAATACACGGATTGTACCACGAGCTACCATCAACTCCCATTGCTTCCTTAGCTATATGTTATATGGGAAGGATCTCTGAACCAAATCTCAGGATCTCTTCTTCACCTATAAAGTCATCTAAAGCAAACATTGTCCCCGAAGGGTGAACTCAAAAGAACTCAGTAAGTTGTTCACAAATAAATAACAAATTAGAATCCAAATCAAGACATTATATGATGCAATATGATATGAAACAAAATGCAAGAATGCAACTATACTCTAATAGATGCTAGTCTCTAATGGCAGACACGCATTAAGGTGGAACACTAGCCTCCTCTAGGAAGGTATCTTCACTCTGATCTCTCACGGGTTGGTTACCGGTCTTGAGATCTCGGGTAAGGGGTCAAGGCATCCCTCTCGAGCTATCACCATGGCTAGGGTTTAGGTCACCGCTCTCTCACCAACATTGGTATGAGTACTGGCACATGTCAGAGTTATACCTAGTTCAGTGCAAGTCAACTGCTTAGTCACATCAACCTAGGTTTAGATACTTCCCCTCATCCATCTCACAATCTTGGTTTAGTATCCTACCCTACTAGAGTCAATGTATCCTATGGAACCAACCAGCTTGAACTATGCTGACTTTTAACCCTATTGGTCATCCACATATAATGGACGGGAAGCTCTCATGTCCTCTCACGGGTTGGCTACCAGTCTTGAGGGTCCATGAGCCCAAGTCTATTATAATGCGACCCTACCAATGAATGGCCCCCACAATGTGGTTGTGTCCTCTTATGGGTTGGCTACCGGTTTCAAGCGCCCACACCTCACACTACTGCCACGGGTCACTTCGTATCAATACCCACGCCGATAGGGTATGATATGATGGGGTTTCTAACCAAACACAACTAGACTTCCTAGTTATGACATCCAGTGATCATGAAAAGCGCCAAAGGGCATTATAGATTGTGTCCCATACCACCTCCACTGATGTCCCAAGACAGAAACACCCGAATGGTATTCCCCAGTTCACAATCATAACCTACATTTGCATTACAATATGATTCCAATCACATTATCAAGTCACAAGTCATTCCAAGTCCAAATACTCACATATTTAACATATAGGCATACATCATTGATCAACTATATTCTGAAATTATAGAGTCATAGTAATCATTCCTAATCCCTAAACAACAATATGTAATCATACATTCAAGTTCCATAACAACCAAGAATGTAACTATGATTATGTGTAAGTGAACGTCCTCACCTTGCTATTGATTCGCAACCTTTGTAAGTTAGTTCAAAGAATGAATTCAAGCTTGTCAAAAAGTCCTAACAACATGATGGTTCAAAGTTAGAAACAATACTAGAGGTTTAGAGTTGAAAAGAGAACAAACAACCCACTTGGCAGTGGGTGGGTTGCCTGGGCAACCAGGACAATCAACCCAGCCACCAATTTGCCAAAAGCAGGCTTGGTGTCACATCCCGCCCAAATAGACCCAGCCTATACCCTATCTGGGTTACCTGGGGGAGTGATCCACAGCCCAAAAGATCAAGTTTAGGAATGATCATATCCATTTAGCACAATAACATAATCAAAAGCTAGAACAAATCATTGTATTCTAATAAGTTAATAATAAAAGTCAAGAAAGGATCATAGAAGGATCACTAAATGTCACATCCACCCAGCCGGTACCCTATCTGGCATACCCGGGATGTGATCCACAGCCCCGAAGATCAATAGTTCAGGGACCACATCATCCACATCGACGAAAACACAATCATGAACAATCAATATTAAACTAACAATTGATAATCATAGAATTCAGAAATGAAATACCAAGGATAATCAGAGTACGGAAGTAAATATCATATCAGATAAATTAAGAAGGGAGTGGGCGGAATCCACTCCTTCAAATAAGCGGAAGTGAGGTCAAAATTAAATAAGTACAAGTCTCAAGTTATGAAATTTAATTTAAGGTTATTACAATTCCTCTGAGTTTAACTGTCACAAAAAAGTGGGGTGGGTAGCTACACATAAGCCTCCTCCACAATAAATATGTTCTCTTCGATAGTGAAGACCTCAGAGACCCAATATGGCTGCTCCCATACTATCCCAAGGCTAACCCTAATACGCCGGAGGATCTGCTTTGGTACCGTCACCGAAGTCTTCATTGTAGCTAGCCTCCGGATAGTAGTATGAGGCATCCGGGTCCCCCTCAGGGAACATACCATCAGAGTAGCCTAGCAAAATATTGCAACAGAAAAGGAATGAGTTCAAAAGAACTCAGCAAGGAAGTTATTCCACAATACATGAGCCACAAGATAATCATAAAATAATGCAGATGATATGAGACATATAATGCAATATGATTCTACTCTAAGTATGCTAGTCATCTATGGTAGACATGCTTTAAGTCATAGCACCATACTTCTTTAGGTAGTCTCAGTCACTCATCACCGGGAGGAATTGGGTCCTACATCCCTCTCGAACAAATCAATGGTTGGGGGTTTCGGTCACCACTCTCTCACATCACCATTTGGTACAAGTATTGGCGCATGTCAAGGTAAAACCTAGCCCAATACAAGTCATCTACTTAATCATATCATGTCAGTTCCAGATACGTCCATTCCTCCCCTCTCAGGATCCTTTCCGGTATCCTTCACACTAGAGTCACGGATATTACTCACCGGACTCATCAACCCTATTGGTCATCCACAAATGGTAGACGGGAAGCTCTCACATCCCCCTCACGGATCATTTCACCGGTCTTGAGTGCCCGTGAGCCCAAGTCTAGCCATTTGCAACCCTACCAATAAATGGCCCCTTTCGGGTAACCGCAATGCAATTTATGTCCTCTCACGGGGTGGTTACCGGTCTTGAGCGCCCACAAATCCACACTACTACCACGGGTCGTTCGGTCTCAATGCCCTTCCGAATCGGGTCTGATATGATAGGGACATCCTAGCCATACATCTAGACAAGTCCTATGTATGTCATCCAATAACCCGGGAAAGCGTCGATGGACACCTTCGGAGAACATCCCATACTATTCCCTCCGATGTCCAAGGACAGAAGCACCAGTAGGGTACTCCTCAATCCCAAGTTATACTTAAGCAATCACATGCCCAAGTTCATCATATCAATTCACAAAATACAACATCATAATAAACATTCGATTCATGACATTGACATAAGTCATCATATATTGAAATTGATAAACATGATAAGACATTGAAATAAAATAATGCAAACACAAAGCTACTGTTGAAAGACATATGTAGCAAGTCTAACATGATTGGAATATGAAATAGAAACTATGCTCACTAGGTTAGGAACACCAAGTCAAAATTCCATTTCCTATGTAATTTTATCGATAACTATCCTTACCTTGAATTGGAGAAGAGAATGGTCCAAGATCACAAGCAAGTGGCCCAAATAGTCTTAAAACCCTAAACAAGCATATATGAAAGGTTAGAGAAGAAATTAGAACAATCGGAGATCGAACGAATCAAAACTAGGCAAAAGTTGCTGACAGCAACTCGTTGGTCGATACATTTGGTCGATAGTATCGACCAACAAGCATCGACCAAGAAGATTTCGGACAGCAAGCTGGCTTTTTGGGTTTTGGCCCAGATTTGGTCTTCCGAGTCTCGGATCAATAGGAAACTTGGGAGATAGTCTAAGCACAACATAGGGACACTAATTATCAAGAATTTAACATAATCCAATGGTCCATTTAGAAATCCCCAAATTGATTCATCAAGGTCAAGAGTTGTTAAACATGGCATTAGCTATATCTTAATGCAAATTGGGGGAAAACATAGGGGATTAGATAGGGTCACTTAGAAGCAACATTGAACTCATAGGCTTAGATTAGGTTAATCATAGGCTTCATCTCAATTTTGGTAAACAAAGCAAGTTGGTGAGCAATAAATCATGGAAATGTGTAGTTAATGATCATGAGGTGAAAAAATCATAGTCATATCGGTGAAAACATCAATATATGAGGTATAGAAGGCTCATGGCAAGGTGTTTGCAAGGTTGCAGCACCTTGGCCATGGTCCCAACAGTAAAATAGAGAAAAGAGGAGTGAGAAAGTGATTAGGAGAGAGAGTCATACCTTGAGAGTGGAACAAGAAAGTGGAAATGAGTGGTTGGCAATGATTAATGGAGTAGATGCTTCACCATTGCCAAGAAGAAGTTCTTGAGAGGCTCTCCCACGTTCTCAGATGTTGAAAACGCTAGAATAGGGCTCCAGTCTCGAGGAATAAATAAATAGAAAAGAATATTCCAGAGAATCTTTAAACCTGGGTTCAGCAAACCTGTTGGTCGATACATTTGGTCGATAGTATCGACCAATAGTATCGACCAAAACATGTTTCTGCAGAATTTAACAGAAAAGTTCAGCAACTTTAGGTGTGGACTTGGAAGGCTATACAAGGTCAAATTGCATGGGGTTTTCTCCTACAGTTCACTCAAGAGGTCTAGTTTTAGGGAGTCCATTTGATATCTCAACTGTCTCACTCTTCATCAATGCGCAGACTCTAACTTAACACTGACAATGTGCTCAAGGAAGGAGCAGCATCATCAATGTCCATATACTGGAGTTCCGACACCACGTCATCAACCAGCAGGGCCCATAAGTCCCTTCTACCACTACTTTGGGTCTTCAGACCTACAAACACAACAATGACTAGGTCAGGTCAAGGTTAGGTAAAAGCTGGATTTTACACTAAAGAATATCAGAGTGCGGAATAACAAGATACCAAATCAAAAGACAACTGTAGAGCATAGCGAAAATATACCCCACAACATATGCAGAAGGTAGATCGAAATCTAAGCAAGCTCTAAGCTAATAAAAGTAAGATAAAAGTCTAGAAGAAACAAGAGAATCTAATCCACATCTTCAGTCGGCTCTTCTTCTTCTTCAGTCTTCATCTTCTTCACTCTAGGGTCATGCTCTTGAAGCTTCAGATCAGCATCTAGCGCACGATCCCATCGACGAATAAGACGATGTCGGCTGCCATCAATAGGAATCGTCAGTGCAGCCCAAATCCAAGTGTTGGCTGCCTCGCTGTTCATTACCTTGTCCAAGGACATCTAGAGCTGTACCATGTACGGAAAGGTCCTCCGTACTGGGGCATGGGTTCTCTTTCGTACCTGCAATGTTATCTAAAAACAAGTCTCCTGAAGGGTAAGCTCAAAAGAACTTAGCAAGTAATCCAAACACAATAAGCATCTTCACATGCATTCACAAACAAACATATATGCAATGATATAAAACAATAAGTACAATATGCTTCTAACTCTATATATGTATGCTGGTCTCTATTGGCAGACATGCTTTAAGTCATAGCACCATACTTCTTTGGGTAGGTCTCAATTCACTCATCCTCGGTTGGAAAAGGGTCCTTCGTCCATCTTGGACAATCCATGGCTGGGGATTAAGTCACTGCTCTCTCACATCACCATTGGTCTAAATACTGGCGCATGTCAGGGTTAAGCCTAGCCCAATGAAAGTCATTTACTTAGTTATATCAACTCAGATCCAGATACGTCCATTCCTCCCCTCTCGGGATCCTTTCCGGTATCCTTCACTCTAGAGTCAGCGTATCTGACTCTCTCAAATACGGACTCATCAACCCTATAGGTCATCCACATATAGTAAACGGGAAGCTCTCATGTCCTCTCACGGGTTGGTTACCGGTCTTGAGCGCCCATGAGCCCAAGTGTATCCATATGCAACCCTACCCATAAATGGCCCCCACAATGTGATTCATGTCCCCTGACGGGTTGGTTACCGGTCTTGAGCACCCATGAATCCCCATTGCTGCCACGGGTCGCTCAGTCTCAATACCCTTCCGAATCGGGTTTGATATAACAGGGGTATTCCTAGCCAAACACTGCTAGACCAATCCTAGGTATGTCAACCAGTAGTTAGGGAAAGAGTCAAGGGGCACCATAGGAAAGCGTCCCATACCACTTCCACTGATGTCCAAAGACAGAAACGCCAATAGGGCATTCTCCATTCCACAACTACGACCTAAGCATCCACATCACATCTTGATTCCAAACATATCATATTCACACTCATATTCACATCATAGTCCATATCACATTCTCATAATCAACAATCAATTATAATATGAAATTAACAATGTGGACAAGCTACTGTAGTTGCAGAAGTATCATGATATAAATGAAACCAAACAACAGTAGTTAAATCATGCATTCATGTCATAATACATAAAAACATGTAAATAGGCATATTGTGAGTTGGAATACTCACCTCGTAATCCGAACTTATAGTCTTCAAATAAGAGATCAGAGAACAGATCCAAAATCACCTAAACAAGCTTGACAAAACATGTATAGGTCATAAGAAGTGATTCCAAAAGATTGGAGTCGAAACGGATAAAAAACAGAGTTACTGTCACTGCAGGTTGATTGATTCAGTCAACCCAGGCAACCTGCCCAGAGAGTAATTCGAGTCCAAAAACAGAATTTTGATCTGAAACCTATTCTATACAATCCGGAATGCTACGAAACTTGGAGGGAATGTCTAACACAGTAGTCTAAGACTAAAAAGCATATTTTAGACATCAAACAACGATCAAAACCATTACTTTCTAATTTGGAATCATACTTTCTATTTTGGTAAAAATCATAGTTTTCATAGAAAACATGCTAAGAATGAAAGAGATGAACTAGAGATGATGAGATCTCATTCGAGTACCTGAACACAGTAAATCAAGAGTAAGAAATCATAGAGATGCATCTAATATGCTAGAAGAAATCAAAATAAGAACATGATCATAGTTTAAGAAGAAATCATGAAAATCATGTAGAGAATGAATATGAAATCATAGCATATAGAATGAGAAGAGATTGTAGAAGATATGATTACAGAGATGCAATATCTTCCTCCTAATCTCATATCAGAGAAGAGAATGATCCTAGTAAGGATGAATCAATAGCATAATAGATCGAATACTAACCTTTGATTGAAGAACAAGAGAGAGAAAGCTTGAGAGTTGAATGTAGATCTTCTTCCACACCAATGGAGGCTTGGAGATGAGTTCCCTTCGTTCTCTAGGTGTTTTGGAGGCTAGGGATACTAAAAACACGAAGTCTTATGGTATATATAGCAATAATGACCTAAATAGAAGATTTTGCTCGAATTCTGTTTACTTGGGTCGAGTGGGTTGGGTTGATTGGCCCAGTCGACCCAGGCTGACAGCATAGCCTAAAACAGGGATTTGAGGGCCTTTCTCTTATCGGATTCAAACGAAACTTTCTACACAACAACTATAACTTACCTAGCATAGGAAAATGGCTTTAAATCATATCTAATCAAACTCTAAGGTCATCAACCAATCTTCTCTTCATCAAGGTGCAGTCTCTTTTCTAAATCAACCAAGCTCTTCAAGTATGGAATTCCATCATCAATTTTCTATGGGTTTTCGAATCTACACTAAGGGAGAGGTCTGACTTGACTTCCTAGGACCTTCTAAACATATCAACACCATACTCAAGGTCCAACTTCAAGGTCAAACATCAAACAAGTTCTTCTTCATCCAAAACAAATAGGGTGTCTAATTTAGGTTTTGGGCTGGATTTCACACTTGGTCTCCTGAGTGGGTCATCTGGGGCGACTAGAGAAGGCGACCAAGGCTCTGTGTATGGATAGAAAGTGTTCAGATTGACATGAAACTTCTCGTTTGGGTTCCAAACTATTCTGAAATTAATTAAAAAATTCTGAAATCATGATAAGACATTATCTAGCATAAATTGGAGATCAATCATGACACAAAGAATGAAAACCTAACGAATCCTATATTAGGTTTTCTCAGAAATCATACCGCAAGATTCATGGAAGAGCTAGAGTAAATGGGGATTCACTCTAGAGTAGAGAGGATGGAAGATATAGGTCTGAAATCATAATAGATCATGTCACATCCCCCTAGCTAGTACCTTAACTACAATACCTAGAGGTGTGATCCAAAGCCTTGAAGATCAATTCTCTACAATCATCTGCCACATATCACAACAGTATAATCAAGAGCAAAGAATAATCATTGTATAAATATTGTCACATCCCTCCAGCCGGTACCCTATCTGGAATACCCAGAGGTGTGATCCACAACCTCAAAGATCAAGTTTAGGGCGATCATATCCCACATAACACAATAATATAATCAAGAGCAAGAACAAGTCGTTGTATTAAAGTAAATTAACAAACAATCAAGTACTTGGATCTCGAAGGATCTCAAAAGAATACCAAAGTGCGAAATAAAAGATACCAATCAAAGAGATGATTGTAGAGTATAGCGGAAAATAACTCTACAGACCAACGCGGAAGCTAGACTAAATCTAAGATAATACAATTGAAATAAACTGCGGAAAGTAAAGAAACAAAGAAGTTTAAGAGTCAAATCAAGTCTTCCATCGGTTCTTCTTCTTCTTCTTCAATCTTCGTCTTCTTCACCTTGGGCTTATGCACTTGCATCCCTGGATCTTCATCTAACTCTCGATCCCAACGGCGAGCAAGACAGTGTCTACTACTATCAATAGGAGCCATCAAAGTTGTCCATACCGGTGTATGGGTCATACCACTGATCACTAGCTTCTCCCACTGTGTCCGCAATTGTATTATATAAGGAAGGGTCCTCCATACTGGTGCACGGGATCTCTTCCAAACCTGCAAAGTCATCTAAAAACATATCCTCTGAAGGGTGAGCTTAAAAGAACTCATCAAGCAGTTCAAATACAATTGACAATTATAAACAATCACAATCTTAAGATCAAGAACAAGAATAAGGCATGAATGCAAATGATATGAAACAGTATGCAAGTGTGCTTCTAAATCTATATATGCTGGTCTCTAGTGGCAGACATGCTTTAAGATAAACACCATACTCCTCTAGGTAGGTCACAAATCACTCTCCCTCAACCATCTCGGTATCTTGGGTTCTCCGGTGGTAATTGGGTCTTGCATCCCTCTCGGACATTCCATGGCTAAGGTTTAGGTCAACACTATTGCTCACCACCATTGGTCTGAGTATTGGCGCGTGTCAGGGTTAATCTTAGCCCAATGCAAGTCATTTACTTAGTTATATCAACTTAAGGTTCGATACTTCGATTCCTTGCCTCTCGTGATCCTTTCCGATATCCTTCCCACTAGAGTCATCGTATCCTATGGCTCCAACCACCATTGGTATGAGTATTGATGCATGTCATGGTTATACCTAGCCCAATGCAAGTCATCTATTGAGTCATATCAATTTCTGTCACATCTCCCCAGCCGGTACAGGGAAATCTAGCCCTATCCTAACCCTGACCTTGACCCGGAAACCCGGTTGTTTGTAGGTCCAAAGACCCGGAGTAAAGGAAGTAGCCAACTATGGGCCATCTCAGTGGAAGACATGGTGTTTGACCCAGAACCCATGGAAGTTGATGATGGTGTTCCATACTTGGAAGTTTGTGCTGATATGGAAAGAAAGCTGCAGTTTGTTGAAGATGAGTCTAGTTGATGGACTTGAAGTATAGGGAGACATGATTCGAAGGCATTTCTCTATACTAGGTAAGTCATATGTTGTGTTGGGAGAAGCCCATGAGGTTTGGACTTGAGTTGGGCCTCCAATTCCCTGATTGGGCCTTACTAGCCAGCTTGGTCAAATAGTTGGTTGATTGGGCCAATCGACCAACAAGTCCAGCAATTCGAAAAAATCCTCTGTTTAGGGTTTTTCACTTTCTATTTAAGTAAACTTTGTGTTTCTTAGTATCCTCTGCCTCCAAAACTCTCAGAGAACATGGGAAGACTCTTTCAAAGCTCTCTTTGGTGATTTCAAAGGATCTTTGCTAGATCTGAAGCTTCTCATCTTCGATCTGTCAATCTAAGGTTAGTGATCTCTTCTGTGTTGTGATTTATTCTTCTACAATCTTGTTCTTGATTGAGACTATGAAGAAGATGCTGCATCCTTGCAACCATCTCTTCCATAATCTCCTTCCATTCTTAAGGGTTTATGATCATCATAATGACCTTAACCCTAACCCTGGTAAACTCTTCTTGAAACCCTAATTTTCTTTTGATTCACTTTCTTAACATGATTGAATCTAATTTTCATGATGGACTTGTGTATGATTTCTGATTTTCTTCTACTAGGATGATATCTAATCATCTCTAGTCTTTCCCCTGTATTCATAGTATATTTTTCATTGAAAACTAGGGTTTTTCACCAAATTGGGGAATCATGATTTCAAATTGGAAGGTAGTGTTTTTAATAATAGTTAATGCCTAATCTATACTCCTTTAGTGTTAGAATACTATTCTAAAGGTTTCCTCCAAGTTTCGTACAGTTTCGAATCTTGTAGATTGAGTTTTGGATCAAAATCCATGTTTTTGATTCTTACTGACTCACTTGGTCGACTGGGTTAGTAGACCAACCAGTCGACCAAGAAAGCCAGTAGCTCTGTTTTTCGCTCAGTTTGATTCGTTTGCTCTCCAATCTTTTAGGCTTCTTTCCTAATGTTGTATCTATGATTGTTAGGGGTTTATTTGCTAGGTTTGGAACCTCTCTCTTTGATCTTTGGATAATCATCAACGCTAATTAAGGTTAGGACAGTTATCTCCATAATGACATAGATTGCATGTATGTTAGTTTCTGATTTCAGAAACTCTTAGATTCACTACTGATATTGTACTTTCTAATTATGATGTACTGCTGTAAGTACAGTAGCACCTTACTTATGTTTTCTCTTTCATTATTCGAGCATATATGCATGCTTACTCATGTATGTTGTTTAATGAATGGATCATGCTTTTACATATTCTTTTATATGTTGAGATGTCGGTTATGTATGATGTGACTAATCTGAGAATGTGATTAATTAGGTATGATTTGGGATTGGAAAGTGTCCTTTTGACATTTCTGTCATTGGACATCAGTGGGAATAGTATGGGATATTTCCAATGGTGACCCTTGACACTTTCCCGGATTATTGGTTGTCATACCTAGGGCTGTCTAGCAGTGTTTGGCTAGGATGTCCCCATTATATCAAACCCGATTCTGAAGGGTATTGAGACCGAATGACCTGTGGCAGCAATGGGGATTCATGGGCGCCCAAGACCGATAACCAACCTGTGAGAGGACATGAATCACATTGTGGGGGCCATTTATTGGTAGGGTTGCAAATAGTAGACTTGGGCTCATGAGCACTCAAGACCGGTAACCAACCCGTGAGGGGACTTGAGAGCTTCCCGTCTATTATTTGTGGATGACCAGTAGGGTTGATGAGTCCGTAGTCAGGGACTATGCTAACTCTAGTGTGAAGGATACCAGAAAGGATCGCTAGGGGCGAGGAATGGACATATCTGGAATTGAGTTGATATGACTAAGTAGATGACATGCATTGGGCTAGGCTTAACCTTGACATGCGCCAATACTTAGACCAATGGTGATGTGAGAGAGCGGTGACCTAAACCCCAGCCATGGATTGTCCTAAGGGATGCCGGACCCACTACCAAACGGCGTTGTAAAGCATGTAAAGCATGTCTGCCAATAGAGACCAGCATACATAGAGTTAGATGCATACATACATTTTCTGTTTCATATCATACTGCATCATGTTATGTTTTGAAATCATGTTATTTATGTTGTTGTGAGTTAACTTGCCTTGCTGAGTTCATTCGAACTCACTCCTTTTTGTGCAACCTCTTTTGTTAGATTACTCTACAGGTACTGAATACTATGAAGGCCAATATGAAGAAGCACCAGTTGAAGAAGCGTACTACACGCAAGGTGTTGGCAACAATGAAGATCACATTGATGATCCCACGAGTGATCACGTTGCGTACTACGATTAGACTTAATGTGGAGTGGGAACGTCTGAGTTGGATTGATGAAGTCCATTATTATGAAGACGTTATCTACAAAATAGAAGACTCTTAGTTTAGTTTGACATTCTTTTCTTTACCTTCCTTTAAGAACAGTTGTATTTCTTTTTAGATTTACATGCTACATTCCGCTGTAATTGTGGAGTGAGATTCCGCCTCACTCTACTCCTTTTTGATGTTTACATCTGGTATCATTTTCTGCACTATGATTATACTGTAATTAGTTTCCTTATTTGGATCTCTCATTTATATCATTATACTTTGATTATATTCGTTCATGATTATGTTATTGCTTATGTGGGAGGATGATTTCCTCGATACTTGATCTCGGGGCTGTGGATCACACACTCGGGTATGCCAGATAGGGTACCAGCTAGGTGGATGTGACAGGTACCCCATCTGGAATACTCGGAGTTGTGATCCATAGCCCCAAAGATCAGTTCAGGGCGATCATATACCCGCATAGCACAGTAATATAATCAAGAGCAAGAGTAAATCATTGTATTAAAACAATTTAAGATACAATTAAAAAATGAACCTCAAAAGGATCACAAAAGAATATCAGAGTGCAGAATAAATGATACCAAAACAAAATCAGAGTATAGAGTATGGTGGAAATAAACTCTATAGTCGGAGCAGAAGGGTAGATCAAATCTAATGTACTGCAACCGAAAAATAAAGAAGTAAGGAAATCTATAACTATTCTACGTCTTCCATCGGTTCTTCCTCTTCTTCTATGACCTTCGCCTTTTTCACCTTGGGCTTATACAATTGCATCCTAGGATCTGCATCCAACCCACATTCCCAATGACGAACAAGACGATGTCTTCTACCATCAATAGGTGCCATCATAGTAGTCTAGACTGATGTTCGGGTCTTGCCATTGGTCACCAACTTCTCTCAATGCATCCGCAGCTGCATCATATAAGGAAGGTTCTTTGCACAAGTGCTCGAGATCTCTTCCATCCCTGCAATGTCACCCAACAAACTTTGTCCCAGAAGGGTGAGCTCAGAAGAACTCAACAAGTAGTTCAATCATAAGCAACAATTACAAACAGTTCAGAACAAATATGATGCAATATGATATGAGATAGTAATGCAAGTATGCTTCTAACTCTATGTATGCTAGTCTCTAGTGGTAGACACACATTCAGATAAAACACCATACTCCTCTAGGTAATTGGGTCACTCTCCCTATTGGCTCTTAAGCACGTCTTTTGGGTTCTCATCAGTAATTGGGTCCTGGCATTCTTCTCGGACTTTCCATGGCCTGGGGTTTAGGTCACTACTCATCTCACTCCACCATTGGTGTGAGTATTGATGTGTGTTAGGGTTATACCTAGCCCAATGCACATCATCTACTGAGTCACATCTACTTTAATGTAGGATACTTCCATTCCTCGCCTCTCACGATCCTTTCCGATATCTTTACCCCTAGAGTCACCATCTCCTTCTTGGCTATGTAGACTCTTAACCCTATTGGTCATCCACATATAATAAACGGGAAGCTCTAGTGTCCCCTCATGCTTCTCGCACTCTTGGGCACCCAAGAGCCCAAGTGTGAAATCCCTCAAAACCCAAATCCGGAAATCCTTAGTGAAGATCCCATTTTTGGAAACCTTTTCTTACTTTGGAAGAAGAGGTAACTTAATTGATGTTGGATTGGAAAGGTGGACCATGAAAACAGTGATGACACCCTTGGAAGGTCTTATAAAACCAGGTAAGAGCCCTTTCTTAAGTTGGAGAAGGACCCAAGAAGAACTTGTGGCTTTCGGAGACCAAAGGATCAATTTGACCAAGGGGGCATTGCTTGGTCGATTGCCCTGGTTGTCCCAAGCGACCAAGGCTTCCTCTAAGGCAGAATTGTCACTTTTGGAAAAATTAGGTTTCCGGAGCTCTATATATTCTAACTTTGATCTAATTCGTACCACTTCACCTCTAAACTGTTGGAGAACGTGAGAAGAACCCTAGAGCTCTCTCTTCAAAGCCAAGGAAGATCCCCAAGCATCCGTAGGAGTTTCTCCGTCGAATCCTCTTCTACATGGTTAGTATTTGCATCTATTCTCTCTACTGTTTCAACCCATTGTTGTGATTGTGAGGAAGGTCTTATACTACTGTAATGACCTAATCTCTAATCCTCAAACTCTTAGAGTGAATCCCCATTCACTCTATTCCTTCCGTGGACAACACAGTGTTATTTCGGTATCAAACCTAGTGTAATCTTCTCGATCTTAATTCTACTTGTGTTGTTTGACCTCTAACCTATGCTAAATCTATTCTTTAGTAAATTTTTGACCATGATCTACTGTTTTCTTATCTCTAGAATGAATCCCCATTCATTTTAGTCTATCTATGAAATCTATGGATCGACTTTGGATTAAGTCTATTATGTGATACGATAGATTTATACTCCAATGACCATGTTAGATGCTTAGAACATGCTAGATAGTCTTAATATACTATTTCAGAATATTCCTATTAATTTTGGAGTGTTCTGAACTCGAACGATGAATTTTCGACCAAATTGGAGTTTGCTATCCATACACAGCAGGCTTGGTCGCCTGCCTTGGTCCCCCAAGCAACCAAGCCCAAGCGACCAAAGAGGTCTGTGACAGCAACTTTGCTCTGTTTTGCCTCCGTTTCATTTCCAATAATTAGGGTTTGATCCTTATGTTCTATACTTGTTTGTTTAGGGTTATTTTGGTGATTTTAGACTTACCCTTTGACCTCTTTCTTTAAAGATTATGAATCAAATATAAGGTGAGTAGGTAGAATTAAACAGGTTTGGTGCATCGACTCGGCCTGACCCAGCATGGGTTCCTGACAAAGCATAATGGTTTGTTTGAGGTTTAGAATATGTACAACTGGTCTTGTAGCTAATGTAGGTAAAAAATCGTATATTGACCTATATACCATATCTTTCACCAAAAGAATATATCATATCTTCAAAACAAGTAAGGAAAATATGTTTACCCCTTTAGACTCATTGATTATTGATCAATAACCTTTTATATACCATATCGTTTACCATTCAAGCTCCCATTGATTTTTTTTTTCGGGTCCAAGGTGAGAATATTATATTAATAAAATATTAAGCTAATACAAAGCTAATAACGGAAGAACCGTCTACTCTTTATTTCATCACAAACCATTTTATATATATATATATATACGAATAGTGGTTGGTGGAACTAATGGGATGGAAAGAATTGGTAATGTATGAAGAGATCCATGATGTACAGCCTGTTCTTCTATACTTTCAAAGAAGGGGAAAACTGAAATAAGATTGTGCTTCCACAAGTTTGAATATTGACAACTTATATTAACTTTTTCATTTGAAAAAAAAAAAGAAAAAGAAATAACTAAATAAAATAAAAAAAAAGATTTACCAATGCTGGATTTTTCACTCTAAATGCATAAGAATATGAGGCTGAACATTGTTACTCCTCAGTAACGATTTGCTCTTCATTTCCTCCTTTCTTATCAACAACTGAAGCTGCCCAAATGGACCAATGTCTTTCGCAGCCCGTCTCCACCCAACGTTTTCAATATGCGAATGGTAGTCTTGAGTCAACTACCCAAGAAAAAAAGATAGTTAGAAAACCACCTTCAGTATTTCAAGATGGATAGAAAATATCTGATGCGTCCAAAATCTGCTCAGCCCTTAGATCTCCTTGCGATGACCTGCAAAACGAAAGCGTTAGATGTGGCCCGACCGCGGGGGTCGGGAGTCCACCTCCGAAGGCTAAGTCAGTTGATGAACTTAATCACAAACGGCTCTACTAGAAGCACAGAGCTAAGGAATGAAGAACTGGGAAAGGTGATCTAGATCGTAAGCCCCTGATAGTTTACGTCTACCAGTCTGTATATGAATCTCTGTCCCTCACCTCGTATGGCAGTGGGGTTTATATAGAGTGTACCTTCGAATCTCCTTCATTGGATGCACTTGAGCCTTCTTCGGGTAGTCGTTGGATCTTAACAGTTAGATCCATTGAGCGATAGACTTCTACTAGTTTGGACTAGTAGAGGACTCCTGAGATAACCTCCAGGTTATGCGATGATTATCCCTTCGATAATGATTAGTAGCAGCCGTCAATTTGAGTCTGCCTTCATTAGGGTAATTAACCTAATCCATAAGTTGGATTAGGGCATGCTTGTCGCTGAACAAGTTTTCTTCCTCAGCAAGCCATCTTACGGATCCGGTTCGCTAGGGAGCGAGTCGATTCCTTCCGTCTGAACCGGAGTCGAGGATCAAACCAAGTATGAACCCGGTTCATCATATTTTCTCCATATCACTAAACATTAACAATTACTAATACAAAAAGAAATGCATAATGTACAATAACATAAGTGAAACAACTGAATTTCATTAATCACATAAGAGATATTTTTACAAGCCTGAAAGAAAATACATATGTGATAGCATAAAAGGAAACTCCTAGCTCTACTTATCTAGGTGATCGACTTCGGCGATCTGTCTGATCTCTCCTAGCTATGAACTCCTCCTCCAATCGTGTAAATCACTCACCCAAGGTGCACATGTAGGACTCTATCCTCCTCTGCCCATCCTTTATAGTCACCTGACGAGCCTCTATCCTCTCCAGTATAGAATGGAGCGATGACTGATGAGAAGCCACACCTGGAGCCTCAGAAGTCGTATGTAATGGACCTCCAATCTCGAAGAACTGCGGTGTAGGAATCTCCTCGTGTCTAGGAATCTCATCCTGACCTCGATCCTCATCTCTATGATCCTCATCTCCCTGATCCTTAATGTCATCCTCACCCTGAGTTGGAACCCCGTAATGGTCATCATCATTATCATCTCTGTGCCCATCCCCATCATCATGATCATCATCATCACCACCATCATCCTCTGTGTCATCTGCACCCTCAGCGATGTCACCCTCATCCTCTGACCTAGCTGCGTCGCGAAGCCCCTATGATATCCCTGGTAGTGAAACTGATCGCTCTTCCTCCAACCATAGAATCGATGACAATCCTAGTGCTATACATTTAGGAAATTGTTCCTGAGAATCGAGCTGATCTCTCATAGCCCGACAGTTTTCCTCCAGCCATGTCAATCAATCTTCTATATTGTATATGTGTGCCTCCATCTTCAAAACTATTGAGCTGAAATAGTTTCCTCCTCATCCTACTGAATCTCCTGATCCTCCGCATCATCATCTTCATCCTAATCTTGAACCTCATTTGCCTCCTTATTCATGTATTATCTCTGCTTGAGGCATAGGAATAGTAATTTGATCTTCACCTCTACCTCTCCTAAACCCTAGGTGTTTTCTTTGTGTTGGTTTGAAGGGAATTTGAAGAGTCATGTTGAGTTTTGCTTTGCATGAGTAAAGGAAGTTAAGTAATGCAATATTTGGTGAAGAGGGGCATTTTGGTAAATTCTTGGAAAAGTTTGTTTTCGATGGAAATTGTGATTTGGACATGTTAGCATGTGTATAGGAATTGGTTTAACATGCTAAGAAGGTTTGTTTGGATAAGATCCATTAAAACCCCTGGAGTTTGGAAAAAAATTTTGCAAGAAGGGCATTTTCGTAATTTTTCGGAAAATAATTCGATTTTGTCAAACTTTCAATTCGAACATTCTAGTGTGTTCATAAGACTTGGATAAACATGCTGGGATGGTTTGTTTGGTGAAAATCAGTCAATTTTGATGTGTAAAAGTAAAAAATTCAGCAACTTTGGAAGAAGAAATCCTCTTGTGGGTAAGGTTTTGTGATTTTTGGAAAGTTGGAATTTGACCGAACGAAGTGCGTGAGCAGTTTCCTCATATTGAAACAGTCATGTAGGAAGTGGTTTGAGGTCAAAATTCTATTTGGTCTGAAAGTGGGACAAGTGTTTGCAATGTTGGATTTTGTTGAACTAAATAGTGAAATTGGTGCAAAGTGTGGGAAATCATTTGGTTGAAGCTTGGTTTGTGAAAAATGGTTGGAACATATTTCTTAACACCCCTAAATATGTTTTTAACCAAGAACAATTAGCATTTCTCAGTTTTGAAGAAAACCAAGAAGTTGGTAAATGGCATTTGCAAGAAAAGAAGTAAGAATGAAGACTATCTTGTGTTGTTGATCAAAGAAGGTTGTAAGTTGTTGTTGAAGCCTCTTGAGAGTCTTGGAACCTTAGGAGCCCTAGATAACCTTTTCCCCTGAGCCAAACTTGAAGTTGGAAGTGTTTGAAATGGATTGAAATAGAGAAAGTGGTCCCTTTAAGGTTGTTTTTCAAGCAGGGTAGATTTTGCTGTTTTGGACAATATTGATTTTGATGCCTTGTTTGGATTTTAATGGCATGTGCAGTTGAGTTAAGTATGTTTGACATGTTGGAAGTCTGATTTTGAATTTGGACATTTTCTCGTAGATTTTTGACTTTCGATTGGTTTGTCAGAATGACCGGAAGAAGGAACAGTGGTGCTTCCTTAAGTCGGAATGGAAAAAGAGTTGTTCCTGGAGCTGGAGTGTCCTCTGGCAATGTTGAAGCCCAGAACCCTCCGAAAGGTCAAGCGACCGGTAACCTATCCGGTGCTCCTCCAGTGGTCAACTACCAAGAAATCATTAATCTTATGGGGAAAATGTTGCAACAGCAGAGCGCACAGTTCAACCGAATCTTGACTGGGATAATGGCCATGCACAATGAGACCCGTGCTGCTGCCCAGGCAAACCCTAACCTTGCTACTGTGCCAGATGTTGGAAAAGTGAAGTTAGGTCACCAGAAGTCCCTGCCCAGTAGAAGTCCTAGCTATGCTAAAAAGACCGACAGAAAGTTCACTAGGCCTACACCGTATTCCACCTTGACTTATCAGCCCCGGACTGTGGGACAAAGTGTTGGGAATGCAAACCTTGATCAAATTGCTGCAGACCCAAGGCCAATGAATCAAAGATCTTTAGAGCTAGTGCGACCTGTAGGACAAAGAGAACTTGTTTGTTTTTACTGCCATCAAAAAGGACACCCTGCCTGTCTCTGCCCTCATAAACCAAGTCATCGAGCTATTTTAGCTACGAGGTTAGTTCAAGCCCCTCCTGCCGGTGAAGTGACTAGCATCGTTGAAAGCGAGTTAGAACCAAAACAAGATCTCGAAACTAGTACGTTGCTCTTAGCCTTTAACTTCTACTATTGATCTATTCTTTACTTATGCATTGTATAAATACCATATGCACTGCCTTGATTTATTCTTTAATTGTTTATTGCATATATACCATATGCATTTCGTTGATCTAGTTTTTGCTTGTGCATTGTATAAATACCATATGCACTGTTTTGATTTATCTTTGCTTGTGCATTGTATGAATACCACATGCATTGCCCTGATTTATTCTTTGCTTATACATTACATACATATCATATATCTTGCCCGATTTAATCCTTACTGATGCATTGCATATAGGCTATATGCATTGTTTTGATTTATTCTTGCCATATGAGTTTGCCTAGTCTTGATTGAAGTGCCTGTGAGTATTGTTTTGAGTTCCTCTTAGTTGTTTAAGAAGTCAACCAAGATTCCAGTGTTCTCTACCTATTAGATCTATTTTTCATTGTACCTTCCATCCCCTGATAAAGTTTCGGTGGAAGAATCACACCCCTGAAGAAGTTTCTTCCTCTTAGTGGAAGCCCAAGTATGCTTTCAATTTCTAGGACGAAATTTTTTTAAGGGGGGGAGATTGTGAAAACCCACATAATCCTAACCTTGCTGTTGTACCGAATGTATACATACCATATGCATTGTTCGATTTATTCTCTGTCATATGAGTTGCCTAGTTTTGTTCAGTAGAAGTTTACCCCAAAGCTAATCTATTTCCTCTACGATTTCTCCTTGTGCCTCCCATTCCCTTTGATAGGAGGGTGATCTTAAATCATTCCCATGACTGATCCTTCTATCCTTGCTGTTCTAGAGTGGATCTCCATACACTCTATAAACTTGTGAATTCTCCACATGATGATTTCGAAGAGAAATCAAATGTGATCTCCATGAATTGTTATTCCTTCTAATTGTTTCAAGACTACAAACTTTTCATCTCCTATTCTTCAGTCAAAGATTAGTAATCTCTCTTGTGTTGTATTGATCTACTCTTGCTATGATTTATTCTTTGTGATTGAGATTACGAAGAAGATGTTGCATCCTTGCAACCATCTCTTCTACAATCTCCTTTCATTCTTAAGGTTTTATTATCTTCATATTGATCTTTGCCATGATCCTTGTGAAATCTTCATGAAGCCATGATCATACTTTCGATTTGATTTCAAAGCATGTTAGATTTACTCCCCTGTTTTCTTACAAAAGTCTTATCGTTATTTGTTTTCCCATAGATTTTAAGAGAAGGAAATCCAATTAGAAGCGAAGTACCACCATTTCTTTAGAAGCCTAATACTCTCCCAATTTTCGAGGAGGAAATTATTTTAAGGGGGGGAGAATGTGAAATCCAGCCCAAAACCTAAATTAGACACCCTATTTGTTTTGGATGAAGAAGAACTTGTTTGATGTTTGACCTTAAAGTTGGACCTTGAGTATTCATGAGCACATTTATGTGTGAAATCTTAGGGCATAAAGCATGCATTTTATACACTTAGAGTGGAGTTACCTTGGGTTTAATGTTGTTTTTGCAGATTTTAGGACTTTTCAAGATTTAAGCAAATATTTGGAGTTTTGGGCTTGAATCATGCTATTTTACACGTCAAGAAGTCCATTCAAATTCTCAAATGCTAAAATGGGCCTGATCTGGAGCATGCTGGGCTAGAGATGTGTGACTATGGGCCAACTCCGAAATATTGAAGAGATAAAGAAGGTAAACTTGATCTACGGCTGAGATTTTAAATCAAATCTACAGAGATATTATTGAGAGAGTCCAAATGGAAAAGAGTCCTTGCATACCTCAATATCTTATCTCATATCTTGGATTTAATTAAAGAAAGAAAAAGAGGAAAAATAATTATATTCAGAAAGAAAGAGAGGAAAAATCCCGTTTTTGAATGCCTCTGTCCAGTTTTGATCAAACCCTTCATCGAATAGTCATCCGATGTCCGATCGTGCTGATTTTTGGAGGAGAGCTTCAAAACTACTTAAACCTCAAATCCAACGGTGGAATTATGCATCTGATCTCTCTAAGTTGGCGCGATTACTACGTCAAAACCCTAATTGGTTGAGTCAGATAGAAACCCTGAGTTTTATTCAAATTCAGCCGTACTTCATATCTCATGTAAACTCTATAAAAGGAGAGCATACTCCATCAAAGGAGAACATGTTCTAGAGCTTAGTAGTAGCATTCTTTCTTCTCTCTTCAGTTTATTTAGGCTTTCTCTAGTTTTCTTTGCTTGCATTAGTGAGATTTAAATTTCTAGATTCAATGTTTAGGTTTAATCTTTTTATGTAATGCAATTCAAGTTCAAGCTTCAAGTTCAAGTTTCAAATTTTTTTAGATTCGTTTTTCTCTGGATCTAGCAATTGCAGATTTAGATCATTCTAGATCTAGATCTGGTTGTTAGGGTTGGTTGAAATTCGAATCGTTTGTTCAATTCGCAAGTAAGTAACCTTCTTTATTAATCTTCTCTCCTCCCTCCATTCCCGCTTCTATCTACCCCTCCATATTCTTAATTTAGGATTTACTTTCAGCATTATTTATTGTTCTCCCTTCCCCTGGATCCTTGATCAGAGATGCCTACAGTCGTGCCTCTCTTTGGTTAAGGCTTCCTTCTCCTTTAATTGCTTTGTTTATTACTTTGTTATTTACTTTCTGCCTATTCATTCATTATCTCGGACCACATAACCGGAGCAAGCCTACAGTCGTGCCTCTACTTCTGGTGACGGGTGGTGTTGCATCTGCATTTTAGCTATTTCCTTTTCCTTTTATTGCTTTGTTTATTTCTTTGTTTATTGCTTTGTTTATTGCTTTGTTATTGTTCGCATTTTTTTCCTGTCTTTTATTTATGCATTGATTGTGTTTAATTTATTTTTCGTTTCAATTCGATTGCATTAGACATATAGAGTAGGATCGTTTAGTTTAGTTAATTATTAACAAAAAAATTGAATCATTCCACTCTCGCATTACTATTAAGAAGTTCAATTCTAAGTGGCATATCTCCCTGAGATCGATCCGTTAGCTACACGATACCGTGCACTTGCGGTTACTTTTAAAATTCACAAACAAGTTTTTGGCGCCGTTGCCATGGAGGTATTGGTCCACTTTATTTTTCTAATTCTTAGGTAAATCGAAGTGTTTTAAAAAAAAAAAAAATCAAAGATATTACTCTTAAGTTGAGTAGAAACAAAAACGTATAGTAGTTCCCACTCTACTGCAGAATCCCCAGGATTCGATTGTAGGTGGCTTCGAAGACTATACGGATTCCCTTGCTGTCAAACCTATACAGCGCTCAGCTATACGACAACCTTACAGCTTTGGAATCATTGTTTCAATCTTTGTGGTGGGAAATTCACTACTTTCCTTTTGTTTTTGTTATTTTCTTTTCTTTTATTCTTTAGTTAATTTATTTTTATAAAAAAAATAAAAAAATTTCATTCTCTCATAAGAGCCATTAATTGCATTAGGGAGTTAGTGCATGTGTGTCTGGACTCGTGATTCTACAAATAGAATTGTCCAAGTGTCTAACTTGACCATGGAAGGTCTACCTCCACCACCTCCACCTAAGAGTCTTAGGGATAGATTTTATCCTACCCGATCTGCACAACCTTCCTGTATACGTTTACCTGAAGTGAGGGGTAATAATTTTGAGCTCAAATCTCATTATCTATCTATGTTACCCCAATTTCATGGGCTACCTGATCAAGATGCATATTTGTTCCTTAGGGAGTTTGAGGAGGTTTGTGTTCTTATGAAGGTACAACAACTTACTGATGATGCCGTAAGACTACGGTTTATTACCTTGGCATTAAAAGACCAAGCAAAAAAGTGGCTTTATAGCTTACCTAGGGATAGCATTATCACATGGGAACAATTTACTGTCCTATTCTTGAAGAAATTCTTTCCTTTCTCTAAGACGAACAAAATAAGAAATGATACTCTTCAATTTCGTCAGAAACCCAATGAGTCCTTTGCTAAGGTAATGCCCTCACCATGGTATAGAATTATGGCATTTATGCCAAATAATTTATGAGGGTATCGATTACCAAACAAAGCAACTTTTGGAATCAATGCGCCCCACAGGATTTACATCATTCACTGATGATTCCGAAGCTTGGAATTTTCTTTTAGACCTAGCAGACAGAACTAGAGAATGGGAGTCAACCCAAGAGTCTAAAAGGACTAGTAGGGGATATTTTGTTGATAGCCAAGTTCATAAGGAAGTACAAATAGATAACATTTTGAAAAAGTTAGAGACTTTGGTAGTTAAAGCTGCACCACCAAGTCAAGCACATTTTATTGACAAATCTATTGCTATGTGTGCATGGTGTCAGTCTCCTACACATGTAATTGAGGAATGCCCTAGCTATTCTGGAGGCCAACATGAAAATGTCAGTGCGATGTTTCCAAACCCGTATAGTAACACGTACAATTCCGGGTGGAAGAATCATCTTAACTTTTCATGGTCTCAAGGGCAAAACCAAAATGGATTAAGCAATTATTCCACACAAAATCAATTTGGTGCCCCTCAAAAACAAAATGCCCAATTTTCTTATAATCCAAATGTCCAGTTCCCTCAATCCTCTAATTTTTCAGAATTCCAATTTAGCTAGGCCTGCCAATCCACCTATTGTGCCTCGTATGCCTCATATTGCACAAAATCAATCACCACCTGGTTTCAATAGAGGTAATAATCCAGAGTTTTCTCGTCTTTCTACCTTAGAGAAAAATATGGAAGTACTTTCCAGCACCTTCATGACTTCTATGCATAATATGGAAAAACAAATTTCCACTCTTGCAAGTGCTTTGTCTGAGCGAGAAAAAGGTAAAATGCCTAGCCAGCCTGAGTTAAATCCTAGGACTCAGATTCAACAAAAGCCACCAAATCAAGTCAACCAAGTTGAAACCACTTCTTCTTCTTTAGAGCCAATTACTTCTGTGTATGCATTGAGAAGTGGAAAAGGGTATTTAACAGGTGAATCTCCTATTACTGACTAGATGCAAAACCTTCTAGAGAACCTCAACGTATGATGAGAATATTTTTTAACATTGTGAATGTTTTTCTTGAGATCTTTAGAGATGATTTTTCGATTCACGGTTTTTCTTATTTGGAGTGCCTTCCCCATGATACATTGATATTGAAGATAAGACTAAAGCTTCCCATGATAAGCACATCTTGACTGAAAGGTATACCCCTCATTTGTCTTCTTTGTTTAGCATACATGCATTGAGGACATTGCATTACTTAAGTGTGGGGGGGGGGTATAGCTGCATTGTAGATTTTAACTTTGACTTTTGGTTATTATACATATTCTTTCAATTGCTATGATGTGTGAAATGAGAGTGATTTTGGTACCCATCATGAACACATAAAAACCCTGTTGAGAGGAAGGTAACTTGTATATATGTTGAGATGAGACTTTCCTTAGAAAAATAAAAGGCCCTTAAGTTAAGGCGTCGAACCATCTATGAGTTTTGTGGGTCCTTGTTTCTTTGGTTAGAAGTTGAGATCAATTTTGTGTAGGGCATGACAAAAGAAGAAAAAAGAAGGAAAAAAAAAAAAAAAAAAAAGAAAAAAAAAAAGAGTAGAAAGTAAAAGTTGAATTCCTTGGAACTAGACAGGGCACTCCGACTCAGGAATCGAGGTGACTTGATCGAAACTCTTAGGAAGGAGATTATTGAAAAGAACTCTCGCATCACTGTCTATGTGGGCATATGCAAAGCAAAGCTACAAACTAACTTGGGTTTCTGGTGTCTGCTCCACCATGTCATTCAAGCCAACCGTAGTGGAGTAATGTAGAGTTCACTAATCAAAAGAAAAAAGAAAAAAAAGAGAAATAAATACAAGTGTCATCAATGCCTTGGTAAAATTGTTTGGTCAAAAATACTTCAAAACCTTAGTCCTTGGTCCCCTTACTTTATGAGTGGTTTTGCTTAAAGGAGAGGTGTACTTGAAAGATATAAGGTGAGTCCTTGATTGAGATATATGCTAAGTCTCAAGAATCAATATGTGGTAATAAAGTTCAAGTTTGGGGGATCTTAAATCAATGGTGAGAAAAATTGTCATAGCTATTGATCCTGTATGAGTACTTACCAATTGTTAGAGTTGGAATTTGTAATGTTTTATTTTGAGCTAAAATTGGAATTTTGGATGTACATTCACTGCAAACATCCACGAGACAAAACTCGTCCTCTAGGGGTAACTTAGTGGTTTAAAGGCTTGTTGCACATGCTAAGTGTAACCGTGATTCCTACGAAAGTGAGTTATGATTTATTTTGTTGCACTAGTTTCTTACCTGCATTTGTATTTTTCTTTAATTTTTGCTTGAGGACAAGCTTAGTCTAAGTGTGGGGGAATCTGATGAACACATTTATGTGTGAAATTTTAGGGCATAAAGCATGCATTTTATACACTTAGAGTGGAGTTACCTTGGGTTTTATGTTGTTTTTGCAGATTTGAGGACTTTTCAAGATTTAAGCAAATATTTGGATTTTGGGCTTGAATCATGTTATTTTACACGTCAAGAAGTCCATTCAAATTCTCAAATGCGAAAATGGGCCTGATCTGGAGCATGCTGGGCTAGAGATGTGTGACTATGGGCCAACTCCGAAATATTGAAGAGATAAAAAAGGCAAATTTGATCTACGGCTGAGATTTTAAATCAAATCTACAGAGATATTATTGAGAGAGTCCAAATGGAAAAGAGTCCTTGCATACCTCAATATCTTATCTCATATCTTGGATTTAATTAAAGAAAGAAAAAGAGGAAAAAGAATTATATTCAGAAAGAAATAGAGGGAAAATTCCGTTTTTGAATGCCTCTGTCCAGTTTTGATCAAACCCTTCATCGAACGGTCATCTGATGTCCGATCGTGCTGATTTTTGGAGGAGAGCTTCAAGACTACTTAAACCTCAAATCCAACGGTGGAATTATGCATCTGATCTCTCTAAGTTGGCACGATTACTACGTCAAAACACTAATTGGTTGAGTCGATAGAAAACCCTGAGTTTTATTCAAATTCAGCCGTACTTCATATCTCATGTAAACTCTATTAAAGGAGAGCATACTCCATCAAAGGAGAACATGTTCTAGAGCTTAGTAGTAGCATTCTTTCTTCTCTCTTCAGTTTATTTAGGCTTTCTCTAGTTTTCTTTGCTTGCATTAGTGAGATTTAAATTTCTAGATTTAATGTTTAGGTTAATCTTTTTATGTAATGCAATTCAAGTTCAAGTTTCAATTTTTTTTAGATTCGTTTTTCTCTGGATCTAGCAATTGCAGATTTAGGTTATTCTAGATCTAGATCTAGTTGTTAGGGTTGGTTGAGATTCGAATCGTTTGTTCAATTCGCAAGTAAGTAACCTTCTTTATTAATCTTCTCTCCTCCCTCCATTCCCGCTTCTATCTACCCCTCCATATTCTTAATTTAGGATTTACTTTCAGCATTATTTATTGTTCTCCCTTCCCCTGGATCCTTGATCAGAGATGCCTACAGTCGTGCCTCTCTTTGGTTAAGGCTTCCTTCTCCTTTAATTGCTTTGTTTATTACTTTGTTATTTACTTTCTGCCTATTCATTCATTATCTCGGACCACATAACCGGAGCAAGCCTACAGTCGTGCCTCTGCTTCTGGTGACGGGTGGTGTTGCATCTGCATTTTAGCTATTTCCTTTTCCTTTTATTGCTTTGTTTATTTCTTTGTTTATTGCTTTGTTTATTGCTTTGTTATTGTTCGCATTTTTTTTCCTGTCTTTTATTTATGCATTGATTGTGTTTAATTTATTTTTCGTTTCAATTCGATTGCATTAGACATATAGAGTAGGATCGTTTAGTTTAGTTAATTAGTTAACAAAAAAATTGAATCATTCCACTCTCGCATTACTATTAAGAAGTTCAATTCTAAGTGGCATATCTCCCTGAGATCGACCCGTTAGCTACACGATACCGTGCGCTTGAGGTTACTTTTAAAATTCACAAACAAGTATGGTGTTGATATGTTTAGAAGGTCCTAGGAAGTCAAGTCAGACCTCTCCCTTAGTGTGGATTCTGATGCGTCCAAAATCTGCTCAGCCCTTAGATCTTCTCGTGATGACCTGCAAAACGAAAGCGTCAGACGTGGCCCGACTGCAGGGGTCGGGAGTCCACCTCCGAATGTCTTGAAAATTAACTTTTAGTTGTATTGTATCCTCTTTACATTGGTACTTGGGTTTGCATACTGAGAGACATTTTTACTTCGCTTAGTACTAACTTTAGTTGAGACGCATCCTTCTTAGTACCAAATTTGGAGCCTTAACTAGCTATTCCATTGAAGCAAAATGATCCAAGCAATGAAAACTTAAGTAAACATTTAGAATTTGGAAGATGACAATACATAAGAAACAATAATGTAGTGAAGATTTTAAAGAGAAGAAGTGAACCTCTATAGTGATATCTACAAGAAAGAGAACTTTCTTGCTAATGCCTTGCTCTAGGCAAAACTACTTCTTTAACAACATTCATCTTTGGTACCCATTAGAGAAACTCTTATCACCAAAAAGTCCTCCACCTTGTTATTATCGAATCTGAGAACGTGGTAGAATTGAAAGTCAGGCTCATGTGGTGGTGAACAGATGGGGAATGAAAGATATGTGTTATTGAGCACCCACTTGAATAAACCCATGATCATAAGTTTTTCAGAATATTTTAAATAATTAATAAAATGCTCTAAATTTCCAACCAAACATTAACCTACTAGAAAATTAAGTGAAGATGAAATATCATGCTAAACTAACAAGAATAAAACTATTCAAATTATACAGACGGATCAAAATAAAAAAATAAAAATTGGTAAAACTCAAGAAAAGGTGTCCTAAAATGTGATATGATCAACTTCCAACGATATAGAATGGTAAAGCAATGCCTTTATAATCAAAATATGTGACTAACGGTTTCAAACATGAATTAAATAAATAAACAACTCCAAATCTTACAAATTATAACATGGACAAATAATGCCTAAATGACAACATTCGCTTATTGTTCGACATTAATAAAGATATCCTCTATTGACATTGATCTAAAGTTAAAAATTAAGATATTAAATAAATCAGAGAAGATACGATCGCTTTCAGTGAAGAGCTGCAAGGATTTAAAACTCTAAAAAGGAAATGTGACTTACTAATAAGTAGTTGACCCATTCTTTAAAACATCCAATAATTTAATTGGAAAACCCAAAATGAAATTGTTGGATGGAAAGAACTTCATTTCCTTACAGTCTTCATAGGTACTATAGTTCTTTCGATTGTCGTTCTTTGTCTTCTTGGTAATATACTCAAGGCTTCCTCTTTGGGTTTGTAGCGCGTGTAGAACACAACATTTTTCCTTGAATGCACATGATGAACAATAGGCACGATAAATTTCTATGAAATGGATGAACGACAAGTAAAATATAAGCAACTATACATAAGAAATAAAGATTCAGTGAAGACTGAAGAAGAATAAGTAAATCTGTGCACTGAAATCTTCAAGAATCTCATCATTGTTGTACTCTAAATAGAGCTGCATTTCTGGCAATCCATTAGAGAAACCCTCATCCCTGGTGGTATACGGGTAGGGAACGAGAGAGTTTTTTATTTTTTAAAGTAAAAGCAAATGAAAGAGATAATATCTTAATAAAAATCATACCCCAAAAATAATTTCTTAATAATAAAAAAAAATCATATTTTACCTTTTTTTACTAAAATTGAATTGTCTTTTCAAAAAGTGTCCCATATTACAATATTACAACTTTCTTTTCTAATTTATGATTTATAAAACCAAAATTCTATTTTTTTTTTTATAAAAACAGATTATCACAAAAAAATAAATTTAATAATAATAATAAAATAAAATAAAGTTTGGAATGATTTTCTTCATCTTCCTTTTCTAAATTATGCACGATTCATAATTTTTTGATATTCGCCAGAATATTTTCTTTTTCTGATTCTATTTTTTTTTTTAAATGAAGAAGTTCAGAATGATTTTATTTAACTTCTTTTCCTAAGTTGTGATTTATAATTTCTATAAAATCCGTTGATTTTCTTTTCAGATTGGATTTTACAAATTTTATAAAATCAAAATATTATTTATGACTTTTACAAAGAGGAAATTTTAGACCGGCTTTCTTTTTTTGTTTTTCTAATTCATAGTTTGTGATTTGTGGTTATTTGAAATTCATTGCAAAATTTCTCTTTTCTAGAAATTTTTTTTTCCGAAAAACCTTTTACAATGGGAAAGTTCGGAATGATTTTATTCAATTTCTTTTCCTATAGTTGTGATTTATAATTTCTATAAATTTGTTGGTTTACTTTTCAAATTGGATTTTACAAATTTTTTAAAATCAAAATATCATTTATGACGTTTACAAAGAGGACAACTTATATAGGCTTTCTTTTTTTGCTTTCCTAATTCTTAACTTGTGATTTGTAGTTTATTCAAATTCATTAGAAAAGATATCTTTTCTAAAAAAAAAAATACTAAGGATATCAACAATTTGTGAGACAGAGAAGAAAATGATAAAAAGAGTAATAAAAAAATAGGTCATTTAAATTTAAAAAAAAAAGAATAATTACTATTGCCCCCTTGTACTTTGGTTTTATTACTACTCAAACCTCTTTCTTTATAAAATCATTGTTGCCCACCTCAGTTCTAACGGTGTCAAGTGATTGTTAACATCAAATATGTAATGCCTATTTTGCCCTTTATTAAAATTAAGAAGTTAAAATTTTGACATTACCTTCATTTATTGAAACTATATTGAATGTCAATTATATTTTTAAAATTCTTTGTTTTAAAATCAATTTTGGCTTTGATAGGACTGCACACTTATGGTTGTTGAAACTCTTATGTTCTACTTAATTTTTTCACAATCACAATGATGGAAATTTTACAAATAAATTAGCATATAAGATGCATATATTAGGTGATTTTAAATTTCCAACTTTGAATTACATTTGATATTTTCTAATACTTTAATTTTTATTTTAAGTTTTATTTAATTACATATTTCCTTTATTTGGCGATTTCTTTTTAGAGAAGAAAAATCAAAATTTGGTTTCTTTTTAGAAAAGAAAAATTAATTTAAAGTTAATTCTTTTTCTCATAATTAATTAAGGATATTATTATAACTTGACAAAAGAGTAAATAAGTAAAGAGATAATTGCAGGGTTATTTTTGGGATTTTGAAAAAAATATATGGATGCCACATCATCAATAAACTAACGGAGCTTAACGGTAAGGGGCATTAGTAATTTTAGACAAAGTTAAAAGTTGGATTAGAAATTCTAAAAAATACAAGGGATAAAGTAGTAATAAAATCAAGGGTAATTTTCATCTAGACCCCCTAAGGTTTGGTCCATGTCACTTTTAGTCCAAAAAAAGTTTTCTTTTGCATATGGCTCCCCTGAGATTTCTAGAAATGACTTATTAAGGACAAATCATATTTTTGTTGACCAAAATACCCTTATGGTGCAATGGTCAAGATTGTACCATAAATACCTTTTCGATCTAACGGTGTACGTTAAAAAGACAACTTATAATTACAATTTTAAACTTTTCATTTTATATTCTAGGGTCTTAAGATTTTAAATTTACAAACTTATACCCTTGATTGAAACTCAATAAAATCCTATTCCCATTCTGTAGAAAACCACACTTCCAAGAATATTGGGATCTACAAAATACCTAGGTTATTTCTTGAAGGTTCACTGCTTACTTCGACAACGTATGAATCTGAAGATAGAAACCGAATAGACAACTAATACATTTCACTGAAAACACTAACCCTATAATATTCCTTGAAGATTAAGGAAGACGATTTCCCAAAATCTGAACCAGTTCGATCAATTTTAGCTTCCACAATGGATTCCTTTCCCAATTCAGCTTCGAATACTCCAATTTACTTCTCTTTAAATAACCCTTATTCAATTTAACGTTCCCTGACCGAAAGATTACAATTTAGAGTATGTATGAGAAGGTATGAAATGACTCGAGGGTTACCATCTTTCCAACTTCAAAAATATTCTCCTGGGAAAATGGGAAGTAGGCGATCTGGAAGGTAAGAAAGAATCTCACCTCTTCTGATTCCGATCTTCTTCGACAAATCTTCCCTTTCACTTGCGTTCAATCGTGCCATGGTTAGGGGACAAGAAGACTAGAGGAGCAGTAGCCTTCATCTTGCCGTGATGCTTGAAGCGTGTTGAAGAGAGGTGTATTCTGTCGCTTGGCCATGTCTCTTTTTCATCAGAACCTGTCTGCAAAGAGAAGAGAGTTCATCGAAGTCGTCTCTGTAGTTTAATCCCTCAGATATTCTAGGGTTTTTTTCAGTGAAATGTATTCGTAATGAGTTGTCTATTTGGTTTCCGTCTTCAGATTCGTACGATCGAAATAAGCGGTGAACCTTCAAGAAATAGCTTAGGGCCTGTTTGGTTACATGAGTCTAGAGATTTCAAATATCTAGAGATTTCAAATCTATAGATTTCAAATCTATGGAGTTATAATTTATAAAATTAGATGTTTGGTTGTGGAATGAAATATGTGGATTCATCCTAAAAAACTATTTGATCGACGTGATTTTTGTGAATGTGCAAATGTATAGTTTTTTTGAAATCTCTGGATTTCACCCCTTACCCTTAAATCTACAGATTCACGTTTTTAGTGTAAAAATGTGAATCTCTAGATTTCATGAATCTAGAGATTTTTACAACCAAACGGGTATAATTCTCAGATTCATGAATCCAGAGATTTGAAATCTCTAGATTCATGTAACCAAACAGCCCTTAAGTAGTCTTGTAGATCTCAATATTCTTGGAAGTGTGGTTTTATTTTCTTTCAGAATGGGAATGGGATTTTATTGGGTTTCATTAAGGATATAAATTTGTAAATTTGAAATCTTAAGACTCTTGAATATAAAATAAAAGGTTAAAATTGTAATTATAATTTGCCCTTTTAACGTACACCGTTAGATTAAAATGGCATCTATGATACAATCTTGACCATTGCACCATAAGGGTATTTTGGTCATCAAAATTATAATTTGTACTTAATTAGTCATTTCTAGAAACCTCAGGGGAGCCATATGCAAAGGAAAATATTTTTTGGACTAAAAGTGACATGGACCAAACCTTAGGGGGTCCAGATGAAATTACGCTAAAATCAAAGTACAAGAGGTAACAGTAATTACCCCTAAAAAAAATGATACAATAGTAAAAAAAAAAAAATTTGCCATGAAATAAGAGATCATATTTTACCTTTTTTTAACTAAACTTGTATTGCCTTTTTAAAAAAGTGTCCGATATTACAATGTTACAATATTTCATTTTTGTTATAAAATAAAGAGAAAATATATTAGATACAAAGAAGAAAGACAAGATGAGTTCAATCAGAACTAATTCATAAGCCAATTGTAATAGGGAGAATTTATGACAACATTTTGGCCTGATGCGTACAAATGATGCTTTGTTCTCATAAACAATGGTTTATCAATTAATTGGAGACAATTAATAAATAATTTTACCAAACCATTTTGGATATAAACATGAGTAACAGGCTATTCAACTGTGATCTCAGTTGTTATACAATAATCATAAAGCCTGAGATGTAAATTCACCAGCATTATCAAGATAAACTGTCTTTATCTTATAATTCATAAATTATGCTCTTAATCTCATTATTTGAGCAAACAATCTCGCAAACATCAAATTGCGAGTTCATAATGAACATACATGTGACCACTTTATAGATGCATCTATTAAAATCATATATTATTTGAATGATCCACATGATGGGTGAATGGGCCCATACATTTCACCCTCTATACGTTTTAAAAACGTAGAATGTTCAATCTCAACTTTAGCTGGTGAATATTTAATAATAAATATTTCTTGAAAACAAACAATACAAGAAAATTCACTTAATTGAAGAATCTTCTGGTTCTTCAATGGATGACAATTGAATTTTCAATAAATTTTCGCATCATACTTGATCCGGTATGGTCCAACCGGTTATGCCAAATAATAAAATTATTAGAATCAGTGTTCATTTGATTTACCCAAGCATGTGTTTCAACCATGCGATATTCGTGTAGTACAAATTGGGAGAAATATCTAATAACTTTGTATAGATATTTACTTATACCATTATTTGTAGTTTCAATCTGATAATAATTTTGGCAAATAGCTTTGAAACTTAATAAGTTTCTTTGAGACTTACTACAAAATAATGAATTATTTATAACCAATTTTATCTCCCAGATAATAATAGATTAGCTCTTCCGGAGCTTCCAATCAATGTTGTACTACCGATTTTATATGAACATTGGCTTCCGTATCATCAAATAAGAGAAATATGTATATTTTTCTCTCAAGATAATATGCATAAAGATATAAGAGAATATTCACATTCTTCATCAAAATGAAACAAAATATATTAAAAGATATATAGAAAGTCAATAAAAAAATTTATAGAAGAAAAAGATTAAATTTAAGATAAACTAACATATGAGATGAGATTTGAAGAGAAAAGAATTACATAATCAAATCTTCAACTATTATCTTCAAAGAAGTTTGCAGCATCTAGATATGTAGTACATGTGAGGCCATCAAAATCATTCCTTTTATAGGCAAAAATTGCTCAAGTATCATGATTTTGGAAAATCTAATTTATCTCCACATTATTTTTATTTCTTTAATTAAGGCTTGACAAAGCTTAATTAAATATTGTGGAGTATGATAGATACGTGTCTAATAGCTTTCATACCACATCGGTAAAAAATATTATCTTCACTTCTTGAATTGTTATATTGAGAATCCTTATTATTCTCTTATTACTTCCATAATAATGACGGTAATTATTCCGTCTTTTGCCTCATCCTCTTCTACAGTCATGATCATAATTTTAATTTTGCCTTCTTTCGTGCATATTATGAATTGCTGCATTCACTTCAGGGAATGGAGTAAAACTAATAAGATGAGCTTCATGACTTTTCATTAATAGTCCATTATTTTACTCAGCCACAAATAGGCATGATATCATTCAGAGTATTTCTTAAAACTCCTTTTACAATATTACTATTGTAACAACAAATCTGAAACTTGAAAATTTGCTGGGATATTTTCATGAATAATATTTTCTCCTTATAATTTCAAAAGAGAATTAATTTCAAATACTACAGAATCGTATTTATTTACGCTTCAAATCTTGCAACTTCATGTGCATCTCGAGAATCGTATCTTCTTGATTTACGTTTCAAATCTTTCAACTTCATGTGCATCTCGTAGAACCGTATTCATTTACAATTTCAAATCTTGGAACTTCAGATGCATTTAACAATCTTTGTGGTGCAAAGCTAGCAGCCACTATATACAATAAATAAAACCACAATCATTAAAGCAACATAATATCTTATTATTTGATTGATTCTTATATTCAATAAAACACATACCTTTTATCATGATGCACTTACATTTCAAGATGGACAAGGTAAACTCCATTGTTTACAAAAACGTGCGAGGAGATCGATCATTATTTTCACTTTGGAATAGAAAACATAATGATACATTGTCTGCTGTCTTTCTTCTCAAAACGCAATACTTCGAGCGGATTCGTTCTTCGAGCGGAATCGTGCTAATAACGTGTTATAAAATAAAGAGAAAATATATTAGATACAAAGAAGAAAGACAAGATGAGTTCAATCAGAACTAATTCATTCAGTTGAGTGCATTACATATTTATAGTAGAAGGAGCATCTACTCTGATATGGAAATACAATATATGATTCTGACACACAATAAGATATTCCTTGATATGGAAAGATAGATTGCCGCCCAAGATAGAAGGTGCATAGAATGGAAATATTGACTGCCAATATTGTGTAATGAGATGGTTGTGATCTTCACCAATATTGCATCCTGAGGTAATTGAGATCTTCAATTGGAAGTACAATCTCTTTGGGGTAATGGACATCCATAATAAATATTATTTATAACAATTTTCCAATTTTCTTTTCTAATTTATGATTTATAAAACCAAAATTCTTTTTTTTTTTTTTTAAAAAAATATTTTTTAAAAAAAATATAAAAAAAGTTTGGGATTCTCCTTCTTCTTCTTCTTTGTGTTGTGTATTTTTTTATATTATGGGAACCCCATCCCCCTCTAAAACATACCTCTCCCCTTCTCTTTTTTTTACCATCTCTTCTTCTTTTTTTATTAAAAAAAAAATAAAATTAAAATTTTTTTTTTATTTTTTTTAAAATGGAAATGTTTGGAATGATTTTATTCAACTTCTTTTCCTAAGTTATGATTTATAATTTCTATAAAATCCATTGGTTCTTTTTCAATGTGGATTTTACAAATTTTATAAAATCAAAATATCATTTATGATGTTTACAAAGAGGAAATATTAGACTGACTTTCTTTCTTTTTTTTTTGCTTTCCTAATTCCTAACAAGTATAAAAAATCTCTTTTCTATTTTGATTTATAAATTTGAAAAAAAATGTACACAAGGGTACCAATAATTTGTGAGACAAAAGAAGAAAATGATAAAAAGGCTAATACAAAAATTATAGGGTAATTTTCATATGGATCCCCTGAGGTTTGGTCCATGTCATTTTTAGTCCAAAAAAATGGACACTTTGCATCTGCCTCCCTTGAGGTATTCAATAAAATCAATTAAGGACAATTTATGATTTTTATGACCAAAATACCCTTACATCTATTCTTAATACAAAACTACTTTTTTCTTAAAAAAAAAAAGAAATCCCCAATTCTCTCTCATCTCCTTCATCGTCTCCATCTTCGGTCCGTCGCCGCCAGCTCTGCTTTTTCCCTCTTCAACTCCGGCGACAGTAATGATGACTCCTGTACAAAGTCCCTGCCATTAACTCATAGAAAACCTATTATGATCCAACAAACTTTGTGAAATTGTAGCCAAAAAAAAAAAAAAAAAAGCAATGGTGCAGCAACTCACAATTACAAGTGCTGTAATCGACTCGTTCATCCATCGGTTCTCCTCCAGTAGATGCCCAATCATGATACAAGCACATAGGAAAGCCACAAATATATTCATCAAGCACTATGGAGGTATAATCAGAAGTGGAGACCATCCCCAACTTCATCAAAACAGAGCCAACAGGGAAAACCATGTTGGCTACCTCAGTCAAGAAAACTAAACCAAGTAAAGCCTAGAGGATAACACGTTACAACTCTCCTACACTACACGTAAAGCAATCACACTATGTCTCTGAGCTACCCATTCGGAGACGCTTCCTCTTCAGACCCGAAATGTAACTCTGCAACAAAACAATGAACATCAGTAATAAGTTCGCTGCTTGGACCAAGATATCAAAATTTTGAACGCAGAATCCCAAATCAAATACACCTTCAGATTTCAACGAGAATGATTCCAAAACACGATCAATTTCTCCAAATTCCCACCCTGAGCTAGAAGGAGAAAACTCTGAATCAAACGCGTGTCTGAACCAATCCAACTCTGTAATTGGAAGAGAAGTAGGATCACATACTTGAAGACAATACTTCTAGTTTCTCCAATAACATCTCATGAAGAGAAGAAATGAGGATTGGATCACTGGGAAGACAGAAACGAAGAAACTCTTACAACTCTGCCTTTGTACTCGTTCACCGTTTACTCACGAGTATAGATTTGCTTGTTTGTCTACTTTATTACGATTCAAAGAGGAAAAAAGCAGAGCTGGCGGCTACGGACCGAAGATGGAGATGATGAAGGAGATGAGAGAGAATTAGGGTTTTTTTATTTTTTTGGGAAAAAGGTAATTTTATATTAAGAATAGATGTGAGGGTATTTTGGTCATAAAAATCACAAATTGTCCTTAATTGATTTTATTGAATACCTCAAGGGAGGCAAATGCAAAGTGTCCATATTTTTGGACTAAAAATGACATGGACCAAACCTCAGGGGGTCCATATGAAAATTACCCAAAATTATATTATTTAAATAAAAACAACCTAAGCCCGCCCTGAGCCCGAATAGGACTTGGGCTAAAGATTTTGGCCCTAAGGGCGAGTTAGGGCCAAAATATTCTGGCCCTGAACTAGGGCCAAGGGCGGGCCTGGGATTACTCTCTGGCCCGCCCAGCCCGTCCCTGATTTTGGCCCTAATCTTGGCCATGATATTGGCCCTGATCTTGGCCCTGATTTTGGCCCTGATTCTGACCTTGATCTTGGCCCTGATTCTGACCCTGATTCTAGCCCTGATTTTGATCCTGATCTTGACCCTGATCTTGGCCCTGATTCTGGCCCTAATCTTGGCCCTGGTTCTGACCATGATTTTGGCCCTGATCCTGGCCCTGATCTTGGCCCTAATCTTGGCCTTGATTTGAGTCTGGACCCTCCACCCATATGGAGAGGTATTATTTATAATACACATGGGTGAATACTTGACACATGTCAAATTTTAAAAATATGATCATGTTTTGTAAAAAATTAATAAAAATAAATTATATCTTTATTACAATGTAGCAAACATCCACCAAATTTTGGCCCAATCCTGACCCTAATTTTGGCTCTAGTATTAATGTTAATTTGACCTTCATCATGTATTAGATTTTTACCTTAATCTTCACATTAACATTGATATAACTCTAAGTCTCGACTTTTACCTTCAATCATTTTTATCATATTAGACTATGAATTTACTTTTTATATTATTTTTAAGATAATTTTTATTTTTCGAAATAAGTCATTTTTAGTTCTAAAAAATCATTGATTTTTTTTTTTGGACTAAGGTGAGATAATATATTATAAATAATAAAAGCTAGTATATAGAGAATTAATATCTAACAAATCTACACCCAAACTTCTCATTATGAATATTGACATCGATATATATATATATATATATTTTTTTTTTTTGAATAAGGATATCAATGGGAGGGGTTTTCAATTTCCATCACCAAAGTAATAGGAGATGTTTTCAATTTCCATCATCAAAGCAATGAGAGACTTTCAGAGATCAATATAAAATTATGGAGTATGAATTTATTTCTGTTTAAAGCAATACTATCAACTTATTGACTATTTTATCATTTTGTATGAGCTTGAACCATTTTATATTTTTATGAATTTTATTTTTAGTTATGATAATTTTTTTTATTATATATTTTTTTTATGAATTTACATTTGATATTATACGTCCAAGGATAGGACTAATTAAGGCTAGGGCCGAGATAAGGTTAATTAGGGCCAGGGACAAGGCTAATCAGGGTCAGGGCCAATTAGGGCCAAGGACAGGGCTAATCAGAGCTAGCGATAGGGCCAAGGCCAATTAGGGCAAATCAGGGCTAATCAGGGTCAGGGCCAGGGCTAGGCCCAATTATGGTCAATCAGGGCCAACCCATCCCAACCTGGCCCAATTAGGGCGAGAATGGGCTTGGCTTGGCCCTATAGGGCTTAGGGCCAGGGACAATAAATTTTGGCCCTGAACTAGGGTCAGGGCGGGAATGGGCTCAAATTAGAACATATATGGCTGGGCTTGGGATTGCAAAAGCCCGGCCCAGTTGCAGCCTTACTGTGTTGGTTGAGTTTGAAGATTTAAAAAATCTAGAGATCTCAAATCTATAGATTTCAAATCTGAGGAGTTATGGTTCATAAATTAATTGTTTGGTTAGCCTGAATCTTTTGAAAAAAAAATCTGTAGATTCATCTTAAAAAAATATTTATGTAGTCATGGTTTAAATGTTTAACACTTTAATAATAGGGATGAAATCTCTGGATTTCACCTCATACCCCTAAATCTACATATTCACGTTTTTAATGTAAAAATGTGAATCTCTAAATTCCATAAATTCAGGGATTCACACAACCAAACAGGTATAAATCTCCCACTCTATTCTATTCTCTCCTCCAGTTCTTCTTGTATTCAAGATGTTTTCTGATGCGTCCAAAATCTGCTCAGCCCTTAGATCTCCTCGTGATGACCTGCAAAACGAAAGCGTCAGATGTTGCCCGACCGCGGGGGTCGGGTGTCCACCTCCGAAGGCTAAGTCAGTTGATGAACTTAATCACAAACGGCTCCGCTAGAAGCACAGAGCTAAGGAATAAAGAACTGGGAAAGGTGATCTAGATCGTAAGCCGCTGATAATTTACGTCTATCAGTATGTATCTGAATCTGAGTCTCAGATTATGTGTTTTCGATCCCCTCACCTCATATGGTAGTGAGGTTTATATAGAGTGTACCTTCGAATCTCCTTCGTTGGATGCACTTGAGCCTTCTTCGAGTAGTCGTTGGATCTTAACAGTTAGATCCGTTAAGCAATAGACTTCTACTAGTTTGGACTAGCAGATGACTCCTGAGATAACCTTTAGGTTATGTGATGATTATCCCTTCGATAATGATTAGCCGCAGCCGTCAATTCGAGTCTGCCATCATTAGGGTAATTAACCTAATCCATAAGTAGGATTAGGGCGTGCTTGTAGCTGAATAAGTTTTCTTCCTCAGCAAGCCATCTTCTGGATCCGGTTCGCTCGGGAGCGAGTCGGTTCCCTCTGTCTCGACCGGGGTCGAGGGTCGAACCAGGTATGAACTCGGTCTGATCATAATTTCTCCATATCACGAGCCCCCCAGACCAAGCATTCGGTCGATCCCGAGGGCTTGGTTTTTAACTGGGTTCTTTGTTAGGCGATAGTCTCTGCGTGCTCCATTAAATGTCATATCAGATTTAATGCGGTGGTCACTTTTCCTCGAGCGTTGTGAGGGTAAGGCCACGTGTCTCCTTGCAGTCGATCTGTCGTGGCTCACGTAATCCAAGCGACGGTTTCCTGAACGCCTGTTTCAGATTCGTGAGTTCAAACTTTCAAAACATCTTTCAATCTCAATCGTCGATTTTGAATCAATCTCGATCGTTCAGATTCCCGAACACTTGTGCGGGTGTTTTAAAAGCGGTTCGTTGTCTTCGTAGGTTTCATTCTTCCTATCCGGAATTTGAACCTTGTTGTCTGCTTCGCGCCTTCTTGCTCTCAAGCTTTTGCCTCACTGAATCAGTAAGTTTACTGGTCTTTTTCTTTTTGTAGTTTATTGAAACAAGTAATGGCGGATAATAGGGCTTCTCTCGGTACCCGGTGTTGGTAATAGTAGTGGTAATGAAGCTTTTGCTTCTCCTCCTTCCGAACAGTCGGATAGTGATAACAAAACCCTAACCGCTCCTCGGCGCGAGTTTGCTGAAGTTTCTCAAAAAGGTTTAGAGAGAAAAACCGAAACTCCTTCTGTCCTCCTCGAGTCTGGATCTTCCAAGATCGCTGAGTCTTCTAGGCAGCCTCAAACTTCCAGGTCCAATGGTGGACCTGGCTCTGTTCCCTCCATTTACAAGGAGGAAACCCTTCTTTCAGCCATCCAAGATTTTGATTTTCCTTCCTCTTATCAGGTTAGGGCTCCCCATCCTGATGAGAGGGTTGATTCAACCCTTTCGGGTGAATTTTCTCTGTACATAGATGCACTGGAAAGTGGGGTTCGCTTTCCCTTTTTTAATCCTTTGTTCTCTGCAGTTCTGAATCATTGGGACATTTGTCCCGAAATGCTCCTCCCCAATGGCTGACGTCTCATCGTTGGCTTCTTGGGTTTGTGTTTTGAACTTGGCATTACGTCATCTCTCTCTCTTTGTACATTTTCATGTTCTTTCTATCTCCCATCCTCCCGGATGGGTTTTTCTGTCCAAACGCAATAAGGCTAAACTTGATTGGAGGGGCAGCATCCTTGCCAAAGGAACTTGCCCTTCTAACCACAAAAGATGGCGCGAACGATACTTTTTCTGTCGAGCGCCTCCATCGGATCTTAACTTTTCAACCGCCTGGAGGCGGTGTACTTCTTCTTTCGAGAATAACCGAGGCCTTCCCTTATCCAAAGAAGACGAGGCGGCCGTCAGGAAGATCAAATCCATTCCATGGTATCAAGAGATACATGGACTTGAGGTGGAGTATAACTCCATTCTTCAGTACTGGGGCTTGGCTCATTGTGAGCTTCTAACCATCATCCTTTAATTTTACTAAAGTGATATGTCTTTAATTCTGACTCTTGCTCTTCTTTGCAGTGCCTCCAAGAATGAACCCCGAGAACTTTGAGTGAAGGCCGCTAGGGCCGTTGCGACAGCCGAGCAGCGATCACTCAGAGCCTTGACCGTAGATCAAGAGGCTTCTCTTCCCTCTCCCGACCCCTCTTATAGGGGTATCAGGAATATCAGGCCCGTGGCTGATGCTTTGGGTAAAGGGAAGAAGCCAATGGTGGAGAGGTCTAATGTCTCCTCCTCCACCCGAACCAAAAGGAGACATGATACAATTGATGCTTCCTCCCATAAAAAATCCAAAACTTCAAAGGATTGTGAGGAGGTCTTCACCCCCCAGTGGACCTTGAAGTTGACCGACCGGTGACTCGGGACCCTGAGAAAGCTGCAGAGTGGAGCTCCCTCAGTCTTGTTCCTTCTGATCGCCAGGAATTTGAAAACCTAGATGACGTTGCCCTTGTTAGTCAACCCACAAGGTACCGGTCTTCTTGCTTACTTATTTTTTCATAATTTCATATTGACTTCTTCTGATATTTTCCGCCTTCCCAGGAATGCTGTGTTGAGCTTTTATCAACACATGGAAGCATTGAGCCGGGTTGGCCGCAACAGCTCCTTGCTGCAAACCTGTGAAGAGAATTTGGCCAAGGCCAATTCTGAGATAGACCGGCTGACTGCAGCTGCTGAGGAGCTGCAGAGAAAGCATGAGGAAGTGGTGATCTCCCTCAAGGATGCCTTGGTTGCTTCGAAGGCTAGTGCTGCTGCTGGCAAGCGCGAGGCCAGGAAGCAAAAAGAAGCTGCCACGTTGTTCGGTGACAGGCTTGAAATTAAATGTATGGAGAACGAAGAATATCTGAAGTGGGCGGTCCCTAGCAAGCCCAAGCATATCAAGCCAAAGCTTCGGAAGGAGTGTGTTCGGAAATACCTGAACAGCGTACCTTTCTCCGAGCTGCTAGGTGCCTACAACATTCAAGCTTATCGCTTGGGGCAGAATGACTTTTGGGAGCGAATTCTCGCATCAATCCCTTCCTTCGATACTGCTCCCTTTCGTGAGGTGTGCCATAAAGAGGTCTTTGGGAAATTAGGCATGGATCTCCCAGACTGGGCTCGGGAAGAAAATGATCATTTTCCAGCTGACCCTCAATATGAGGCATACCTGGTTGACGAGCCGGCGCTTCCAGAGGAGAAGTCACAAGCCGAGTCTCAAGCTGCTGCTAAAGAGGAATCTGATAATGTCATTCTTGAGGAAGACTCTTCTCAAGATCCTGAGAAAAGTCCTCCAGACCAGGGTCCCTCGGGCAACAATGAAGAAGAGGCTTAGGGAGTTATTTTTTTTTTTTTTTTTTTTTTTTTTTTTTTTTTTTTTTTGTAAAGATTGACCTCCTTGCTAATGAATAGACACTTCTTTTTCATGTTGGCCTTTCCATTTCCTGTCTCCTGCTGAACTCTTGTCTTGAATATCAAAGTATAAATGATAAAACTTATCACTTAACTTCACATTCTTCGACGAATAATAATCTTGTAGAGATATTGTGAAGATGCGTTTCGGAAAGATGCATTAATCTTCCCCACTACTTCATTTACTGCAAAGTCCACACGTTTCCCTTCTCGTATCTGCGAAGTCCAAACGTTTTCTTGCTTTGGTATACCATTCACTATTTCCAATGAATCGAAAATACACCCATTATTACAATGGCGGTGTGACGATTGGAGGTATCTCTGCATCAGCTCGCCTCCACATGTTTCCATGTGGCATCCCTCCGACCGTTGATCTTGCTTTCTGCGGGTTTCGAAGCGTCATTTCAATCTGGGCCATTGGTTGTCCTTAGCTTTCAATCGTCGTCTTAATACCTGAGGCTATTTAAAGCCTTCGTGGGTACTCTCCATCTATCCTGCTATCTGCAAGTTAGATTTGCTAAAGTGCTAAAGCGACATTCCGTCCTTCTACCTGCTTCCGTATTCCTCGTACTCCAACAATAGCTCTATCAACTTCTGAACAAGTGAGTTTTTTGATTACTCATCTCTTTCCCCACTTCCCCCCTGAGTAAACTGCACAGTAGTAGTACTTGGGGTTTAGTTAATCCGATTTTCATAAGTGATAGAGAACTAGGGTTTTCCCTTTTTTTTTGTCGTCGTTGGATATCTGTACTGATACGGCTTCTCTGTTTATATAGTGGCTCCCAAGATCAACCCGAACTTTATCAGAGCGAAATCTTGTAAGAAAATTTTGTTGTCGGCGGTGGTTGGGGCCAGTGAGGTGGTTTCAGCTAGTGAATCCTCCAAGCGTAAGGCGACTGCTGTTGGTGAATCTTCAAGTCAGATTTCCACAGTTTCTATTGATGCCGCCCCTATGCCTCTTTTGCCCGAAGTGATCGCTCGTCTTTCCCAGGAAGATCTTGATCACTCCGTTGTTGATGGCGCTGCTGACGCCCCTACTGCAGAGACCGTTGGTGCACCCTTGAAGGAGACTCTTCGGGCATTTGAGGCAACTATGTTGGCGTCTGATGAAGGTGTGGTCCCAGCAGGTGCTACTCCTATTTCCAATTCTAGTGCTTGTTTGGCATCCTCCTCCTCTCCTTTGGAGTTGGAGGATTTTGCCACCAGGAAGCGCCGTCGGGTGACAGGTGATGCAGCTCATCCTTCTCTTGATGTAGCTCATCCTTCTCATCTTTCGCCCGAATTAGTGTCAAACGAGTTTGACAGAGTGTTGGAATGGTGCACTGCTGCTCGAATGACTTCTGAGAGCGCAGTGCTTTCCAAACTCCCAGATGAAGTCTTTATGAAGTCACTTGGTGATGTAAGTCTTTCTTCATTATCTTTTGATTCGAAAAATTACTCTTCTGCTCCTTTTTAACTCGGAAGTTATTTGGGAGGAGTCTTACTGGTAACTTCCACAACCAAGTGGAAGCAACCTTTAGGCTCAATAGGTTGAGCAATGAAGTTTCCAGGCTTCGGGAAATCTCTGAAGCTAAAGATGCTGAGATTGCTCGCCTTAGGAAACTAGCTTGGGAGGTTGTAGGAGAAAAGAATTCGATGATCGGTCGTCTTCAGTCGGACTTGGATGATGCCAAGGAGAAGATCCGGCAACTGGAGCGAGCAGTTGGAAAGTCAGGAGCCAAAGTATCTGAAACGTTACCCCAAAGGCAAGCTGTCGTTCCTTTGCCCGAATCCCTTCCAACTGATGTTCGTAGAGCCTGCGTCTTCAAGTATTTACACAGTAAGCCCTTTGTTGATATGCTGAATGCTTATAACTTGCAGGCGTACCGGGATGGTGGGAACGAAGTATGGGAATCAATATTAAGGAAGGATCCTCATTTTGATACGACTCCCTACAGTGTTGTTTGCCATCCTGAAGTATTTACCTACCTGGGTATTCCTCCTCCCGGCTGGACCAAAGATAAGATTGATCCTCCACCTTCCGATCCAGATATTATGCATTATCTGGAAGATTCTCCTGTTTATTCTCCCCTAGAAGGAGTCAATTATGACGAGCTTGTCTTGAATGCAAGTTTGGTCGAGGACCATACTTCTCCTGGACAAGCTGGACAAAGAGTATGAAACTGCGGAGGATCTTATGCATACCGAGATATTTTTTGTAATCCTCATTTCTCCTCTTCTTTTCCTTGAATCCACACCAATGGTTGACTCATATGTTTGTTCTAGCAAAGTTGTGCCGATCTTGTATGACTTCTTAATAATCACCGATGATGACTTTCTTTTTTGACCGAAGATTGTATCCAACTCTTGTAATTGTTTTGATACTGGCCTCTTTCGATCTTTTGAAGACATAAGAAATTAACTTCATCTTGAACTTTGCTAGCCACTTGAATTGTTGTTGAATTAGGTCTTAGTTTGTTGAAACAATGCCTTTACTTAAAGATTTCCGGAGAAATACAATAAGTCTGAGAAGGAACTCACTCGGGTATTAAACCGATGCCTTTACTTAAGGATTTTCGGAGAAATACAATAAGTCTGAGAAGGAACTCACTCGGGTTTTAAACCAATGCCTTTACTTAAGGATTTCCGGAGAAATACAATAAGTCTGAGAAGGAACTCACTCGGGTTTTAAACCGATGCCTTTACTTAAGGATTTCTGGAGAAATACAATAAGTCTAAGAAGGAACTCACTCGGGTTTTAAACCGATGCCTTTACTTAAGGATAATTCGAAAATTCAATAAGTCTTGAAGGAACTTACTCGGGTTTCAAACCGACGCCTTGCAAAAGGAACTCACTCGGATTTTCATCCGATGCCTCGACTTAAGAAGATCCGAAAAAATTCCATAAGTGTTGAAGGACCCACACGGATTTTCATCCGATGCCTTATAGTTGGATCTTGTTCTTGAATGTGGTGTATGATGCCCCCCAATCAAAAGATAATTTGTTGAAAGCCAAAAATTGCATTGATTTAGTTGAAAATGTTTACATCGCGAACAAAATTGAAATCATCATCAAGGATAAAACTTTTTGAGATGCCTGGCATTCCATGACCGATCCAACTCTTTCTGGGTGTTGATGTTCTTCAGCCTGTAAGCTCCAGAACCAACTGGTTTTACAACCATATAAGGTCCTTCCCAGGAAGGGTCCAATTTTCTTTGGTGACGCGGGTCGGAAGCTAAGGTGTTTCTCAACACCAAATCTCCGGCTAAGTATCGACGATTCTTCACTCGAGTATTATAATGAGACGCTATCCTTCTTTGATAATGTTGAGTTCGTGCTATTGCCTTTGCCCGAACTTCGTCCAACAGATCAAGACTATCAAGCAGTCCTTGCTCATTTGCTTTTTCCTCGAACTCTCAATCCCGTAATGTCCCCGCCATTATCTCCACTGGTGCCAATGCTTCGGATCCATATGCCAACCTGAATGGAGTTTCTCCTGTGGGTGTTCGAACCGTAGTTCTATAGGCCCACAATACATTATGAAGTTCTTCGACCCAAGAAGCTTTGTCAGCTTCGAGTCTTCTCTTTATTCCTTCCAGTAGCGTTCGGTTAGTAACGTCTACCTGTCCATTGCTCTGGGGGTATGCCACTGAGGACATACGATGCTCGATCATATATGTTCCGCAAAATTGCTCAAATTGCGGACAGTCGAACTGAGTACCATGGTCAGTGACGATAATCTTTGGAATCCCAAAGCTATATATGATTAACTCAAGCACGAATTTCTCCACTTTTTTCTCAGTGATTGCTGCCAGTGCACTGTCTTCAACCCATTTCGTGAAGTAATCAATTGCTACAATTAGATATTCCCATCCGCCTGACGCCTTGGTGAATTTGCCCATGATATCAATTCCCCACATCGCAAAGGGAATGGGATCTAGAATTGAAGTCATGGTTTCAGTCGGCGGCGCTTCGATCTTTGTAGCATGAATTTGATAGTTACCACACCGACGAACATATTCCATAGCAGCCTCTTGGATCTTAGGCCAATATAACCCAAGTCTTAGAATTTTGTGGGCCAGGGCTCGTCCACCCATGTGAGCTCCAACAATTCCTTCATGAACCTCAGCCAAAGCTGATTTTGCTCCTTTGGGGCCTATACATCTCATAAGGGGTCCAGAATAAGATCTTTTGTATAGTCTCCCATTCTGAATGACAAATCTAGCTGATCGTATCTTGATCAACTTTGCCTCTTTCGGATCCTCAAGTAATTTGTCATCTCTCAGATACTCGATTATCGGATCCATCCAGCAACGCTCTGCTTCAATATAAGAAATTTCTTTCTCATGATAACTTGGAAAAGTTATTTCTTCAATATAGACCGAAGGGTCTAGATTCTTTTCTTTGGCATTGGCTAGTCGGGATAGCTCATCTGCCACTGAATTTTCATTCCTCGAAATTTGAGATATCTTCAAATCCCGAAATTGGTTTTGAAATGCCTGCACTATCGCTTGATATTTCTGCAAGCGTGGTTCTTTAATACCATACTCCCCCTGGACTTGGTTGACTATAAGTTGAGAGTCACTATAAATAGTAACATCTGTCACATCCACCCAACCGGTACCCTATCTGGCATACCCGGGATGTGATCCACAGCCCCGAAGATCCATAGTTCAGGGACCACATAATCCACATCGACGATAATACAATCATGAACAGATAATAATCATAAACTAACAATGAATGATCATGGAATTCAGGAATAAGGTGTCAGACATAATCAGAGTGCGGAAATAAATATCAAATCAGATAAATTAAGAAGGAAGTGGGCGGAATCCACTCCTTCACCAAACGGAAGTGAGGTCAAAATTTAGTTAAGTACAAGTCTCAAGTTATAAAGGTAAGTTAAAGTTATTACAATTCTTCTAAGTATACTGTCACAAAAGAAGGGGTAACTACTCATAAGTCTCCTCCATAATAAATATATCTTCTTCAAAGTTGAGGACCATGGAGACCCAACATGACTGCTCCCATACAACTCCGGGGCTAACCCTGGTACGCCTGGTAATCTTCTTTGGTATGGTCACCGAAGTCTTCAACGTAGCCAGCCTCCGGATGGTAGTATGAGGTATCTGGGTCCGCCTCAGGGAGGGTGCCATCAGAGTAATCACCTGTAGAATAGCCTAACAAAATATTGCAACAGAAAAGGAATGAGTTCAAAAGAACTCAGCAAGGAAGTTATCCCACCACACATAAACCAAGAGATAATCATAAAATGATGCAGATGATATGAGGCATATAATGCAATATGACTTTATTCTAAGTATGCTGGTCATCTATGGTAGACATGCTTTAAGTCATAGCACCATACTTCTTTAGGTAGTCTCGATCACTCATCACCGGGGGAAATTGGGTCCCGCATCCCTCTCGGACAAATCCATGGTTGGGGTTTCGGTCACCGCTCTCTCACATCACCGTTTGGTCTAAGTATTGGCGCATGTCAGGGTATAGCCTAGCCCAATGCAAGTCATCTACTTAATCATATCATGCCAGTTCCAGATACTTCCATTCCTCCCCTCTCGGGATCCTTTCCGGTATCCTTCACACTAGAGTCACGGATATTACTCACCGGACTTATCAACCCTATTGGTCATCCACAAATGGTAAACGGGAAGCTCTCACGTCCCTCTCACGGATCATTTCACCGGTCTTGAGTGCCCGTGAGCCCAAGTCTAGCCATTTGTAACCCTACCAATAAATGGCCCCTTTCGGGTAACCGTAATGCAATTTATGTCCTCTCACGGAGTGGATACTGGTCTTGAGCGCCCACAAATCCACACTACTACCACGGGTTGTTCGGTCTCAATGCCCTTCCAAATCAGGTCTGATATGATAGGGACATCCTAGCCATACATCTAGACAAATCCTATGCATGTCATTCAATAATCCTGGAAAGCGTCAATGGACACCTTCGGAGAACATCCCATACTATTCCCTCCGATGTCCAAGGACAGAAGCACCAGTAGGGTACCCCTCAATCCCAAGTTATACTTAAGCAATCACATGCCCAAGTTCATCATATCAGTTCACAAGATACAACATCATAATAAACATTCAATTCATGACATTGACATAAGTCATCATATATTGAAATTGATAAACATGATAAAACATTGAAGTAATATAATGTAAACACAAAGCTACTGTTAAAAGACATATGTAGCAAGTCTAACACGATAAGAATATGAAATAGAAACTATATTTACTAGGTTAGGAATACCAAGTCAAGATTTCCATATCCTAGGTAATTACATCGATAACTATCCTTACCTTGAATCGGAGAAGAGAATGGTCCAAGATCACAAGCAGTGGCCCAAATAGTCTTAAAGTCCTAAACAAGCATATATGAAAGGTTAGAGAAGAAATCAGAACAATCGGAGATCAAACGAATCAGAACTGGGCAAAAGTTGTTGAAAAGCAACTCTATTGGTCGATACATTTGGTCGATAGTATCGACCAATAGTATCGACCAAATCAATTCCGAGACAGCAAGCCGGCTTTTCGGATTCTTGCCCGGATTTGGTCTTCCGGGTCTCGGATTGACATGAAACTTGGAGGATAGTCTAAGCACAACATGGGGACACTAATTATCAAGAAACTTTCATAATCCAATGGTCCATTTGGAAATCCCCAAATTGACATATTAAGGTTTAGAGTTGTAGATCATGGCATTGGCTATATCTCAATGCAATTTAGGGGAAAACATGGGGGATTAGGTAGGGAATCGTTTAGAAGTAACATGGAGCACATATGCAAGGTAAAGATTAGGTTAATCATGAGCTTCATCTCAGTTTTGGTAAATAAAGCAAGTTGGTAAGCAATAAATCATGGAAATGTGTAGTCAATGATCATGAGGTGAATCAATCATAGTCATATCGGTGAAAACATCATTGTATGGGGTTTAGAAGGTTCATGGCAAGGTGTATGCAAGGTTGCAGCACCTTGGCCATGGCCCCAACAGTAAAATAGAGAAAAGATGAGTGAGAAAGTGATTAGGAGAGAGAGTCATACCTTTAAAGTGGAACAAGAAAGTAGGAATGAGTGGTTGGCAATGATTGATGAAGAAGATGCTTCACCACTACCAAGGAGGAGTTCTTGGGAGGCTCTCTCACGTTCCCAGATGTTAAAAACGCGAGAATAGGGCTCCAGTCTCGAGGAATAAATAAATAGAAAAGAATATTCCAAGAATCTTTAAATCAGGGCTCAGCAGACTTGTTGGTCGATACCTTTGGTCGATGGTATCGACCAATAGTATCGACCAAAACAATCTCTGCAGAAATTTTACAGAATAGTTCAGCAACTTTAGGTGCGGACTTGGAGGGCTATACAAGGTCAAATTGCATGGGGTTTTCTCCTACAGTTCACTCAAGAGGTCTAGTTTCAGGGAGTACCTTCAGATTATGCACAGGAGTCCGTTTGCTATTTCAACTGTCTCGCTCTTCATCAGTGCGCAGATTCTAACTTAGCACTGGTAATGTGCTCAAGGAAGGAGCAGCATCATCAATGTCCATAAACTGGAATCCCGACATTACGTCATCAACCAGTAGGGCCCATAAGTCCCTCCTACCACCACTTCGGGTCTTTGGACCTACAAACATAACAATGACCGGGTCGGGTCAAGGTTAGGTAAAAGCTGGATTTTACAACATCTGCTATAGACAATGCTTTTGACAACCGAAGTCCAGCTATCAGAGCCTCATATTCTGCTTCGTTATTACTTGCTTCAAATGCAAATCTTAAAGCATATCGAATAATAAATCCTTCTGGACTTTTTAATAGAATTCCAACTCCTGCTCCATCTTTATTACTCGAACCATCCACATATACCTCCCAAGTGGTTGGTATAATGGGATCCTCGATGGTGGATTCCACCAGTGCAGTAGTTTCTACTACAAAATCGGCTAATGCCTGAGCCTTGATTGCGGTTCTGGGCTTAAAGCTCACTTGGAACTCGCTGAGTTCGACCGACCAGGACACCATCCTTCCAGATAAATCAGGTTTATTAAGAACTTTACTAAGAGGAAAAGTTGTAAATACCTCAATTGGATGAGCCTGAAAATATGGCCTTAGCTTCCTGGCGGCCATCATGAGAGCCAGAGCCTGCTTCTCAATCTGCGAATATCTTGTCTCCGCATCTAGCAACACGTGGCTTACATAGTAAATCGGCCATTGTTTTTTATCTTTTTCACGAACAGGTACTGCACTGACCGCTGAAAGGGACGTCGCTAGATATAGCTGTAATATTTCCCCCTTCTCTGGTCTGGACAAGATCGGTGGTTGTCCAAGTGCTTCTTTTAACTCCTTGAAAGCTTTCTGGCACTCTTCGGTCCATTGCTTCCTTGCTGCCCTTCAAATCTTTGAGTGCCTTGAAGAAAGGCAAACATTTTTCTCCAGACTTGGAGATGAATCGATTCAAAGCAGCAACTCTCCCTGTTAAACACTGCACATCACGAACAGTTTTGGGAGCCTCCATATCAACCAGAGCTTGTATTTTGGCAGTATTAGCCTCAATTCCTCTCTGTGACACCATAAAGCCCAAAAATTTGCCCGAGGAGACTCCAAAGGCTCACTTTTCTGGGTTCAGCTTCATTTGAGACTTTCGCAGTACTGAGAATACCTCAGTCAAATCTGCAATATGATTTGCTTTTGTAAAGCTCTTCACTAGCATGTCGTCAACATAAGCTTCAACATTCTTTCCTATCAGATCTTTAAAAATCTTGTTGACGGCCCTCTGATATGTTGCTCCTGCGTTCTTCAGGCCAAAAGGCATGACCTTATAATAATAGCTTTCACGATCAGTCATGAAAGCTGTAAACTTCTCATCCTCCTTATTCATAAGGATCTGATTATACCCTGAGTAGGCATCCATGAAACTTATAGTTTCATATTCTGCAGTCGCATCTATCAAGAGGTCAATCCGAGGCAACGGATAGCAATCTTTAGGACAAGCCTTATTAAGAACTGTGTAGTCTGTACACATCCTCCACTTCCCATTTGCCTTTTTTACCATTACCACGTTGGCCAATCAAGTTGGGCATTCAATTGGTTCTATGAAACCAGAATTCTTGAGTTTTTCAACTTCACTACGAACGGCTTCATACTTTTCAATGGAGAAATTTCTCCTTTTCTGTATCACTGGTTTCACCTTAGGATCTATCCAGAGTTTATGCTCTGCGACAGCCCGATCGATTCCTGGCATGTCTTCAGCAGACCATGCAAATATATCTTTATTCTGTTGAAGAAATAACTTCAACTCATCTTTAAATTCCTCCAGCTGTTCAGACCCGATATAAGTAATCTTTTTCTCATCCTCGGTACACAGCTGGATTTGTTCAACTTCTCCACTGGTTCGGGTCTTTGCATCTCTCGCTTCTTCCCGATCGTCTCGAACTTCTATAGGTAGGGCAGTTACCTTCCTCGGGCCTTCCTTGTCTTTTAAATAGGCAACGTAACATTGCCGAGAGATCCTCTAGTCAGAGGAGACTTGACCAGTTCCCCATATCAGTCGGGAATTTTATCTTCAGGTGTTTTGTCGAAACAGTAGCACCTATCGTGGATAAAGATGGTCGCCTGAGGATAATATTGTAAGCTGGCAGTTCCCGAACCACCAAAAAATTGATTCGGACTGTTGTTTCCTTAGGAAAACTTCCAATAGATAAGTCCAACTGGACCGATCCTTCCGCCACCGCAGATGACCCTGCAAAACCATATAGATGTGTGGATGAAAGTTCCATCAAGTCCTGATCCACCTTCAATTTTTGATACACTTCATAAGAAATTAGGTCAGCTGCAGACCCTGTATCAACCAAAACTCTATGCACTTCCCGACATGCAATCTCTACCTTGATGACTATGGCGTCATCATGAGGTAAACAAACGCCTCTTTCGTCCTCCTCGCTAAAGGTGATAGAATCTTCACCATTCATCTTTTTTCGCTTCTACGTCTCTCCGGTTCCGACAAATTTGGATTTTGTTTTTAAACTCCGGAGTGATTCGGGCTCTGGTCCCCCGAAGATGGTAAGGATCGGTGACCGAGTAGCTTTAATCACCTCCTTGCCCTTCTTAGACTTCGGAGCCTCCCTTGATCGTTCTGAACTAACCGAACGATCCCTTTTAGGAGCAGCCAAGCGTGGCTCATGTGGCTCCTCCCTCCTTCTGCTAACGAAATTGGACAAGTGTCCCTGAGATATTAATCTCTCAATATCTGCTTTCAGATGACGACAGTCATTTGTATAATGACCATAGTCCTTGTGGAATCGGCAATACTTTTCTCGATCCTGCTGCTCTCCAGGTTTCAAAAGAATTTTAGGCGGCCACTTCAAGATATTTTTTCTTTTGATGATATTTAAAATATCAGCCCAAGGAACATTCAATGGAGTGTACTCACTTTTACCGGGAGACCTTTGGCGCCAAGCCTGAGATTTTCCAACCCGATCACGGACATTTTTCTTTGGCTTCTGCTTCTACTCAGGAGCCTTCTGTTCCTTATTGGAGACTTTATTATCTCCTTGGCGCGCATCTAGTATCTCCATGACTTCAGCCTGCTTCTGGCATCTCTGTACCAACTCAGCATAAGTCGCAGGCATATCCTGTAGTAATAACTCCAAGAGTTTCCGATTAGTGAGTCCCGTGAATAGAGCAGTTTTGGCTACTTGCTCATCCAAATTTTCTATCTCCATCGTTACTTTGTTGAATCTTTTCAGAAACTCTCTGATTGATTCGTTTTTTCCTTGTCTGACAGTAAACAAAGTTTCCTCTGTCTTTTTGACCTGTATTCCACTCTGGAATCGCCCTATGAATTTGCGCGCCAATTCATCAAAGTTTACGATCCTTCCAGAGGGGAGGTTCGAAAACCACTTTTGTGCTGCTCCAGTTAGAGATGAACCAAAAACCCTGCATAAAATTTCATCAGAATTACCTGAAACTGCCATGGTCTGTTGGTAATAGCCAATGTGAGCTGTTGGATCTCCGGAGCCATCGAATGTAGAAAAGGTAGGCAACCGAAAGTTATGGGGAAACTTATATCCCGCAATTGGCTCGGCAAAGGGGGTCTTCCGAATGACTGAGTAAATATCCTCAGTTATCCTTCCCTTAGCCAATTGCCCTAATTTCTCATTGATGTTGGCCAATTCCTGACCAATCTTGGTCGGGTGATCTTCAGCGATATGATCACGACCTCGATTAACACGATCATCCCGTGCTATTCGATCATCACGAACAGCCCGTCCTTCCCAAACATTCCGCTCGTCGCGAAAATACTTGGAATTGCATGTCTATGAAATTCATTTGATGAAATTCGATCGAAAAATTGATCTAAAGCGAAAAATTCAGCAAGAAGGAATTTGGGGATTTTGCATTCTAGGTCAAAATTGAAATTTTGAAAAGTTGAAATTGGTTAAATCAAACTATATGGACATATCTACAGTATCATTTTGAGCATGTAGCAATTGATTTCATGCGAAAACTCCTAGCGGTTTGTGAGAAATTGAAATTTTTCTAAATATAACGATTTTGGTACGAAAACCTTGCAAGAAGTGCAAAGAGGTGTTAGAACTTATTGTCTATGCATGGCATTGTGTTTAAAACCTAGGGAATATGTTTCTAAGTATTCCTAAACATGATTTCTAACAATGGATACAAGTAAAACATAGATTTGATTGAAATGCAAGCATGAGAAGATGAAAGCAAAGAGAAAATGTTAGTCTTACCTTGTGTTTGATGAATGTGAGTTGTGGTGTAGTTGTTAAAGCACTTGAATCACCCAAAGATGCTTGGAAGAACCTTAGAAGATGTTTCCCTAGAGCTCACTCACTTGTGGAAGAAGTTAAAATGAAGTTTGAATGTGAAAATGAGGCTTATAATGCGAATTTTCGTATTCTGTGAGCATTGGTCGACTCATTGGTCGATTGGGTCAATCGACCAATCAACCGACCAATGGACCCAATAGCTCCAATTTTGGTTGAAATGTTGGAAAATGTGATTTTTGTCCTATGAATTGTTGTTGGATGACTAAATGGATGTATTTGAGCATGATTTAAAATTTTCAAATCATTTGGACATGTTGATTTCATTGAAACTTCGAAATTTGGTATTTTGACGTTTCCGGTTCTTGCAGAATGGTTACTTTGAGAAGCGGGCGTGGCGAATCCAGTGGTCATGGAAGTGGTCGTGGTGAGATACCTGAAGGTGGTCATGATCAGCAGACTGGTGACCAAGGTACCCAGGACATACCAGGTGCCCCGAATGTCGGAAGCTTTCATGATATTGCCAACATCATGGGCAATATGATGCAACAGCAAGCAGCTCAGTTTAATCAGATGTTGACGGGTTTCATGACACTGCATAATGAGACTCGTGCTGGTGTTAATGTGAATCCTCATGCCGCAGTTCTGAATGCGGGTGGCCTTGCTAGAACTCCTCATACTCGCCTGATGGAGAGTTTTCTGAAGATGCAAGTACCCAACTTTACTGGTGTTACCAAGGATCTCTTGTTCCCTAACAAGTGGATTCGTGAGTTGGAGAAGACTTTTTGTCATCTACAATGCTCCGATGCTCAAAAGATTTTATTTGCTGAACAGAAGTTGCAGCATGAAGCCGATGCTTGGTGGACTTCCACTCGGCCTGTTTTAAAAGGTTTGAATGCAGGTGTTGTAACTTGGGATTTATTCAAAGAGGCTTTCTGCATGAATTATTTCCCTGAGGCGGTATAGGATGCGAAAGAAGCTGAGTTCATGGTTCTCGCACAAGGATCCTTGTCTGTGTTAGAGTACCAACAGAAGTTTGAGGAACTTCATTTCTTTGCTCCTGATTCTCTGAAGCCTGATATTGCGAAGGCGAAGAAGTTCTTTAAGGGATTGCGCCCTGCCATTAAAGGCTATCTCACTGTCCAGCCTATAGTGAGCTATGCCCAAGTGGCGCAGAACTCAAAGAAGTTGCAAGAAAATGAAAAGGAGAATGCTCGTGTGCAGAGGCCTTCGCAGTCTAGAAACCCTGGTTTGGTGGATCGTAATGATCGGCGCTTTGTGAGACCTACACCCTATCCCACTCCTGCTTTTCAGCCTAAGAGTATAGGTCAAAGCCCTGGTTTTTGACAGCCTGGTCAGTTTCAGTATGGCGGGAATCGACCACCAGTGAATGCAAGTGCTAGGCCAGTGAATGCGAATCCTAAGACTTTTGTTTAGAAGCCTCCTGTTGCAGCTGCTCCGGTAGGACCGAGCAATTCTGTTTGCTTCTTCTGTAAGCAGTCCGGCCATTTTGCTCGTGATTGTCCGAAGAGGCTTGTCCAGCAGCCTACCCCAGTGGTGAAGAGTGCTCTTGCTCCTCCCTCTGGTAGAGTATTCAGTATATCTAGTACTGAGCAAGATGGAAGCCAAGATGTGATCACAGGTACATTGTCAGTCGCTTCTTTTCCTACATTTGTTTTATTTGATACGGGTGCATCTCATTCGTTCATATCATCTGCATTCATTAAGAAGACTGACCTAATCCCTGAGAAATTGTCTAGTTGTTTATTGATTAGTACACCTACTGGTCCTATTGTGAAACTAGATAAAGGATTAGTTAAATGTCCTGTGTTGGTTGGTAAGATGAACTTGGAAGCTAATTTGGTACTTCTTGATATGAAAGACTTCGATGTTATTTTGGGAATTGACTGGTTAACAGCCCCCAAAGCTGTATTTCTTTGCTCCTCGAGAAAGATTCAATTCCATACTTGCGTAGGCTCAGTTTTTGAATTTCAAGGTGAGAAAAGAAGGGTTTGTAAAAAGATATTGTCCGCACTGATGCAAATCTACACCATAGTAGATGATGCTTCTTCTAAAGGCAAGAGAAAAGTGGAGAAAAGAGTTGACGAAGTCAAGGTTGTCTGTGACTTTGTTGATGTCTTCCCTGATGATCTATCGGGAGTGCCTCCAGATAGGGATGTTGAGTTTTCTATTGATCTCGTCCCTGGTGCCGCTCCGATATCTAAGGCTCTGTATAGGATGGCTCCTACTGAGTTAAAAGAGTTGCAAAACCAGTTAAATGAGCTCATTGAAAGAGGTTTCATACAATCTAGTGTATCACCTTGGGGAGCTCCGGTCTTGTTCGTCAAGAAGAAGGATGGTAGTATGCGTCTGTGCATTGATTACCGTGAGTTGAATAAGTTGACTATCAAGAATAGATACCCGCTACCCCAGATTGACGATCTCTTTGATCAATTGAAGGGTGCAGCTGTGTTCTCAAAGATTGACTTAAGGTCTGAATATCACCAGTTGAAAGTGAAGTCAAGTGATGTCTTCAAGACAGCTTTCTGAACAAGGTAAGGCCATTATGAATTCCGAGTTATGCCTTTTGGATTGACTAATGCTCCTGCTGTGTTCATGGACCTCATGAACCGAATCTTTCATGATGTGCTCGATAAGTTTGTGATTGTCTTCATTGATGATATTCTGATTTTTTCGAAAAGTGAAGAAGAGCATGAAAGGCATCTAAATTTCACTTTGCAAAGACTACGAGAAAAGAAACTTTATGCTAAGTTTAGCAAGTGTGATTTCTGGCTCAGGAGTGTAGTATTCCTCGGCCATGTGGTTTCTGCTGAAGGTATTCGTGTTGATCCTGAGAAAGTCCAAGCAGTTGCTGATTGGGAATGACCGAAGACTGTAATGAGAAATAAGAAGTTTCCTTGGTGCAGCGGGTTACTACGAAGGTTTATTGAGAACTTTTCTCGGTTAGCTGCTCCAATGACTAAGTTAACCCGAAAGAAGAGAAGTTTGTTTGGTCCGACGCTTGTGAGAAGAATTTCCAAGAATTGAAGGATAGATCGACAAGTGCCCCGGTTTTGACTATACACGATAGTTTTGGCGGTATGACGATCTATCTGATGCGTCGAAGATTGGTTTGGGTTGTGTGCGATGCAAGCACGGTAAGGTTGTAGCCTATGCCTCTCGGCAATTGAAGGATTATGAGCGGAATTACCCCACTCATGATTTAGAGCTTGCCGCTGTTGTTTTTGCTTTGAAGATTTGGAGACATTACCTCTATGGTGAGAAAATTGCCATATTCACAGATCATAAGAGTTTGAAATACTTCTTTACCCAGAAAGAGTTAAACATGAGGCAAAGAAGATGGTTGGCACTAGTCTTTGATTATGATTGTGATATTCAGTATCACCCTGGTAAGGCAAATGTTGTTGCTGATGCTCTTAGTAGGAAGATTCAGAAGAAGGTTTTGGATTTGAATGCTTTGAGTCTACCCTTGTTGTCTTTTATTGAGAGCTTTGATTTGGAAGTTGTTAATGAGAATTCTGCTGTTGTTCTTTCTGCTATGACGGCAAGGTCTGGTTTTAGAGATAAGATTTTTGCTTTGCAGAGTTCTGATCTAGAACTTAAGGACAAGGTTGAGAAGATTTCTTCAAATCCTGAGTCGGATCCCGACTTTGGTATATCTTTGGATGGTGCTTTATTGTTTACAGGTAGATTGTGTGTGCCAGAAAATGAAGATCTTAAGAAGGAAATATTGAAGGAAGCACACCAATCAATCTTTACAGTACACCCTGGAAGCACCAAGATGTACAAGGACTTGAAGGAACATTTTTGGTGGATTGGTTTGAAGGCCGATGTTGATGACTTTGTTGCCAAGTGTGAGACTTGCCAGTGTGTGAAAGCCGTTCATCAACCTCCATCTGGATTGCTTCAGCCCCTTCCTGTTCCTAATTGGAAGTGGGAAGATATATCTATGGACTTCGTGACTAGCTTGCCTCGGACAAGTAAAGGCAATGACACTGTGTGGGTGATTGTTGATAGGTTGACCAAATCAGCCCATTTTATTCCTATGAAGATCACTCATACTTTGGATAAGCTGGCTAGACTTTATGTGGATAATGTGGTTCGTCTACATGGTGTACCAATGAGTATTGTGTCCGATCGTGATCCTAGGTTCACCTTAAGGTTTTGGAACAGTTTACAGAAGGCCTTGGGAACCCAATTGAACTTGAGTACAGCTCATCATCCACAGTCAGATGGACAATTTGAGCGGACAATTCAGACTTTGGAAGACATGCTTAGATCTTGCGTGGTGGATATGGGTGGAAATTGGGATGAACACTTTGCTTTGGTTGAGTTTGCCTATAATAACAGTTATCAAGCAACTATAGGCATGGCTCTGTTTAAGGCTTTGTATGGTTGCACTTGTAGAACACCATTGTATTGGACTGAGACGGGGGAAAGAAAAGTCTTAGGTCCTGAAATGATTGAAGCTACGAGCGCAATGGTGGATATGATAAGAGAAAGGATTAAGTCTGCTCAGCCAAGACAGAAATCCTATGCTGACAAGAGAAGGACTGATCTGGAATTTCAAGTTGGAGAGAAAGGTTTCTTGAAGGTTTCACCAATGAAGGGTGTGATGAGATTTAATGTTAAAGGAAAGCTTAGCCCTCGTTTCATTGGACCTTTTGAGATTTTGGAAAAGGTTGGACCCGTTGCTTATCTATTGGCATTACCTCCGGCTATTGCTGTTGTGCATAATTTGTTCCACATTTCGATGCTCTGGACATATATGTTGAAAATCCGGAACATGTCTTACAGCAAGCACCTGAAGGACTTAGTGCTGATCTTACCTATGATGAAGAGCCAACTGAAATTTTGGATAAGAAAGACAAGCAATTGCGGAATCGCACCATCCCTTTGGTAAAGATTCGTTGGAAGGACCATACCCCTGAAGAAGCTTCTTGGGAGAAGGAAGAAGATATGAAGGAGAAGTTTCCTCACCTCTTTGGAAGCACATGTACGCTTTCAATTTCGGGGACGAAATTTCTTTAAGGGGGGGGAGAATGTGAAACCCAGCCCTGAGCCTAATCCGAAAACTTTGTTATTTGTAGGTCTAGTGACCCGAAGTAAGGCAAGAAGTCATCTTTGGGCCATTTCTGTTGAAGACTTGATGGCTGGATTGGAATCCATGAGTGTTGATGCCAGTGTCCCAATGGTGGAAACTGCACCCGGATGAAGATTGGATTAGTTGATGGTCTTGGAGTGGTCTCTGTATTGATTCAAAGGCATTTCTAACTCCTAGGTATGTCACTCTACTTGTCTGCAAAACCCCTTGATGTTTGGACTTGATCTGAGCCTCCAATTCCCTGTTTTGAAGTTGCTGTCTTGATTGGTCGACTCATTGGTCGATTGGACCAATCGACCAATCAATCGACCAATTGATTCTGTTTTTGAAATTTGAATCCTGTCTCCTCTATTTAAGTCTAATCTCGGGAATACTCCGCCTCCTCTGCCTCCTAAGCCTCTGGAACGAGTTAGAACCCTAATCAAACCCATTCCCTTGCATTCTTTGGTGACCTCTTGCAAAGACTTGAAGAATTCTTCTTCTTCCTACGGAAAAGGTATGATTTCACTCACTCTTTCTTCTACCTCTGATTTTCTTTCTTTAATTCTGTTCTTCATTGAGATCAGGAAGAAGATGATGCACTCTTGCAACCATCTATTCCATGATCTCATCGTGATCTTTAAGATCCATGATCATCATCATGATCTTAACCTCAGCCAGTGAAATCCTCGAAACCCTAACCCTAATCCTTTGAAACCCTAACTTGTGAGATCGTCTGGAGAGCTTTTGATAACCTCCCTTGTGAAGGAAAATCTTCTTGAGTAATATTGTGTTAACCTAAACTTCATCATTGAATGACCCTTCTTGTTATTTTTGGCTAACAATTTATCTCCCTTCATTCAGATCTCACAATTTTTTTCCGAGGGAACCAAAAAGGGTAAAACCCTAATTCTTGGGAAGATCAAGAACTCTAGTTTAATCATGGTAACCCAATCAATCAGTTTTCTTTACTATATCTGTAATCCTCATATCCTAATTCTTGAATCTTTGATTATAATATTTTTCTCTCATAATCTAGGTTTAACCTAGTAGGTTAACCTTTGTGTTCCTAGGTTATAATCTGGGAACTTGATTTGATTTATGATTTGATATCCTCTATACCCTAGGATACTACCATGATAATTCCCCTCTAATTTGTACCCTTTTGAACCATCGAATTCGGTTCTGGATTCTCAAAATTCGGATTCTTGCAGGCCATTGTCTGCATTGGTCGACTGGTCTAGCAGACCAATCAATCGACCATGAGTACAACAACCTCAATCTTTGTCTGTTTCGATTGATTTATGATCTTTTCCTTTATGCATCTTTCCTAACATGTTGTGTGCACTTGTTTAGGACTGTCTTCTCAGGTTTAGTCAAGATCATACTTGATTCTTTAAGATCCCATCCAAGTTAGAAGGTAAGGACAGTTAATTCCTTAACTACATAAATTGCTTGTTCTCTGGTTTCTACTTTATGAAACTATGAGATTACCTACTGTTTTTGTATTTTAATTCTGTTCTCCTACTGTGAGAATAGTAGCACTTGTTATATCATCTTTTTCATTATTCATGTTATATGAATTACTTATTACTGCTTAATCTGATGTTGCTTTTACATTCTCTTTTATATGATGAACTACTGGTTGTGTATGTCATGACTGATCTGAGAATGTGTTTGATTAAGTTTGGTTGGGGATTGGGAGGTGTCCTTTTGACACTTTTGTCCTTGGACATTATCGGATATAGTATGGGATGTTTCCGGGGTTGCCCATCGACACTTTCCCGAATCAATGGTTGTCATACCTAGGGATGTCTAGCAGTGTTTGGCTAGGATATACCCCTGTTATATCAGACCCGATTCGGAAGGGTATTGAGACCGAACGACCCGTGGTAGCAATGGGGATTCACGGGCGCTCAAGACCGGTAACCAACCCGTGAGAGAACGGGAATCACATTGTGGGGGCCATTTATTGGAGGGTTGCATATGGCTAGACTTGGGCTCATGGGCACTCAAGACCGGTGAAATGATCCGTGAGGGGACATGAGAGCTTCCCGTTTACCATATGTGGATAACCAATAGGGTTGATGAGTCCGTAGTCAGTGACTATTAGGACTCTAGTGGAAAGGATACCGGAAAGGATCGTCAGGGACGAGGAATGGAAGTATCTGGACCTAAGTTGATGTAATTGAGCAGATGACTTGCATTGGGCTAGGCTTTTCCCTGACATGCGCCAGTACTTATGCCAAATGGTTGTGAGAGAGTGTGTTGACTTAATCCCTACCATGGTTTGTCCGAGAGGGATGCAGAACCCATTACCAACCGGCTGCCCAAGATACCTTAAATGGTTGAGGGAACCCAAGATATCTTATATGGTTGAGGGTGTGAGCGGACTTTCCCCAAGAAGTACGGTGCTATGACTTAAAGCATGTCTACCATAGAGACCAGCATACATAGAGTTAGATGCATTCATACTTTATCTGTTTCATACTGCATTGCATCATGTTATGTTTTGCCACATGTTATCTATGATGTTATGGATTAACTACCTTACTGAGTTTCTTCGAAACTCATTCCTTTTTGTATATTCTTTGTTTAGATTATCCTGCAGGTACAGATTATTATGACGAGCAGTACAGTGAAGGGCAAGCCGATGAAGCGTATTACACGCAAGGTGCTGGCGACGATCAAGATTACTCTAATGATCCCCCGGCGGATCAAGCTGCGTACTACTTTTGAAAACAGCATAGAGTTAGAACGGATTCATTGGATTGATGAAGTCCATACTTATGAAGACATTATCTATAAACTAGAAGACGCTTGATCTTAGTTTATTTCTTAGTACATTTGTTTCAGTTGTAATTCCTTTTGACTTTCATACTACGTTCTGCTATTTTGGTGAAGTGAGTTTCCGCCTCACTTTACTCCTTTTTGATATCATTGGATATCTGGTATCTTTTCCGCACTCTGATTATACTGATTATTCATTTTTGTTTTGAACCTTGTTTATAATATTAAACCTTGATTTATTTCTTGTTTATGATTATGTTATTGTATATATGGGAGGATGATTTCCTCGATACTTGATCTTCGGGGCTGTGGATCACACTCTCGGGTTTGCTAGTTAGGGTACCGGCTAGGAGGATGTGACACAGACCTTTCCCTTAGGGTTGATCCAATGTCCCAAAGTAAAGGAAGTGGCCTCTGTGGGCCCTCTCAGTAGAAGACAAGGTTTGTGACCCGAAACCCATGGAGTTTGTTGATGGTGCTCCATACTTGGAAGCATTGTGAGTGTTTGGTAAGAACTGCACCTTGAAGATTAGGAGCTTAGTTGATGGACCCAAGACCCATTTGGACATGGTTTGAAGGTGCCCGTATGTGCTAGGAAGGTTGTATATTGTGTTGGGAGAAGCCCATGAGGTTTGGACTTGAGTTGGGCCTCCAATTCCCTGTCTGGGCCTTGCTGACCAGCTTGGTCGACTTGTTGGTCGATTGGGCCAATCGACCAACAGGTCCAGCAATCCGAGAAAATCCTCTGTTTAGGGTTTTTCACTTTCTATTTATGTAAACTTCGTGTTTCTTAGTATCCTTTGCCTCCACAACTCTCAGAGAACGTGGAAAGACTCTCTCAAAGCCTTCCTTGGTGAATTCGAAGAACCCTAGCAAGATCTGAAAGTTCCTTCTCTCTTGTTCATCTACAAGATTGGTATTCTACCTCTTCTTCTTTGATCTCCTCTCTACTGTTCTAGTTCATTGTTTTGATTGTGGAGAAGGTGTTACACTAGTATAACTACCTATTCTCTGATATCCTTGTGTCTTTGATTGAACCCCCATTTACTCTATGCATTCCTTGAAGCCATATGGTGAATCTCCTTGATTTTCCTTGTTTCTAAATTGGTTTTGATAGCATGATTCTTTCTTACTATAGTTTTTCCTTTCTAATCAGTATTAGACATTCTTATTCTTAGTTTTCATTGCTGATCTACTGTATTCAATGTCTTTGAATGAATCTACATTCATTCCATTGATGCTTTGACTTTCCCTTATGTTCCCATGTTCATTGGTTGAATCCCTTTCCTTTCCTATCTAGACAATTTAGCAGGTGGTTGACTATGGAAGGAAACCCTTGGGTAACTTCCCATGTGAGAATAACCACATTGATTATGTTTGTGTTAACCTAAACCCTTTCCAATGACTTTCTTGTTATCAAATTGCTAAGCAAATTATTCCCTTTCATCTTGTGAACCTACCTTGGGTTATCTTGAGACCCAATCTAGATTAACCTTCATGGGAGGATATTCAATTGGAAACCTTAACCCTTTATTAATTCTTGAATCATCTCAAAGCTTTCTTGACATGGTTAGTACTCTTTTATTCCCTAGGGTGAATCCTTATTGCACCCTAGCTTTTCCAGGAGAGCCATGGGACATAAAGATTGAAACCCTAACTTTTTGGTTCAAATCAAGAACCTATCTTTTGCCTTGACTTGATGCTTTGACCTTCCTAGATAGTTCTAATATGTTCTAGGAAGCTCTCCTTCGAATTTCGGATCAATCGGACTTCAAACGAAGATGTTATGACCGATTTAGTATTTGATGTCTTGTACTATTTCAGTTGGTTGACTGGGCCAGTAGACCAAGCAATCGACCAAGGCAGTCAGTAACTCCAATTTTGCTTTGTTTCGACTCCTATCTCTTGGATTTACTTCTTATGACCTATACATGTTTTCTCAAGCTTGTTTAGGTGATTTTGGAACTGTTCTCTGATCTCTTACTTGAAGATTATAATTTCGAATTACGAAGTGAGTATTCCAACTCACAATATGCCTATTTACATGTCTTATTGTATTATGACATTAATGCATGACCTAGCTACTGATATTGATTTTCTTTACATCATGATACTTCTGCAACTACAGTAACGTATTCATATTGTTATTTACATATTGGAATTGATGATATAGTATTGTGAATGTGATTTGGACTATGATATGAATATGAATGTGAATATGATTTGTATGAAATCATGATGTGATGTGAATGCCTAGGTTGTGGTTGTCGAATGGGGAATGCCCTATTGGCATTTCTGTCTTTGGACATCGGTGGAAGTGGTATGGGACGCTGTCCTATGATGCCCCTTGACTCTTTCCCGACTACTTGTTGACATACCTAGGACTGGTCTAGCAGTGTTTGGCTAGGAAACCTTGTTATATCAGACCCGATTCGGAAGGGTATTGAGACCGAATGACCTATGGCAGCAATGGGGATTCATGGGCGCTCAAGACCGGTAACCAACCCGTGAGAGGACGTGAATCACATTGTGGGGGCCAATTATTGGTAGGGTTGCAAATAGTGGACTTGGGCTCATGGGCGTTCAAGACCGGTAACCAATCCGTGAGGGGACATGAGAGCTTCCCATCTATTACTTGTGGATGATCAGTAGGGTTGATGAGTCCATAGTCAGGGACTATGCTGACTCTAGTATGAAGGATACCGGAAAGGATCGCTAGGGGCGAGGAATGAACGTATCTAGACCTGAGTTGATATAACCAAGTAGAAGACTTGCATTTGGATAGGCTTTACCTTGACATGCGCCAATACTTAAACCAATGGTGATGTGAGAGAGCGGTGACTTATACCCCAGCCATGGAATGTCCTGAGGGATGCCTGACCCACTACCAAACGGCATTGTGTGATTGAGACCTACCCAAAGAAGTATGGTGCTATGACTTAAAGCATGTCTGCCAATAGAGACCAGCATACATATATAGAGTTAGAAGCATACTTGCATATATTGTTTCATATCATTGCATATATGTTTATTTGTGAATGCATGTGAAGATGCTTATTGTGTTTGGATTACTTGCTAAGTTCTTTTGAGCTTACCATTCGGGGGACTTGTTTTAGATGACATTGCAGGTCTAAAAGAGAACCCGTGCCACGGTACAAAGGACCTTTCCGTACATGGTACAGCTTCGGAAGTACTTGGACAAGGTAATGGACAGCGAGGCAGCCAACACTCAGATTTGGACTGCATTGATGGCTCCTATTGATGGCAGCCGCCATTGTCTTGTTTGCCGATGGGATCATGCGCTAGATGCTGATCTGAAGCTTTAAGAGCATGACCCAAAGGTGAAGAAGATGAAGACTGAAGAAGAAGAAGAGCCGACTGAAGATGTTGATTAGACTTCTCTTGTTTCTTCTATATTTTTACTTTACTTGTATTAGCTTAGAGCTTAACCTTAGATTTCGATCTACCTTCCACATATGTTTGTAGGGTATATTTCCAATATACTCTACAGTTGTCTTTTGATTCGGTATCTTGTTATTCCACACTCTAATATTCTTTAGTGATCCTTCTGAGATCCTTTATTGACTTTTATTAATAATTTATTGGAATACAATGATTTGTTCTTGCTTTTGATTATGTTATTGTGCTAAATGGATATGATCGTTCCTAAACTTGATCTTCGGGGTTGTGGATCACTCCCCCGGGTAATCCAGATAGGGTATAGGCTGGGTGGATTCCTGCGGGATGTGACAACTAGACTGACCTAGGACATAGTAGAAAGGTGTATGTGGCTTAGGTTTGACCAAAAAGTCCAAACACCCAACCCAAGTCCAAGTCCCTAACTAAGACAGCAAAACTGTGCCAGATGGATGACCATCTACCAAATGGATGATCGTCTAGTTTGATTATAGTAAAACTCAGTCACAGAATGCCAGACGGAATTTTGTCTAGGCAAATGGAATTCCGTCTGACTTCAGACGGATGACCATCTGACTTCAGACGGACGATCGTCTGAAGCAGACAGACGACCGACTGAAGACGGTCGATTGTCTAGTATTACTTAGCCAATAACGGCTAGTTTATAACGGCTCTTTTCCAGACGGACGTTAGTCTGGGCTGAAAACAAGACAAAAATTATGTCCGTTTTCTATCCATTGGGGATTGGGTTTAGGCACTCAAAGGTGCTCTATATAAGCCCAATTCACCTCATTTGAGAGGGTTGAACTCCACCATTTATCAACTACTCCCCAAAGTGATCTCAAGCTCTCAAATCACAAAGAAGCAATTGTGCTTTGCCTCTCATCCTCACTCAACCTTGAAGAACAATACCAAGGTACTAAGTAAGCTTGTGAAAGTCAAGCTTGAGGTGATTGAAGGCGTCGGTGGTGCATACATTTCCATTTGAGCATACAACTCACATTACATAACACTCACACAAGAGGTAAAGTGTCACACCTCTTGTAAGGTAATACCATTCTCTTGTAAACTATTTCAATTCTAGTCTAGGTAGATTAGAATTGGTCTTTGGGTGCTCTTGCCCGTTAACAAAGATTGATTGGGTGCTCTTGCCCGTAAAGAAAGATTGTGAAGGGTGCTCTTGCCCTACTTGGTAAACAAAGATTGTAAAGGGTACTCTTGCCCCGTAAGAAGATTATTGTTGTGAAACCCAGCCCTGACCCTAACCCGGAAAACTTTGTTATTTGTAGGTCCAGTAACCCGAAGTAAGGCAAGAAGTCATCTTTGGGCCAATTCTGTTGAAGACTTGATGGCTGGATTGGAATCCATGAGTGTTGATGCTAGTGTCCCAATGGTGGAAACTGCACCCGGATGAAGATCGGATTAGTTGATGGTCTTGGAATGGTCTCTGTATTGATTTGAAGGCATTTCTAACTCCTAGGTATGTCACTCTAGGTGTGTGCAAAACCCCTTGATGTTTGGACTTGATCTGAGCCTTCAATTCCCTGTTTTGAAGTTGCTGTCTTGATTGGTCGACTCATTGGTCGATTGAACCAATCGACCAATCAATCGACCAATTGATTATGTTTTTGAAATTTGAATCCTGTCTCTTCTATTTAAGTCTAATCTAGGGAATACTCCGCCTCCTCTGCCTCCTAAGCCTCTGGAACGAGTTAGAACCCTAATCTAACCCATTCCCTTGCATTCTTTGGTGATTCCTTGCAAAGACTTGAAGAATTCTTCATCTTTCTGCGGCAAAGGTATGATTTCACTCACTCTGTCTTCTATCTCTGGTTTTCTTTCTTTTATTCTGTTCTTCATTGAGATCAGAAAGATGATGAAGCATTCTTGTAATCATCAATTCTATGATCTCACCATATTCTTTAAGACTCATGATCATCATCATGATCTTAAACCCTGCCTGTTGAATTCTTGAAAGCCTAACCCTAATTCTTTGAAACCCTAACCTGTGTGATTGTTTGGAGAACTTTTGGTAACCTACCTTGTGAAAGGGAAATCCCTTTTGGGTGACATTGTGTTAACCTAAAACTTAATCATCTATATTTTCCTGTTTTGATTTGTCTTTGTTCATCCAGATCTCACAATTATTTGTCCAGGGAGCCAAAAGCGTAGGAACCCCCTTGTTGATCATGTTAACCCAATTATTATGTTTTCTTTACTAGATCTGAATTCTTTCTTATCCTAGTTCATTATCTTTAATTTTTCTATTTTTCCCTCCTAACCTATGTTCAACCTAATTAGGTTAACCTCATGATTTCTAGGTTGTAACTTGAGAACTTGTTTTGATTTATGATTTGATATCCTCTATACCCTAGAATACTATCATGATAATTCCCCTCTGATTTGTACCATTTTGAACCATCAAATTCGGTTCTGGATTCTCAAAATTCGGATTCTTGCAGGCCACTGTCTGCATTGGTCAACTCATTGGTCGAATGGTTCAGCAGACCAATCAATCGACCAATGAGTACAACAACCTCAATCTTGGTCTATTTCGATTGATTTATGATCTTTTCCTTTATGCATCTTTCCTAACATGTTGTGTGCACTTGTTTAGGACTGTCTTCTCAGGTTTAGTCAAGATCATACTTGATTCTTTAAGATTCCATCCAAGTTAGAAGGTAAGGACAATTATCTCCTTAACTACATAGATTGCATACTCTCTGGTTTCTACTTTACGAAACTATGAGTTGTTTACTGTTTGTACACTTTATATTCTGATTTACTACTGTGAGAACAGTAGCTCTTTATCATGTTTCTTTTATTACTTAGACTTATGTGAGATTGCTTATTACTATATTGTTTATGAATTAATCATGATCTTATATTCTCTTTTATATGATCAACTACTGGTTGTGTATGTCATGACTGATCTGAGAATGTATTTGATTAAGTTTGGTTTGGGATTGGGAGGTGTCCTTTTGACACTTCTGTCCTTGGACATTATCGGATATAGTATGGGATGTTTCCGGGGTTGCCCATCGACACTTTCCCGAATCAATGGTTGTCATACCTAGGGATGTCTAGCAGTGTTTGGCTAGGATACACCCATGTTATATCAGACCCGATTCGGAAGGGTATTGAGACCGAACGACCAGTGGTAGCAATGGGGATTCACGGGCGCTCAAGACCGGTGAGTTATATCCGTGAGAGGACGGGAATCACATTGTGGGGACCATTTATTGGAGGGTTGCATATGGCTAGACTTGGGCTCATGGGCGCTCGAGACCTGTGAGTTATATCCGTGAGGGAACATGAGAGCTTCCCGTTTACCATATGTGGATAACCAATAGGGTTGATGAGTCCGGTGAGTAATATCCGTGACTCTAGTGGAAAGGATACCGGAAAGGATCGCCCGGGGCGAGGAATGGAAGTATCTGGACCTGAGTTGATGTAACTGAGTAGATGACTTGCATTGGGCTAGGTTTTTCCCTAACATGTGCTAGTACTTATGCCAAATGGTTGTGAGAGAGTGTGTTGACTTAACCCCCTACCATGGTTTGTCCAAGAGGGATGCAGGACCCATTACCAACCGGCTACCCAAGATATCTTAAATGGTTGAGGGAACCTAAGATATCTTATATGGTTGAGGGTGTGAGCGGACTTTCCTTAAGAAGTACGGTGCTATGACTTAAAGCATGTCTGCCATAGAGACCAGCATACATAGAGTTAGATGCATTCACACTTTACCTGTTTTATATTGCATTGCATCTTGTTGTGGTTTGCTAGATGTTATCTATGATGTTATCGATTAACTACCTTACTGAGTTTCTTCGAAACTCATTCCTTTTGTATATTTCTTTTGTTAGATTATCCTGCAGATATAGATTATCATGACGAGCGATGACAATGAGGCACAAGTTGATGAAGCGTATTACACGCAAAGTGCTGGCAACGATCAAGATTACTTTGATGATTCCCCGGCGGATCAAGCTGCGCACTACTTTTGAGAACTGCATAGAGTTAGAACGGATTCATTGGATTGATGAAGTCCATACTTATGAAGACGTTATCTATAAACTTGAAGATGCTTGATCTTAGTTTATTTCTTAGTACATTTGTTTCAGTTGTAATTCCTTTTGATTTTCATACTACGTTCCGCTATTTTTGGTGAAGTGAGTTTCCGCCTCACTTTACTCCTTTTTGATATCATTGGATATTTGGTATCTTTCAAGCACTCGATTATACTGATTATTCATTTTTGTTTTGAACCTTGTTTATAATATTAAAACTTGGTTTATTTCCTGTTTATGATTATGTTATTGTATATGTGGGAGGATGATTTCCTCGATACTTGATCTTCGGGGCTGTGGATCACACTCTCGAGTATGCTAGTTAGGGTACTGGCTGGGAGGATGTGACAATTGTAAGGGTTTTATCTCTACCCATTGTATTGAAAGAGAATCATTAGTGGAATACTCTCTTGAGGCCAAGCAAGGAGTGGACGTAGACTTGTACAGTCGAACCACTATAAATCATGTGTTGTGGTTGTTTGCTATTGTTTAAATTCGGTTGAGTTTTCAATTTACCTTGTATTTCTGCACAAACTGAAAAATTGGGACAATCCACTAGTTGCAACCTAATCACCCCCCCCTCTAGCTTGCACCAACAAACTAGAAGAAAGAGAGTGATCGCTAACCTTGTAGAAGAAGATTCAACGGTCAAAAAACTTCACAAATACTTGGAAATTTTCCTTGACCTTGGAGAGAGAGCTCTAGAGTGCCTCTGATGTTCCCTGACGGCCTTATGACTCAATGACACAAATTAGAACAAAAATTGATTAAATAGGGCTTCAGAAACCTAATTTCCCAAAAGTGACAAATCTGCCCTGGTACTGGTTGGTCGCCTAGGTTGGTCGCATGGGGCGACCAAGGTAGGCTGCAACCTGTACCTCTTTGGTCAAAAATTTTATTTTGGACCTTGAAAGCTTTATCTTCCTCTTGGGTCCTTTTCCAAGTTATAGAAGGGTCTTGGTTTTCTAGGACCTTCCAATTGTGTCATCACTGTACTCTTGGTCCATCTACCAAATCCGTCATCATTCAAGCTAGATCTTCTTCCGAAATACGACGAGGTTTCTATCATAGCATCATCACCATCTACTTCCATTGGTTCCAAGTCAAATCCAATGGGTTCAATTTGGATGGCACACAGTTGTCTTCTTCCTTCACTTCGGGTTTTCGGACCTACAATATAGATTTCCGAGTTAGGGTTGTGAGGGATTTCTAATATCAAATCTATCAATAATGAGAATAATTCAAAAAATCCTAAAATGAATCTCAAGGAATATTTGAAATGAAGTCTTTAAGCGGAAGAAAAGGAAATAGTCTAATTCCATAAGTCTCGCAACCTACCTAACTTGGAAGACAAATGTGTTCATAATCCCAATCAATGCCACCATGCTCTCATAAGTAATTTCTCGATGCTTAGAAGGGTTGGACTCAATAGGAGCAGTCCATACAGGGGCACGAGTCTCCATGCACCTTGGAGTACTCTCTTGAGGGTTCATCGCTGTATTTCACCGGTGTCAAACTCTCCGGGTGAAAGGTTCCCTCATGACCTGTAAAGTAATCTAAAGAAAACAAGGAAAATCCACAAGGATGAGTTCCACAAAACTCAATAAGGCAACAATCCATATGTACCATGATAGCATGTATGCGGAGATGTAAAGGATGCAATGATATACTAAGTATGCAGCTAATAAACTAACCATGCTAGTCTCTACCTAGGCAAACACGCTTTAAGGTGAACACCAACCTCCTCAAGGAAGTCTCATCACTCTGATCCCTCCTGGACTGACTACCTCTATTGGGATCCCATGTATAAGGGTATGATCCACATCATACCATAGCTGGGGTTCTAGGGCCACACTCTCTCACCACAACCACTGGAATGAAAACTAGCACGTGCCAGGGTATCCTAAACCCAATGTAAGGTCATACAATACTACACTACATATGGTCTAGAACTAGCACATGCTAAGGTATCCTAAACCCAATGTAAGGTCATACAATAACACACTACATATGGCCTATATATCTTTCTTCATGCCTAGTGCCCTTTTGGTCGAGTATCCTTATCAACTTGGGAATGTTATTCCTCACGGACTAGTTACCTGTATTGGATTAACATCCTGGAACCTATAGTCATCCACATATGCTTTAGTGGACGCTCTCGTGTCTCCTCATGGACTGATTACCTCCTTTAGATGCCCATGAGCACCTCTGCATATGCAACTTGACCATTGCATTATATGACAGTGGGCATGTATCTCCTCATGGACTAGTCACCTCTTTTGGACGCCCACAAGCCACTGCTATCACGGGTCATTCGGCTTCGATTCCCTTGCCGAAAGGGTAGTAGCATGTAAATAGGTAACATAACCATGCATCTAGACCTCCTAACATGCATAAATAGTAGCTAAAGGATGCACTAAAGCAACAAGGACAATGGCTTAGACCACAACCCTTGATATTTAAGACTAGGAATCCCAACCTAGGCATTCCACATGTGAAAGTCACACAATCTGTCATACAACACCATGTATCTAAGTAATTAACAATAGTAAATATTCGGATTCATATACACATGTCAAATATGCTTAAACAATTAGTCACAACATACTAACATACATAGACATGCTTAGAATATTAAATAAAATAGCATATCAAACAGTCAAGTATAAATGTAATTGCTTTCTTACTTGTCTAATGGACAAAATCTGTTATACAAATTAATTCCACACAACCCAACACTTTAACAGATCCTAGTAAGTCCTATGATCATGTCCGTATAGTTACATTCATGCTTAGGAATCAAAAAACCCAAAACAAACATCGCAACAACTTCTGGAATAGGGTCGGTTGCTTAGGCCGATCGGTAGGCCAACCAACTGCCTAGTCACACTAGTAGTTTTCCAAGTCCAAAAATCCAACCTCTGATCTCCCATTCTAGAAAGGCTTTGGGATGATCCTGGGCTTAGATCATGTCCCTAAATCACTATAAACATTCCCCAACTTTGAAAGAAAATGATATCTGATCAAAATTCAGATCTAAATACTAAAACTCTTCTCCAAAAGAATCTGCCATTAAAATGGATATAAGATCAATTCTCCTGGCATGATCTGATCGGAATCAACGATAAATAAATATTTTCCCAATCAAATCTTCTGCTAGTAGATGTTTCGCAAGAATAACAAATCTCAAAAGAATAGAACAATGAAGAGATAAAAAAGAGTTAGTTAATCCACTTACTTCTAAGATCTGAAAATTGACGAAAGTTCGCAAGAATAGGTCTTCTCTTCACCACCACGTGCTCTCTGACTCCTCTTGAGTCCATAACAGCCTTCTTCATTAAAGTAATGCCAAAATAGGGTTTAGACATCTTAAATAGGAGTCCCAAGGGAAAAAGAGACAAAAGGTGGTGGTTGCTTGGTCAATCAACTGTCTGTACAAGTCCAATCAACTGTGTAAAATCCAGCTTTTACCTAACCTTGACCCGACCCGGTCATTGTTATGTTTGTAGGTCCGAAGACCCGAAGTGGTGGTAGAAGGGACTTATGGGCCCTACTGATTGATGACGTAATGTCGGGATTCCAGTTTATGGACATTGATGATGCTGCTCCTTCCTTGAGCACATTACCAGTGTTAAGTTAGAATCTGCGCACTGATGAAGAGTGAGAAAGTTGGGATATCAAACGGACTCTGGTGCAAAATCCGAAGGTACTCCCTAAAACTAGACCTCTTGAGTGAACTATAGGAGAAAACCCCATGCAATTTGACCTTGTATAGCCCTCCAAGTCAGCACCTAAAGTTGCTGAACTATTCTGTAAAATTCTGCAGATATATGTTTTGGTCGATACTATCGACCAACAAGTTTGCTGAACCCAGATTTAAAGATTCTTGGAATATTCTTTTCTATTTATTTATTCCTCGAGCCTTGGAGCCCTATTCGCGTTTTTTAACATCTGGGAACGTGGGAGAGCCTCCCAAGAACTCCTCCTTGGTAGTGGTGAAGCATCTTCTTCATCAATCATTGCCAACCACTCATTCATACTTTCTTGTTCCACTTTAAAGGTATGACTCTCTCTCTCTCTCCTAATCACTTTCTCACTCATCTTTTCTTTATTTTACTGTTTGGACCATGGCCAAGGTGCTGCAACGTTGCATACACCTTGCCATGAACCTTCTAAACCCCATACAATGATGTTTTCACCGATATGACTATGATTGATTCACCTCATGATCATTAACTACACATTTCCATGATTTATTGCTTACCAACTTGCTTTATTTACCAAAACTGAGATGAAGCTCATGATTAACCTAATCTATACCTTGCATATGTGTTCCATGTTACTTCTAAACGATTCCCTACCTAATCCCCCATGTTTTCCCCTAATGTGCATTGAGATGTAGCCAATGCCATGACCTACAACTCTTAACCTTAATATGTCAATTTGGGAATTTCCAAATGGACCATTGGATTTTGAAAGTTTCTTGATAATTAGTGTCCCCATGTTGTGCTTAGACTATCCTCCAAGTTTCGTGTCAATCCGAGACCCGGAAGACCAAATCTGGGCAAGAATCCAAAAAGCCAGCTTGCTGTCCTCGGAATTGATTTGGTCGATACTATTGGTCGATACTATTGACCAAATGTATCGACCAATAGAGTCTTGTCAGCAACTTTTGCCTAGTTCCGATTCGTTTGATCTCCAATTGTTCCGATTTCTTCCTCTAACCTTTCATATATGCTTGTTTAGGACTTTAAGGCTATTTGGGCCACTTGCTTGTGATCTTGGACCATTCTCTTCTCCGATTCAAGGTAAGGATAGTTATCGATAGAATTACCTAAGATGTGGAATTTTGACTTGGTATCCCTAACTTAGTAAATATAGTTTCTATTTCATATTCTTATCGTGTTAGACTTGTTACATATGTCTTTCAACAGTAGCTTTGTGTTTACATTATGTTATTTCAATGTCTTATCATGTTTATCAATTTCAACATATGATGACTTATGTCAATGTCATGAATTGAATGTTTATTATGATGTTGTATCTTGTGAACTGATATGATGAACTTGGGCATGTGATTGCTTAAGTATAACTTGGGATTGAGGGGTACCCTACTGGTGGTTCTGTCCTTGGACATCGGAGGGAATAGTATGGGATGTTCTCCGAAGGTGTCCATCGACGCTTCCTGGGTTATTGAATGACATACATAGGACTTGTCTAGATGTATGGCTAGAATGTCCCTATCATATCAGACCCGATTCGGAAGGGCATTAAGACCGAACAACCCGTGGTAGTGGTGTGGATTTGTGGGCGCTCAAGACTGGTATCCACTCCGTGAGAGGACATAAATTGCATTACGGTTACTCGAAAGGGGCCATGTATTGGTAGGGTTGCAAATGGCTAGACTTGGGCTCACGGGCACTCAAGACCGGTGAAATGATCCGTGAGGGGACGTGAGAGCTTCCCGTTTATCATTTGTGGATGACCAATAGGGTTGATGAGTCCGGTGAGTAATATCCGTGACTCTAGTGTGAAGGATACCGGAAAGGATCCCGAGAGGGGAGGAATGGACGTACTTGCATTGGGCTAGGCTATACCTTGACATGCGCCAATACTTAGACCAAACGGTAATGTGAGAGAGTGGTGACCGAAACCCCCAACCATGGATTTGTCCGAGAGGGATGCAGGACCCATTTTCCCCCGGTGATGAGTGACTGAGACTACCTAAAGAAGTATGGTGCTATGACTTAAAGCATGTCTACCATAGATGACCAACATACTTAGAATAAAATCATATTGCATTATATGCCTCATATCATCTGCATCATGTTATGATTATCTTGTGGTTTATGTGTGGTGGAATAACTTCCTTGCTGAGTTCTTTTGAACTCATTCCTTTTCTGTTGCAATATTTTGTTAGGCTATCCTACAAGTGATTACTCTGATGGCACCCTCCCTGAGGCGGACCCGGATACCTCATACTACTCTCCGGAGACTAGCTACATTGAAGACTTCGGTGACCATACCGAAGAAGATCACCCGACGTACCAGGGTTAGCCCTAGAGTTGTATGGGAGCAGTCATGTTGGATCTCCATGGTCCTCACCTTTGAAGAGGACATATCCATTGTGGAGGAGACTTATGAGTAGTTACCCCTTCTTTTTGTGATAATTAAACTTAGAAGAATTGTAATAACTTTAACTTATCTTCATAACTTGAGACTTGTACTTAACTAATTTTGACCTCACTTCCACTTGGTGAAGGAGTGGATTCCGCCCACTGCCTTCTTAATTTATCTGATTTGATATTTATTTCCACACTCTGATTATCCTTGATATCTTATTCCTGAATTCTATTTTATTGATTGTAGCTTAATATTGATTGTTCATGATTTTATTATTATCGATATGGCTGATGTGGTCTCTGAACTATGGATCTTCGGGGCTGTGGATCACATCCCGGGTATGCCAGATAGGGTACCGGCTGGGTGGATGTGACAAACTGCCTAAGGTGGCGGTTGCTTGGTCAACTGATTGCCCTAAGCGATCGCCCCCTATTACTTTTTTTAATACTTGGGTGGGTTGCCCTCTCAGCTAGTCCCAAACACTGATACATGCTTGGATATTGTTCAAAAGACTCTTACCTAGCTTAATGGCATCACCCAACTTGGTCTCCCTTAAGTTGGATATCCACCTACCCAAACCATCCAAATTTTGACTGGATCTCCTTCTGATTCCCAATAAGGCAGCCACTTCACCATCTTCTTCACCTAAGTCCATGGGTTTTGAGGCCAAATCATGAGCTTCAATTCGGATGACCGGCATGCAGCAGCTTCTTCCCACTAGATGCTTAGGTTCTCGGACCTGTAATTTGGATTTCAGGTTAGGGTCATGGGGGTTATCACACGGCCAATGGAAAGAAGGTCAATAGATTGGGGGCTTGTGTTGTGTCAATTTGCACAAGAACTAGAGCTCAGTCCTAAAGGAGGTTGGATCGGGCTATTCCCAACTAACTAGTAATGTTCAGATGGATCAGAGCCTTGACCCTAGATTTTGGTACAAACTCAGAAGTGACCCGACACTAGGGTGAAGCTCAAGTACGGGGGGCTCAACCTCAAACCTCAAAATGATGACAAGGCGATACATGACTGGAGATCAAGAAGTTGGCCCAAGGACCCAAACTTGTGGATGAACTAGAGCACAGGAAAGCTTATTAACTTAAGAAGACCTGGGATCGTTAGTGTATCCGCAAATCTACCATCATATTTGTTCTTGGCGAGATATTCAGTGTCATATCTGTTGTGAATGTTGCCCCCCCCCCCCCCCCCCAACCCGCCCCCAGTCTAGTAATTCATAACACGACCCTAGGATCCATTCTACTCAGGTCGAGTTTTATGTAGGAAGGGATCGACATGCCAATTCAATAGGAAATCCACACTAGTTGGATCATCCGATGGCTCACAATGGCCAGGTAACACTAACCCCCTTAAGCTATTGACAACTTAGCCCTAAGCTCTTAGAACCCCAACCTTTGGGCCGTGGCATTTTTGTTTTGACTTGCACATTAAATGTGACTATCCGACCACCTAGGTTAGCCACACTCACCGTTTGTCTCTGTAGACATGTTGTACTTCGATTCATCAAGGTTCATACGAGAGATCAGATTTGGATGCAACACTCACTTAGGATGTTTTCCTTCCTGATCTTTATTTATTTATTTCTTTCCCGAACTTGGTAGTGGTGGGATTATTTATTTATTTTTATTCGAATTTTTTTTTTTGGGGTGGGGGGTGGTTGTATGTGTGCTTTAATTTACAATTACATTTGATTGCGTTCAATTGCTGATGCATCATTGCTCTTGATAATAGAAACGGAAGGAGACAGAATTTATATACTTATCACTATAATATCACAAATGAAAAAACTTATTTCAAACATGATTATAAAAGAAACTATTACATTTATTTAGAATGGCAAATAGAGCATGACTCCAATGGTTTTCTTTTCGGTGCACACCAAATACTAAACTCATAGATATTGTAAGACATTTGTCCCTTCTCTTTTATTTTTACTACAAATTTATTTTATGACTAGAATATTCAAACACCGTAAGGAACCTAATCTTCAGATACTACTTAATGATAAAGATGGAGAAGGGAAAGAAACACAGCCACACTCAATGGCTACATCTTCTCCAAACGGCGACGTCTCTCATCTGACAATCGTTTTGCAAACCTGTACAAACAACAGTAGAGAATCAGGAAAAATTAACTTTGCTAGGAAGATTAATAGTTTAGTACTGTTCTTACTTGGTAATAGCTTCTTCGTTTGTGACCTTGATTGAAATTGGTCTGGACTTGCCAGTGGCCAAGTCGACAGAGGCAACAGGTTTCTTTAGGAGCTCGTCTCCCATCTCTGCAAGCTTCTTAAGGTTATCTTCACTTGCATTATCCATGGCAGCTTCAGAATTACTCAAATCATCATACTGGATTCGCAGGTAATTATCCATTCTAATCCGGTCTTCCAAATACATGGTTGTGTATAAATCAACCATATCTGATGCAGCATTTGAGAAGGAATCTATTAATGGACAGCATGCAACAGAACTTTTGTCTTTAAAATTCATGAACCAATCCAATAAGCCCCAAGTGAACCCATTAACTACTAGCTTCCCGTCATTCTTTACCGATCCTGTACCAAGGGAAAGAACCAGATACATGGTCTGCTTCGAGCAGTCGTTACAGCCTCTTTCTCTTCTGCTTTCCTTCGCCATTTCACCAATTGCAAGCATGGTCTTAAGAAAAAGAAAAGGAACATGTTCAGTACTGAAATGGGTAAAAGATTTCATACGAAGAAGAAGAAAAATACACATACACGAGTTGAGATCCTCTCTACCCATTAATTGTGTTCCCATCACATTTTTCTACCACGTATTTAGAAGGAAAGTTGATCTTTAATCAATGATAAAGTGGATGATAAATGCTTAGAGATGAATTTGGATCGTCTATCCTATTGAGTAGAGTTATGTACCCTCTTTACACTTTCCACCATACATTAGGAGAGGTCCTTCTAAATTTTGCCCAAAAAAAAACATAGATTTCTACGAGTAGAGGATCTAGATTCTTCAAAAGTGAGTCTCCTTCCTAAATGTATGGTTAATGAATGTGAAGGGGACACAATCTTCTAACCATTAGGATAGAAAATCCGAACTACTCATACACATCTGAGCATGCTTAGACACAGAACAGCTTTGTGGCACCTATAATTGATTACTGTTTCTTATGTAACAATTGACTGTCACTCAAGATGCATGCAATGATTAATTTACCGGATTATTGGCTGCCAAACCTCCATCTGCGACATTGAATTCCTTTGTAGCTGATAATGTTTTGTTCACAAAATAATGTGGAGCAAAAAACGTTGGTGCTGCAGACGTGGATATACAGACGTCGGACATTAATGAATTATCTACATCGTTAGCTTTTGCCTGCATCAAGTGTGAAAAACAATGAAAACAATCACAGAATGTGCACTAGGGTTTCCTTTGTGCCAACCACAATGCCAATAAATAAACAATTACGAAAACGCACAAAATGTTTAGATATTTAATTCAATAAGATTGTCTATGTCCATGATTTGATGGGTTCTACTTTACAGGAAAAATATCTACAACCACTCATCTGATAGAGAGAGAATTATTAGGATGTGATGAAGACATGTTTTGGAGCCGATATTTGGCCTAAGCATGTCTGAGGCTGTTCTTGGCAAGTGTTTAGGCATGGTATATTTAGAATTCCAAGTTCCTCAAAATGGTTGGTTGTTGAACTCCAAACTGTTTAAAGGTTCTGTCTTGCTGTTTTGAGTGTTTTTGGGGGTACACAGGCATTTTGGTTTTTTTACTTCAAGTAATGTTTTTACGATTCTTATATTTGTAGTCTCTCAAAGGAGTTGAGGAGGGTTGAAAATGGCTAGGTTGTAGTCTGTTCGTTTTCTTACTCACAATGAAACTTCTTCATCTCCACTTGACTGTCGATGTAGCCTTGGGTGAACGACGTAAATCTCGTCTTCTATGCTTTTGCGTTTCTTTCTATTACTTTGCCACAATATTGAATGAAACTTTACAGAAGAAATTAGAGAGAAGCTTGCATGCATGCATGATGATTAGTACCCGTAAGGTGCTGAAGATGACTGGTTGCATGAGTTTGATATCGAAACTAGTGAGGAGCACATTGGTAAGTGTCTCCCCTAACTTCCTTTCTCCTAGTTTCTCCTTGATCAGTGTGTGCAGGTAATCGCCTTTGTATCTGGGCTCAACTGCTTGTTGGAGAGAATTCCAAAAGGAACTAGCACCAGAAATAAGGTAAGAATATAATGGAGGTAATCATCAACCAAAAGACGGTAAAGTTGAGCATATATACATGCCTAGTTACCTCTCTTGTTTTGGGAAAATATTGGGGCTGTGCTGAAAATAGAAGTTGCAGATGTCCTTAGCAGCAATTATTGGCTTCTTGCCTTGGGACTCATCTGGATCTGCAGTTGCTAACATAGCTGCTATAAGGCCTCCGGTGCTGGTGCCGGCAATTATGTCGAAATATTCTGAGATGCTCACATTTTCACCATCCAACTTCTGTTTTAAAAGAAAAAAATATCACATTGTTAGTTTTTAGGCCCTGAAAACTAGAGTACGGATCACCTTCCCATTTATTGTGGTTCCCTAACACTTTTCTAACCACATAATGTATGAGACCTACATAATGAATAGGATAAAATAATTCAAAATGTGATCTTCAAGCCCCACATTATATTTGTGACTAAAAAACATGAGAGCAGCATATTGTGTTCACTCGATGAGAAGGTGATTTGGACTCTGGAAACTATAGCACCACCTCCCATAAAATTTCTAATCTACATATACCTTGAGTTCTGATTCGAGAAATGCTAAGATTTTTCCCGGGATGATCCCTCTAACTCCTCCTCCGTCGATGCTAAGGATGGTGATTAGCTTTCCACCAGAGCAGCACCTCATGTCACACTTTCCCGTCATGATTTTTCGTTCGAAGATCTAAATTAATATTGAAGCAGTTCTCATTACACATAATTAACAGTGAACAGCAAAAATGAACTAACACTTGAATAAGAAAACTCCCAAACTCACTAATAATAATAAAAATGAAGAAGAAGAAGCAGATAGGAAAGCAAGCCTGGAGCCATTGGCCAGAAAGGGAAACTTGATAATACCTCTTAAGTTTTGCACTCTATCTCAAGTTTGATTCGATGAGTGATTCTAAGGTTCCATGCGAGGGAAGTATTTATAGTTGGGTGAACAAATCGTGTAATGTCATTATTTTCTTTGGTTTGACGTGTGAAATCAAAAAAGACATGAGAACACATTTATTATCAAGTTCTCCTGCGGCTACACGTGAAACACACACAGCAGAATATGAAAGCGAACTTCCTGTCCTATTTCTTATAAAATTTTCTCTCCCCTGAAACCGAAGAAAAATTTATCACCGAATAGTTCTCTTGAAGGATTGGCGTCTTCTCATTTCTTTTTTTCCGGTGAAATTGTCGTACTCTCATTATACTTCTTTTTTGGTAGATTGAATTCTCATTATACAAAACTTTAGGAATATCCATCCAAAATATTGGCTAAGAGGACCAAGGGGTTAAGTGCCCATAAATGTCAAGGAGACATCATATAGTTGAGCTGTATGGGAAGCTTTTCTAGATAGATGTTGATGCATTAAATGTACATCTGCCTCCATGCATTAATTGTACGTACATTTTTTTTGGTAAAAATTGTATGTACATTGGGTTCCATGAAAACGAGCAATCTCTACAATATAGAAAAAGTTTTGTGAAAATAATACATAAACTCCATTTCCTATCCATTTCTCAACATGGCATTACCTACATCAAAATTCCAACTAGATTTCATACCGGAGAACTTATGGTATGAAAGTCAGGATTTCACATGAAAGGTTCAAGCTTCAACCCAATCCACACACAAATGTCCTATTTCAAAACAATTCTTGGATTAAATCTATGGTTTGCAAGGATATATCCTTGTTTCTAAACTTAAAATAGTCCTTAGTATGTCAAATGAAACACTGATGAACATTTTAAAGGATTTTTTTTTTTCATTTTTATAATTAGAGTATAAGGCTGGAAACTGTGTAGAGATACTTTGATGAACGTAATAAACGTGGCAAGTCATATCTACTATTGCATAAGTATGTAGAGATACTTTTAAAATCAAACCCTAATATCTCCTTCAAGATGCATTATTAGGATCTGATACAGATGATCATGATTGATTTGAACTAATTTGGTCTGACCAAGTTTGATGTGGCTTGACCAAGACCTGGTTGGACCACGGACAAACCAAGATCCATAACATGCACATTGAGTAACGAACATTGGTAGAGTTCAAACAACTTCCTAACTCTTTGTAATGGACTCTTGGCCAAACAAGGAGCCCAAGGATGGTGTTAGAAATAGATATGGACTCTACTACTTCCTTTACACGGAATGTCCAGATCTAACAATCATGAAAGATCTACAAGCTTTAACCGAATGACAAAGGTATGACCAGACTTTCTATTTAAACATAGCACTCAGCCACATCAGGTACGCATTCTTTTAGTACTTCTAGCAGTTCTGAGATCTCTGCAACTATTGTTCTATCTTCGAAGGCAATGTGCTTCCACTAACTTGATTGTCGGAGACGTTACTCAACCAACCCAATCGAGCATGTTTTTGCAGGTTAGTTTGTTTGCACTGCGGAACAGGTTTCTGGAGCAACAGTTTTTGGCCCCATTTGTGGGAATTTCGATCAAGAAGCCATGGTGGTACTTTGATATGGATTGCTAGTAGGAAGCCAACTGAACTATCTTGAGGGACCGAGGATCTAGCCTCAGGATCCAGCGCTTGACTCTCCCGCGTAATGATGCCCTAGGTGGTATGTCCAATCTAAACCAGTTTGTGACCATCGATCAGTTGAATGAGTTACAAAGACAAATTCTAGAGATAAACTAGTTGATCAGGGCCAGTGTCCAACAACAGGTAAACCCACAAAACCTTGGCCAACAAGGAAATCAACTAACTCTAGATGGAAGGCAAGAAGACAGGGGATCGAAGTAGGGTGACGGCCAAGCACCTCTGCTTGACCACTCCCCATGACCACCTCAAAGAAATCTCAACAAAGGAAAAGAAAAGGTTGGTGATCCAACCCGACCAGCACGTTGGGTAGTGTTGGTACATACTGAGGACCCTCCTCCTAGAGGAAGTGAGGATGATAATGAAAATGATGAAAGATTTGAAAAACGAGGTAGCTGCTTATAGGTCGACCACCATGAAGGAATGGGCGATCATGATGTTCTAGGCAAAGGAGCAGTATACGTTGATGAACAGTTTGAGGAACTGGATAAAAAATTGATAAGTTGAAAAATGCAGGAAAAGATGATGTATATTCTATACTAAGAGATGATTTCTCAATTCTCAAGCACATAATGTGCTAACAAATCCGACACACAATATGTGGATCAATCATAAACATAGTCTACAAATCAATCAGGTGCACAGTATGTGGATCCATCAAAGGCATGGTGTGCTAATAAATCAAATGCACAATATGCAGATCAATTAGAAGGATGGTGTGTGAATTAATTAGGGGCATTGTCTAAGAATCAATCAGAGGCACGGTGATTAGATGCAGAATCCTACAAATAAAAATAATATTATATGATCGAAATGCTCAAAATTTGCAGACAACCATAACATGAGTTGGTTATAAATAATGATAAATGCATGCTTATCAGGGCGTCTCAATATAACCATTCTCTCAAAAAAAACAAAAGACTAGCATGATTAATAATTAGCCAATCCATCCCTAAGATGATGTCAAAACCCTTTAGATCAAGGATCATTAGGTTTGCAATCAACTTTCTGTCTCCAAAATTCAACTCACAAGCTTCCATCATCTTTCTAGTTTCCATAATGCCACCAGGTGGCGTAGCCACACACAGCTGGTAGTCTACTAGTCTGGGGTTTAGTCCTAGTCACGATACAAGTTCTTAAGAAATAAATGAATGAGTTGATCCAGAATCAAACAACGCAAATGTAGGCATACCATAAACTTCTAACATACCTGACACAATTAACATATACAACATTTCTTGTTATTCTTTTAACGTAATAGTCATAAGTTCTTTTACTATGTCAATTGACTTAGATAGAGACCATACCTATGACCACAGTTTGAGAGTTCTCAGCCTCCTTGGTGGTCATGGTGTGTAGTCTTTGTTGGGTTTGGGTGTCTTGTATTCTGTGGGTCAATGTAATTATGGTTTTGGTTGTGTTTGTAATTGAAACAGGGTTTGGGTCAATTACTAGTACTGGGGTAAAATTGTAATTACATTGGGATTAGGGTTTTAGGTTTCCCTATAATTAGTCTCTGTGGGATAACCTACAGGCATAAATCTCTGTAGGAGATTGGGGAATCAAAAGCATTCCCGAAATGCTTGGGTTGGATCCCAATGTGGCAATGCACAAGTTAGCAATATCTCCTAACATTTTGCCAGTCAAACAGCCACAACCCCTGTAGGGGATTGGGTACCCATCCTAATAAGGATGGAAGACAAGCAAAGGGTAGCACTTTGTGGGTGTGAGAGTGGTGTGAGGTTTCCTGAAAATAGTGAAACTCCTTTTCTCTCTGGTAAACGTAGGCATGGTTTTGCTGAACCACGTTAAATTTCCCTTATGTGCTTTGTTTGTGATATTCTCTGTTCGTAGTTGTGCATCCATTATCCCTAACAAGTGGTATCAGAGCGAGGTTTGGTGGATCGTTGCCGGAGGTGTGCGAAGATCTATAAGGGAGAGAATAGGTGCCAGAAGAACGGAGAAGGCTTCGATGGATTGATTGAAGGTACGATTATGGATTTAGAATCGTGAAGTTTTTTTTATCTTTTTTTATTTATTTCTTAGGGTTTGATCGAACGGATTGGATCAAAGAAGAAGAAGAAAAAAAGTGAAGCGGTGGGTGTCTACCGTGAAGAAGAAGAGGTTTTTTTTAAGTTGTTTTTTAACTTGTTTTGAATGTAATAATCGTTACATTGGTTTAAAAAAAAAAAATTGAAAAAGTGGAGTTGGAAGTTGGAACGTGGAAGAGAGACCGTGAGTGGAAGAAGGACCGTGAGAAAAAAGAAAAAAAATTCGGTGGCGGTGAAAAAGACGGTAAAAAAGAAGAAGTTTGTTTTTTGTTTTTTGTGTTATCGGATCATACCGTACAAGTTGTTTCCACAGGATTTTGTGTAAAGATTTTTTGTACGGAGTTAAGTGTTCCTAAGGTTTTTGGGAGTTCCGGACTCAGTGGAAGTAACGGATCGAGGAGATTTCGTTCTGTTGGTATTGATTTTGTGAGTTCGTATGGAAATCAATGGTGTGGTTCTTTCAAGTTGATTAATGGGTAAGAAAAGCCACATATCAGGTAAATTGTACAGGCTTGCAGGTAATGTTGAAACAAGTGAAGCTCCATTTGACACTTTGGCAAGGGGTACAGGTAGACAAAATTTGCAGGTTGTTCAGGCGCAAAACAAGGGCAAATCTGGAAAGAAGCGAATGACTTTTGCTTTGGATTTGGTGAGTGGCAGTGATCTCTCGGAGCCGGCTGTGACAAGAGAGATGGAGCCATGTCATGTCGTATAGCGGTGATGAGCTGTACGGAACACCCCAGGTGGAGGGGTGTGCCATGCTGATTTAGTGATGGCGGTAACAAAGCATTCCTTGAGGGGATGTGGGTCATACGTGTATAGCGGTGATGAGCTGTACGGGACACCCCAGGTGGGGGTGTGTGCCATGCTGGTTTAGTGATGGCGGTAACTAAAGCATTCCTGGAGGGGATGTGGGTCATGCGTGTATAGCGGCAATGAGCTGTACGGGACACCCCAGGTGGAGGGTGTGCGCCATGCTGGTTTAGTGATGGCGATAACAAAAGCATCCCTGGAGGGGATGTGGGCCATGCTGTAAGGTGTGGTGGATACACAGAGACTGGTGATTGCAGAGAGACATCATCAACGGTTTTCTTCAAGGTTGTTTGCAGAATTCAAGCCAAGGTGGAGATTGTTGGGTTTGGGTGTCTTGTATTCTGTGGGTCCATGTAATTATGGTTTTGGTCGTGTTTGTAATTGAAACAGGGTTTGGGTCAATTACTAGTACTCGGGTAAAACTGTAATTACATTGGGATTAGGGTTTTAGGTTTCCCTATAAATAGTCTCTGTGGGATAACCTACAAGCATCATTCTCTGTAGGAGATTGGGGAATCAATCCCTATAGGGGATTGGGGTACCCATCCTGATAAGGATGGAGGGCAAGCAAAGGGTAGCACTTTGTGGGTGTGAGAGTGGTGTGAGGTTTCCTGGAAATAGTGAAACTCCTTTTCTCTCTAGTGGACGTAGGCATGGTTTTGCTGAACCATGTTAAATTTCTCTTGTGTGCTTTGTTTGTGTTATTCTCCGTTCGTGGTTGTGCATCCATTATCCCTGACACTCTTTTGGTGGTTTTCACCTTTTGTCCCTCATCTGCTTCCTTTCCTTTACGCACATTTTGGGTTCCCTGGTTACCCTTTTGTCCATGGATAACTATTCTAGGTAGGGCAGTCTCTCGAGATTTGACCTTCTTCTCCACACTTATAACAGATAAAGGTACCGTGGAAACATTTGCCTTGATGTTTCTTTCCACAAATTGGACAGATCTTCTTCTCTTTCTGTAGTGGTCATTAACCTCAAAACTTCTTCCCTTGGCCATTTGCAAAGTTTTTCTTGAAACCACCAAATTTAAAAGATTTCCTAAATTTGTCCTTCCTTTCTTCCACTTTCTTTGAGTTCTTTCAATACTCACAAAGATCTGTGAGTGATCTACTATCTCTGTATATGTCTTTAGTTGAAGCACACCAATCGATTTTTGAATGTCAGTATTCAATCCTTGTTCAAATTCTTGTGCTTTGATCTCTTTTGTGCTCATTATATGTGAAGCGTACTTTGAGAGTTCTTCAACTTTTCTTTCAAACTCCATTGCTAACATGGAGCCTTGCTAAAGATTCTTGAACTCAGAAATCTTCTGCCTCTTCACACAGGGAGGGAAGTACTTCTTATTGAACTCTTCCTTGAACATCTCCCAAGTAACTTCCCTTTGAGTGGCCTAGAGTATTGGTTTTGTCATTTGTCATCATACATTTGGTTCGTCCATGAGCATATGTACTACACACATTAGCTTTTGGGAGTCAGTGCACTTCAAGGACTCAATATCCCTAATCCATATGTTACTTATTGTTGGATAATTGTTATCACTCTTGAGCTCCTTTCCATAAAATTTCTTAAAATTCTTGAGGACTTGCATAGCATCACTATCTTCATTTCTCTTAGCAATCCTCTTTCTACCTAAACGTGTCTTGGGTTGTGCTTCCTGAGTCACCCGTTCCACCTGCACAACTTGCCTTTAACTGCCCCAACCAAACTGCCCAACTCTCCGAGGAATTGTTGGATCAAGGGTGTGTTATCAGGTTCATTTGGCACAAGGTCCGCTGATGGTGTTGAACTTTCATCTTCTAATTCAGACAAACATCTCAATCTTCTTGTATTAACCATTTCCTGGTCACCAAATGAAGAATTATTAATACCGAAACTTTAATTTCTCTTTTAATTTAAGTCATCAATATACTTCAACTTAGCGGTCAAAGATTCAAATCACCACAAAATTTTCAATATTCATCCAAATCTATCACAATTATCCTCAATCCATTTCTATATTGTTAAAATCAATCTACTTCACACAACCTCGAATCAAAACGATCGATTTCAACTCTATTCTAACAACCTCCGATTAGCAGATTCACTCCCTCTCTTCTTTCATCTATTACTAACTCCTATGCCATCACATACGTCAAGTCTACATAACCTAAAACTATGCTTTGATACTAACTTCTATAACGCCCCTAATTACTAGGGCAAATGGGGCCGTTGACACCTAAGCCCTATTGGGAGACATGACAGTTACTTGTCTTTCTTCTTGTCTTATAAAAAATGGAGACCATCATCAACATGCAACGGTAGATACTTTTGTATTAAAAGAGAGGGCAAGTATAACTTTAGATTATCTGATGGCAACTATTACAATATATTTAAACAAACCATACACTATAACATTACAACATCATTAAACAAAACATCTATACTATCTTATCAAAAACAGAAAATCATAACCATTGAACTGAGATGAGTTAAACTATTGGACTCTAACAAGAACATGAGTTTTCAATCATTTCCTTGGATTGCAATATCCCTACCCTTGTCTTGAGTTTGTCTGTCTGTTTAAAGTAAGGGGGAAAAGTGAGCTAAACTAGCCCAGAAAATATTATAAAACAACCATGCTATAGACATGAAATAATATGAGAATAAAAGTTATTATGCACAATCAATATAAAAACATTTCCTTTTTAGAGAATACAAGTTATGAAAAATATTTGCAACATAATCCTATGCAAAAAATACATGTCATGGAAAAGTATTATATATATATTTCAAAAATCATTTTACATATTTTCATCTCTGTTTCTTTGGCATTATGGTCCTAAGCCTAGGCAAATCCAAAGGATGTACATTCCTCTTCACCACCGAAGTAACTTCTGTCCCTTCACCACTGAAGTGGCTTCTAGGCACAAGGCATGTACACCTCGTAGATTGCCATCATTGGCAAAAACTTAATCTTTCCACGATACTCTACCCACAACGGTTGTGCTCGTTAGTACTATGTCTTTAATTCCAATCCAATCTTGCACTTATTAAACTTCACTTTTAATCTTTAAAATTGAAGAATACTGATAATTACATAGTTGAAAACATAAGATTAACCAATCATAACTAAATCCCAAAACACGTGTAGATATGCAAATCAAACATGCACGAAGTGTGCAAATCACATATGTAGCATAGTATGCGAAGAATCAATCAGGTGCATAGTATGTGAAAATTTAGGGGCATAGTATGCAGATCAATCAGACACACAATATATGAATCAATCAGATGCATAGTGTGCTAATAAATCAGGCACGCAGTATGCAGATCCATTAGAAGCATAGCGTGCTAATAAATCAGGCGCACAGTATGCAGATCAATTAGAAACAATGTCCAAGTCAACCACACACAATATGGAGATCCATTAAAAGCATAGTGTGCTAATAAATCAAATGTACAGTATGCGGATCCATCAAGCCTATAGTGTGCTAACAAATCACTCACATAGTATGCGGATCAATTAGAAGCATAGTTTGCAAATCAATCAGGCACGCAGTATGTGGATCCATCAAAGGCATTGTGTGCTAATAAATCAAGTATAGTATGCAAATTTATTAAGGGCATAGTCTGGGAATCAACCAAAACACAATGATTAGATGTAGAATCCCACAAATAAAAATAATATTGTGTGATCAAAATGCATAAAATTTTGCTAACAACCATAACATGAGTTCAATAATACTTACATGTAGTCCCTTGACAAAAATCATTTCTTGAAGATCAAATGATTTTCGGCTATGCCAGAATATGTGGGAAATTGAACAAGGCTTCCTAATCTTCCTTATTTTCTCTCTCTTTACTCTCTCTCTCTCCTCTTTTCTCTTTCTCTTCTTCTCTTCTCCTCTTCTTTTTTCTCTCTCTTCTCTCTCTCCTCTCTCTTCTTTGTCTTTCAAAGCCTACGGACTTTTCTTTGCAAAGCATCCCACTCCCCCCTCCCCATTTATGGTTGAAAATAAACATTATTTTTCTCTTCTCTCTTCTCTCTTTCTATTTCTCTCTCATTCTTTCTTTCCACTCAAAAACAATCTCCATCTCTTATTCTCTCTCATCTGTCTCTCTCCTCTTTTCTCTCTCTCTTCTCTTTTCACCTTGAGGCCACGGGCAGTTTTTCCAACAGCCCTTCTCTCTCCTCTTTATCTTATCAACAGTATTATGTATATAATAATAATATATGTATACTCAGTTAATAAGTGACACCTCACTTCGTTTTTTTTATTTTAAAAACAATGACATATGTATATTAATTTGATGACACCTCAACTCTTCTTAACTCCTCTATGTTAGCGATTTTTATTTGTAGCAGCCGCTGCTGGCTACGGCCAACGGTGTTGATCGCGTCATGTCATCAAACTATGATCAAATGATTGAGAATCAAATAGTGTGGGTTCACTTATAAATACTATTCTTTATTTTTACATTTTAAGGATTTAAAGTTTATTAATTTACAAAATCAACCCCGTATTTACCCAACTCCCAAATCCCTCTTCATTTTGCCTGCTCAATACCCCGCGACTTGGATGGAGATGGCTCCCTCTGCCCCAAATGAAAAAGATCAAAATGTAAACATCTCGATTTCCCTACAGCCAATTTTAAAAGGGAATGTTCACCGTCTGGTGGCTTTGAATAAAGTCAAAAATGATCCCATAGAATTTCTATCTGTTCTCGTTATTTTATACTAAGAACCTAAGCTAGATGAGCTCATGATTTTGCACCCCAACCAGACTAACTCTGACGAGTCGACTCATTCTAATAATTGTGAACTTGAATTTATGACACTGAGGTTGTAGTCCCAGAAGTACCGACTTAAATGAATTTCATTTTGTTCTTGTTTTAGTTTCTGAAGGCAAGAAAGCTCAGATGCATGTTGATTTTTATGCTCTTTTAAATTTGAAATTGTTTCAACAATGATCTTGCAAAACCCTTTCCAGTAATTGACATCGTCAAATATGGAATTTCTCATAATTTTTCAATTTCAACTGGTGAAGTATCTTTTCATTCTCTATTGTGGACCCTTGTAAAATCTCTGGTCATTAATTTTAAAGTTAGATAGACCCTTAAAATTAGGAGGTTATAGGCCGAAGGGAGAGGAAAGGGCCATCGTGTGGAATGGAAGTCATTGCATAGTTGGTTTGTTACTTAACCAGTAAGGGTAAAATTGTAGCTACATTTTTAATGCTAATAGCCCTTTGATGGTGTTAAGGTTGGAAGGAGAAATTTGTAAGAAGGGGTGCAAGTTTGGGCTTGACCCATGCTAAGTGCCAACAAGGCCTAAGCTCAAGATTTTGGCCCTGCTCCTAAATTAGGGCGGGGGTGGAACTGAGATTAGTGTTTCTTTGTCTGAATTGTGCATTTAATTTTCAAACTTGATGAGATAAGTTTTTATATCTTATTTGCCAAGACCATGGTTAGGATTAGGGGTAGGATAGCTGTAATAACCCCTGTATTCCTAACTCTAAAATTGGAATATAGGTCTGAGTATCCAAAGATCTAGGCGAAAGAAGTTGTGGACTATTTAGGTTGAGGCCCAAGTTTTGGTGTGAAATCCCCTAAAACCCTAACTCGAAAACCATATTGGAGGTCTGAAAACCCGGAGTGCGGCTAGAAGGCAACTGTGGGCCATCCAGGTTGAGAACATTGGATTGGTTTTGAACCAATGGAAGTAGATGGAGATGTTGCTAAGTTGGGAGTTCTATCAAAATTTGGAAGAAGATCTAACTCGGACATTAATGGACTTGGTAGATGGATCAAGAATACAGTGATGACACATGTCGAGAAAGACCTAAGGTAGAGCTAGGACATTCAAGCCCTTAACTTCACTCCTGGAACAAAAATACCAAGGGTGAGTTGCCTGTCTTGGTCACCCCAAGCAACCCACCCAGTTTTGGGGGAAAAAGGTATTTTGGGAAAAAGTGATTTTTAAAGCCCTACTTAATTTTTTCGTTCTAAAACGTATCATTATGTTCTAAATCCATCAAAGAACGTCAGAGCTCCTCAAGAGAACCCTCCCCAAGGTGAAGGAAAGAGTGGAGAGCATCTGTCAAGGTTTCAAAATGTCGATTTGCTTTCTGAAATTTAGTATTCAGCTTCTTCATTCTAGTTCTCTTCTATGATTGATTCCTCCTACTGCCAAGACCTAGTTGAAGGCTTCTACTTGCTGTAACAACCTAATTCTCTATCCTCTTTACACTAGATTGAATCCACACTCACTTTGGCTCATCCATGAATCTTGCGATTAGATTTCAAAGAAAACCTAATATGGGATTCGTTAGGTTTTCATTCTTTTTGCTTTGATTGATCTCTAAACCATGATAGATCATGTTCTAGTATGATTTCAGAATTTTGTAAGTATTTTCAGAGTAGTTTAGAACCCAAACAAGAAGTTTTCTGTCGTTTTGAGCCAAATCTGTCAGTACACAAAAGGTTGGTTGCATGGCCAGGTTGCCCTGAGCAACCCACCTATGCTCTAGCAGATTGCATGTCTGGGTTGATTGCCCTGGTTGCCCCAACCAACCCACCCTCTGCCAGATTGGTTGTTTGTTTCTCTTTTCAACGTCACCTCTAGGGTTGTTTCTAACTTTGAACCAACATGTTAATAGGACATTTTGGGAAGCATGAACATACTCTTTGACCTATATTTACAAGGTTACAAATTGATAGAAAAGTTAGGACGTTCACTTGCACATAACCATTGTTACATTCTTGATTACTTTGAAACTTGCTTACATGATTACATGCTGTTGTTTTAGGGTTTAGGAATGATTATTATAACTCTAAAATTTCAGTATACACGTGATTAATAATGTTCTTGATATATGGAGCAACATGTGACTGTATGGACTTAGATTGATTTGTGAATCAAGAATGTGATTGAATCCATCTTGTAATGTGAATGTAAGTTGTGATTGTGAATCGAGGAATACCATTCGGGTGTTTTTGTTTTGAGACTTCAGTGGAGGTGGTATGAGACACAATCCTATGATGCCCCTTGGTGTTTTTCACAATTACTGGATGTCATAACTAGGAAGTCTAGTTGAGTTTGGTTAGAAACCCCGTCATATCAACCACTATCGGCGTGGGTATTAATGTCAAGTGAGCCGTGGTAGCATGTGGGGGTGGTGGGTACTCAAGACCTGTAATCAACCCATGAGAAGACACAACCACATTGTGGGCCGGGGGCCATTCATTGGTAGTGTTGCATATAATAGACTAGGGCTCAGGGGTGCTTAAGAATGGTAGCCAACCCGTGAGAGGACATGAGAGCTTCCATCCATTATATGCGGATGACCAATAGATTTAAGAGAAGGCATAGTTCGAGCTCGTTGGTGCTATAGGATACGTTGACTCTAGTAGGGGGGATATTGAACCAAGATTGTGAGACGCATGACTCTGAACCTAGGTTGACATGATTAAGTAGTTGACTTGCACTGGGCTAGGTATAACCCTGACACGCGCCAGTACTCATACCAATGGTGGTGAGAGAGTGGTGACTTAAACCCAAACCATGGTGATAGTTCGAGACGGATACCTTGACCCCTTACCTAGGATCTCAAGATTGGTAACCAACCCATGAGAAATCAGAGTGATGAGACCTACCCAGAGGAGGCTGGTGTTCTATCTTAATGCATGTTTGCCATTAGAGACAATCATTTGTTAGAGTATAGTTGAATACTTGCATTTTGCCTCATGTCATATTGCACCATGTATGTATTAATTTGGATTGTGATATTGGTTATTTGTTTGTGAACTACTCGCTTAGTTCTTTGAGCTCACCCTTCAGGGAATTGTTGCTTTAGACTTTGTTGCAGGTCCAGATGTTACCGAAATTCAAGAATACAAGACACCAACGACCAATCCATACGGTTTACAAGATTTTAGGGACTATGACGTTCACAGAGAAGAATGTTCATGTCTTAACTACGCGTACCAGAATTAGTTCGACTTATGAGTTGATCTCTACCATCTGTGATACGGAGATTTTTTATTTTAGAAATTATATTTTACTTAAGAATATGTACCTAATGTAACAATTAGGAAATTTTTATTTTCTACTTTAGATTTGACATCACTTCCTTCTGAGATCCTTAATGCTTGATTTAATTCTTTATTAATGTTATAACATTGATTTATTCTTGCTCATTATTGGACTATTGTGTGGAATGGTTGGTAATTGTCTAAGACCCAATCTGTGGGGCTGTGGATCATAACCCCGGGTATTCAGGTAAATGGATACCGGCTGGGTGGATGTTACATTTTTCCCATAGCCCATGGATTTGGATATTGTTGTTGAAGAACCTTCTGTCAAAGTTTTGAAGGACATCTAACTCGAACATTGACGGACTTGGCAGATGGATCAAGTATTTTGTGATGACGCATACAGATGGTCCCGAAAATCTGTTAAGACCCTTCTAAAGTATAGAACAAGAACTAGGGCAAAGCATGGGCTTTCAAGGTCTTGATTATTCTTCTGGAACAAAAGTTCCAGGGGCTGGTGGATAGGCCTGGTCACCCCAAGCGAGCAGCTTGGTTCAGCAAGAAAAGAGCAATTTTGGAAATTTGATTTTTCAAGCCCTATTTAAGGTGTTTTCATTTTAAAATGTGTCATTATGACCCAAAGTTGTCAGAGAACGTCAAAGCTTGTCAAAGAACTCTTTAAGAAGGTGAAGGACAGTGTGGAAGTCATCTTAAACAGATTTTTGATCGACGATTTACTTTCTTGAAGGTTAGTATTCATCTTCTTCTTTCTAATTCTTTTCTATGATTGACTTCTCCTACTGTCTAGACCTATTTGAAGGCTTCTAGTCACTGTATCAACCTAATTCTTCTACCCTCTTTACTCTATAGTGACTTCCCATTCACTCTGTCTTAGTTGTGAATCTTCCAGATCAATTTCGGAGAAGATCTAATATAGGATTTGTTAGGTTATCATTCCATTTGCTTTGTCTGGTGTCTAAACTATAATAGATCATGTTCTAGTGTTATTTCAAAAATTTTTAAGTATTTTAGGAGTAGTTAAGAACCCAATCAGGAAGCCTTCTGATGATCCAAGTCAATTTTGTCTGTACTTGTAGGCTAGTTGATTGGCATGGTTGCCTTGGGCAACCAGCCCTTCTTTGGTCACCTGCCCTAGAGGCAACCACTCCGACCAACTACCCTCTGCTTGTTGGTCTTTTGTTTTCCTTATTGATAGAGGACCTCTAGGGTGGTTTCTAACTTCGAACTAACGTGTTAATAGGACTTTTTGGGAAGCGTGAACATACTCTTTGACTTACTTTCCAAAATTGCAAATCATAAGCAAGGTGAGGAATTTCACTTGCACATAATCATTGTTACTTTCTTAAATAATATGAAACTCGTTTATTATTACACATGCTATTGTTTTAGGATTTAGGAATGATGTGTGTGGTTCTTAAATTATAGAATATAAGTGGTTTGTTATTGACATTGATGTATGGGTCAACATGTGACATTATGGACTTAAATCGATTTATGAATTGGGAATGCAATTGAACCTTTTACTATTTTGTGGAAAGTGAATGTATGTTGTGATTGTGGATTGGGGAATACCTATTTGGGTATTTCTTGCTTGGGACATCAGCGGAGGTGGTATGGGACACAATACGTTGATGCCCCCAACACTTTTCACGATTGTTGGATGCTATGACTAGGAAGTCTAGTAGAGTTTGGTTAGGTACCTTGTCATATCACACCTATTGGCATGGGTATTGATGTCAAGTGACTGTGACAGTAGTGTGGGGTGGTGGGTGCTCAAGACTAGTAACCAACCTGTGAGAGGACACAACCACATTGGGGGGGCCATTCATTGGTAGGATTGCATAATAGACTTGGGCTCATGGGCTCCCAAGTCTTGTAGCCAACTCATGAGAGGACATTAAAGTATCCCATCCATTATATGTGGATGACCAATAAGGTTAAGAGAAGGCGTACTCCGAGTTGGTTGGAGCCATAGGATACGTTGACTCTATTAGGGGAGGATACTAAACCAAGAGTGTGAGATGCATAAGAGGAGGTATTTGCACCTAGGATGATGTGACTGAGTAGTTGACACAACCATGGTGAAAGTTCGAGAGGGATTCCTTGACCCCTTACCTGGGATCTAAAGACGGATAACCAACCCGTGAGAGATTAGAGTGACGAGACTTACCCAGAGGAGGCTGGTGTTTTGTCTTAATGCGTGTCTACCATATAAAGACTAGCGTCCGTTAGAGTATAGTTGCATTGTTGCATTCCACTTCATGTCATGATGCACCACTATATGATGTTTTGACTAAAACTGTGATCATGGTTATTTGTTTGTAATCGTGTCGCTAACCAATCAAAAATAAAATCCTATACTAATCAGAAAGTATGGGGTCGAACTATGGGGAACTGAAAGGCTAAGTCACTAAGATTGAATTCAACAAAACTAAATTTAAACTAAATCTATTAATTAATGCAAAAACTTAAACTATGAATATGTGAAGATCTTTGGGATTTCGAATCCCCAATGCTTTTCCCTAACCGATATAACTCTATACTTCAAAGTAAATTAAGGATGGTCTTCCTAGATATGCCCTATCTTCGCAAGACTATCGTCCTTCGCGGAAGCTTGGCACGCTTAGTTCACTAAGTTATAGAACATCTTTGGCCAAACTCAAACACAATCAACTAGAAGAGATAGAACAATCAAATTAATGAAACAAGCATGGTTCATCTACATCCCAAAGAAAAAGAACTAGCTACTCATTATCACAAAGTTCATAAGAAAAATAAAGATGAAACATAAGGAGAGAGAGAGAGAGAGAGAGAGAGAGAGAGAGAGAGAGAGAGAGAGATGTGGTCTTCTTCTTCAGCAATGAGAGAGATGAGAGCTGCATTTGCCGTCTTCCTCTCTTCTCTGTTGTTGGCTTCTCTTTTATGTCTCCCGCACACCATGAATCCCCTCTCTTTACCCGTCGATTTGACCTTTATCGTTCCATAGAAACTTGAATCATCAAAATACAAGCTCATACGAGAGAGATATGCCCAAAATACTGAAGGTAGGTCTGTTTATCCGATTTTCAGATTTATTACCAATTTTGTTCCTTAGACGTCCACCTGTTTCCAATTTGGCTAAGATCTCACTTTTCATGATTTCTTAGGTAGCAAGATTGAATGCCATGATTTAAAATCCACCAATATCTAATATATTTGCCAACTTTACTCCATATTATCTCTAATATCCAAAATCACCTTATTCCTGAAAAATACACAAAAATACTCAATTAGCTCTCTTTAATTAAACAAGTATGGAGAAATAAATCAAATAAATAATGGTAAATGCATGCTTAACAGTTTGTGAACTACTCGTTGAGTTCTTTTGAGCTCACCCTATGGGGAATTTGTTGTTTTAGATGACTATCCAGGTGAAGAAGAGATCCTGAGCTCCGGTTTGAAGATCTTTATCATTAGTTATACAGCTGAGGAAGCAATGAGAACTGACAATGGCTCGTCGTATGATCCTTGTATTAGTATGGAACACTATTATGGCTCCCATCAACAATGATAAGAGACACCTCATTCGCCGATGGGACTACGAGTTGTATATTGATCCTAAGTTGCACGTATACAAACAATTGGAGAAGAAGGTGAAACATTAGAAGACTTAGGAGTTTTGATTATACTTTATCCTTTCCAGTTGATTACTTTAGTTTTATCATCACCTCCGCACTCTGATTTGATTTTGAGATCCTTATTACTTGATATATTCTATATTAATATTTATGACATTGATTTATTCTTACTCATGATTGGTCTATTGTGTAGAATGGTTGGTGATTGTCTGAGACCTGATCTGTTGGGCTATGGATCATTCCCCCCGGTGTTCAGACGTATGGATACCTGCTGGGTGGATGTTACATTGATTGCTTGAGCGGTGTTGATTTTCGAGGTGTGAAGAGCTAAAATTGTCTTTAAGTGAGAGATTGTTGTAGTAAAGACTACTTTTTGTCACATGTGAAAATTGGTTCGAATTTGAAATTCATAAATTCAAATATGAATTGTTTGTTGAAAGACAGAAGGTGCTGAGTTGTCTTGACAAATTAAAGAAGGAATAACTTTGGCAAGATAGAATTTGGAAAGTCTCCTTGTCAAGGTTAAATAGACATGTGATGTAATGAACTTGGACTCATTTTAATGGAATGAGCTCAATAGGCAATATTGTGTTGACTTTGGATTCCATGTATAGAAGTGCACACAAGGAAGTTATTGCAATGGGGTCTTGGAAATTTTAGAAATTCCTATGTTATTTTTTGGGCATTCCTTTTGGATATAGGGGTAAATTTTGTATTGTCTGTTTTTCGTATAACTATTTATAGTCTCTTAAAATGGAATGAAAGGTGTAGAGAGTGGGTAGAGAAAAATTGGCTAGGCTGTAATTATCTTCTTCTTCTTCCTCATAGCGAAGCACCACATTTGCTCGACCGTGGACGTAGCCTTTGGGAGAACTACATAAATTATTTGTCTTGTGTGTTTATGTATTTTGTTAAATTTTTTAACACCCTTTGACTTTGATGAACCCTACACTTGCGGCTTCTCAAGAGAAGTGGCATTATTCACCCTCACCTCCTCTTTTGCTTGCAGGTATTTGCCCTACTAATTTAACTAAGCGGGTGTGGGGCTTCTTTTGATCCATCATGGATTGCGCATAGCTCTACGGGATAGTGCTGGAGTTTTTTATTCCCAACTAGAGGCAATATTGGACAGTCTCTAATGTGGTTGTCTTCAAGCCAACGAGGCTAGGATTGAACTGAAAGAGGTTGGGTGGATTATCACTAATAGATATGCGTTGAGACAACCCCTGTGATCCTAACCTGAAACCCCAATTTTTAGGTTCGAGAACCCAAGCATCTAGTTGGAAGAAGTTATGGGCCATCCAAGTTGAAGCCCATGATTTGGCTCCAAAACCCATGGACCTAGGTAGATGGTGAACCCCCTGCCTTGTTGGGAATTGGAAGAAGATACAGTCAAAAGATACATCTTGTATTGTTAGGTGGATATCCAACTCAAGGAAGACAAAGTTGGGAGATGTCATTAAGCAAAGGTAAGAACCTTTTAACTGATCCCTAGGTCTATACCAATGTTTGGAATCAACTGAGAGGGCAAACCACCCAAGTACTGCAAAGTAATAGGGGGCAGTCTATTAAACAAGCAACCGCCACCCTAGGACTCCAAAAGAGTTAGAGAGAGCACATGGTGGGGAAGAGAACCTATTCTTGTAGAGATTCTCATGAAATTTCATCGATTTTCGGATCTTAGAAGTAAGTGGATTAGCTAACTCTCATTCTCTTCTTTAATTTGCTGTTTTAGGAGTTGTTATTCTTGCAAAACCTCTGCTGGAAGAAGAGTGGATTGGAAAAAATATTTATTTATCATTGATCCCAATCAAATCATGCCAGGAGAATAGATCAGAATAGATCTTGTGTCTATTTTAATGGTGGATTCTTTCGGAGAAAGGTTTTAAGGTTTAGATCTGAATTTTGATTAAATTTTTCTTGCTTTGAGTTGGGGATAGTTTTGTAGTGATTCAAAGATGTCATCCAAGCCTAGGATCGTCCCCATACCTATCTAGAATGGATGATCAAAGGTTGGATTTTTGGACTTGGAAAATGACCAATGTGACCAGGCGGTTGCCACAAATAGTTGGTTGGCCAACCAACAGGCCAAAGCAACCAGCCCTGCCCTAGAAGTTGTTTTAATGATTGTTTTAGGCTCTATGATTCCTAAGCATGAGTGTAACTATGTGGACATGATCATTGGACTTACAGGGATTTGCGAAAGTGTTGGGTTGCGTGGAACTAATTCATATAACAAACTTTATCCATTAGATAGGTAATGAAACAATTACTTTATACTTGACTGTCTAATATGCTATCTTTTTAAATTTTCCAAGCATGTCTATGTTATTTTAGTATGTTGCAACTTATTGTTTATTTGATATGTATATATGAATCATGAATGTTTACTACTGTTCTTTACTTAATTACATGATGTGGAATGATGGATTGTGTGACTTTGACATGAAGAATGTTGGGATGGTATACCTAGCCTTATACATTAGGGCCTATGATCTAGGCCATTGTCCTTAGTTCCTCTAGCACATCCCTCAATTGCCATTTATATATGTTAGGAAGCCTAGATGCATGGCTAGGTCACCCATTTACATGCTATTACCCTTTCAACAAGGAAATTGAATTCGAGTGACTCATGATAATAGTGGTTGGGTCATGAGGTAATCAAACTGTGAGAGACACGGGTCCACCATCATCTCATGCAATGGTAAAATTGCATATATTGAGGGTTGGGCTCATGGGCATCCAAAATACCACTTAGATGTCGTGAAGACACATGAGAGGCATCCACCCTATAATATGTGGATGACCATAGGATTCCCAAATGTTAATCCAACAAAGGTAGCTAGTCCTGAGGAATAACATTCCTAAGTGAGTAAGGATATTAGACCAAAAGGGCACTAAGCATGGAAAGGTATCTAGACCACATGTAGCATGTTATCGTATGACCTTGCATTAGGTTAGGATACCCTAGCACGCACCAATACTCATACGAATGGTTGTGGTGAGAGAGTGTGTCCCTATAAACCCAGCCATGGTGTCACATCCTCCCAGCCGGTACCCTAACTGGCATACTCGAGAGTGTGATCCACAGCCCCAAAGATCAAGTATCGAGGAAATCATCCTCCCACATATACAATAACATAATCATAAACAGGAATTAATCAAGGTTTAATATTATAAACAAGGTTCAAAACAAAAATGAATAATCAGTATAATCAGAGTGCGGAAAAGATACCGAATATCCAATGATATCAAAAAGGAGTAAAGTGAGGCGGAAACTCACTTCACCAAAATAGCGGAACGTAGTATGAAAGTCAAAAGGAGTTACAACTGAAACAAATGTACTAAGAAAAAAACTAAGATCAAGCGTCTTCTAGTTTATAGATAACGTCTTCATAAGTATGGACTTCGTCAATCCAATGAATCCGTTCTAACTCTATGTTGTTTTCAAAAGTAGTACGCAGCTTGATCCACCGGGGGATCATCAAAGTAATCTTGATCGTCGCCAGCACCTTGCGTGTAATACGCTTCATTGGCTTGCGCTTCACTGTATTGCTTGTCATAATAATCTGTACCTATAGGATAATCTAAACAAAGAATATACAAAAAGGAATGAGTTTCGAAGAAACTCAGTAAGGTAGTTAATCCATAACATCATAGATAACATGTGGAAAAACATAACATGATGCAATGCAGTATGAAACAGATAAAGTATGAATGCATCTAAACTATATGTATGCTGGTCTCTATGGTAGACATGCTTTAAGTCATAGCACCGTACTTCTTTGGGAAAGTCCGCTCACACCCTCAACCATATAAGATATCTTGGGTTCCCTCAACCATTTAAGGTATCTTGGGCAGCCGGTTGGTAATGGGTCCTGCATCCCTCAGGACAAACCATGGTAGGGGGTTAAGTCAACACACTCTCTCACAATCATTTGGCATAAGTACCGGCGCATGTCAGGGAAAAGCCTAGCCCAATGCAAGTCATCTAGTTAGTTACATCAAGTCAGGTCCAGATACTTCCATTCCTCGCCCCGGGCGATCCTTTCCGGTATCCTTTCCACTAGAGTCCTAATAGTCCTGAACTACGGACTCATCAACCCTATTGGTTATCCACATATGGTAAACGGGAAGCTCTCATGTCCCCTAACGGATCATTTCATCGGTCTTGAGCGCCCATGAGCCCAAGTCTAGCCATATGCAACCCTCCAATAAATGGCCCCCACAATGTGATTCCCGTCCTCTCACGGGTTGGTTACCGGTCTTGAGCGCCTGTGAATCCCCATTGCTGCCACGGGTCGTTCGGTCTCAATGCCCTTCCGAATCAGGTCTGATATAACAGGGGTACAACCTAACCAAACACTGCTAGACAACCCTAGGTATGACAACCAATTATTCGGGAAAGTGTCGATGGGCAACCCCGGAAACATCCCATACTATTTCCGATAATGTCCAAGGACAGAAGTGTCAAAAGGACACCTCCCAATCCAAAACCAAACTTAATCAAACACATTCTCAGATCAGTCATGACATACACAACCAGTAGTTCATCATATAAAAGAGAATGTAAAAGCAAAATCAGATTAAGCAGTAATAAGTAACTCATATAACATGAATAATGAAAAAGATGATATAAACAAGTGCACTATTCTCAAAGTAGGAGATCAGAATTAAAATACAATAACAGTAGGTAATCTCATAGTTTCATAAAGTAGAAACCAGAGAACAAGCAATCTATGTAGTTAAGGAATTAACTGTCCATACCTTCTAACTTGGATGAGATCTTAAAGAATCAAGTATGATCTTGACTAAACTTGAGAAGACAGTCCTAAACACATGTACACCACATGCTAGGTAAGATGCATAAAGGAAAAGATCATAAATCAATCGAAACAGACCAAGATTGAGGTTGCTGTACTCATTGGTCGATTGATTGGTCTGCTGGACCAGTCGACCAATGCAGACAGTGGCCTGCAAGAATCCGAATTTTGAGAATCCAGAACCGAATTCGATGGTTCAAAAGCGTACAAATTAGAGGGGAATTATCATGGTAGTATTCTAGGGTATAGAGGATATCAAATCATAAATCAAATCAAGTTCCCAAATTATAACCTAGGAACACAAAGGTTAACCTACTAGGTTAAACATAGATTATGAGAGAAAAATATTATAATCAAAGATTCAAGAATTAGGATATGAGGATTACATATATAGTAAAGAAAACACATTGATTGGGTTACCATAATCAAACTAGAGGTTCTTGATCTTACCCAAGAATTAGGGTTTTACCCTTTTTGGTTCCCTCGGAAAATAATTGAGAGCTCTGGGTGAAGGGAGATAAATTGTTAGCCAAAAATAACAAGAAGGGTCATTCAATGATGAAGTTTAGGTTAACACAATATTACCCAAGAAGATTTTCCTTCACATGGGAGGTTACCAAAAGCTCCGGAAATATGTTGAAAATAAAAAACATGTCTTACAGCAAGCATCTGAAGGACTTAGTGCTGATCTTACCTATGACGAAGAGCCAGCTGAAATTTTGGATAAGAAAGACAAGCAATTGCGGAATCGTACCATCCCTTTGGTAAAGATTAGTTGGAAGAACCATACCCCGGAAGAAGCTTCTTGGGAGAAGGAAGAAGATAAGAAGGAGAAGTTTCCTCACCTCTTTGGAAGCACAGGTACGCTTTCAATTTCGAGGACGAAATTTCTTTAAGGGGGGGAGAATGTGAAACCCAGCCCTGACCCTAATCCGGAAACTTTGTTATTTGTAGGTCCAGTGACCCGAAGTAAGGCAAGAAGTCATTTTTGGGCCATTTCTGTTGAAGACTTGATGGCTGGATTGGAATCCATGAGTGTTGATGCCAGTGTCCCAATGGTGGAAACTGCACCCTGATGAAGATTGGATTAGTTGATGGTCTTGGAGTGATCTCTGTATTGATTCAAAGGCATTTCTAACTCCAAGGTATGTCACTCTAGAGGTGTGCAAAACCCCTTGATGTTTGGACTTGATTTGAGCCTTCAATTCCCTGTTTTGAAGTTGCTGTCTTGATTGGTCGACTCATTGGTCGATTGGACCAATGGACCAATCAATCGACCAATTGATTCTGTTTTTGAAATTTGAATCTTGTCTCCTCTATTTAAGTCTAATCTCGGGAATACTCCGCCTCCTCTGCCTCCTAAGCCTCTGGAACGAGTTAATCTAACCCATTACCTTGCATTCTTTGGTGATCTCTCGCAAAGACTTGAAGAATTCTTCATCCTCCCACAGCAAAGGTATGATTTCACTCACTCTTTCTTCTACCTCTGATTTTCTTTCTTTAATTCTTTTCTTCGTTGAGATCAGGAAGATGATGATGCACTCTTGCAACCATCTATTCCATGATCTCATCATGATCTTTAAGATCCATGATCATCATCATGATCTTAACCTCAGCCAGAGGAATCTTCGAAACCCTAACCCTAATCCGTTGAAACCCTAACCTGTGAGATCGTCTGGAGAGCTTTGGGTAACCTCAATTGTGAAGGAAAATCTTCTTGGGTAATATTGTGTTAACCTAGACTTCATCATTGAATGACCCTTCTTGTTATTTTTGGCTAACAATTTATCTCCCTTCATCCAGAACTCTCAATTATTTTCCGAGGGAACCAAAAAGGGTAGAACCCTAATTCTTGGGTAAGATCAAGAACCTCTAGTTTGATTATGGTAACCCAATCAATGTGTTTTCTTTACTATATCTGTAATCCTCATATCCTAATTCTTGAATCTTTGATTATAATATTTTTCTCTCATAATCTATGTTTAACCTAGTAGGTTAACCTTTGTGTTCCTAGGTTATAATTTGGGAACTTGATTTGATTTATGATTTGATATCCTCTATACCCTAGAATACTACCATGATAATTCCCCTCTAATTTGTACCCTTTTGAAACAGCGAATTCGATTCTGGATTCTCAAAATTCGGATTCTTGCAGACCACTATCTGCATTGGTCGACTCATTGGTCGACTGGTCCAGCAGACCAATCAATCGACCAATGAGTACAGCAACCTCAATCTTGGTCTGTTTCGATTGATTTATGATCTTTTCCTTTATGCATCTTTTCTAACATGTTGTGTGCACTTGTTTAGGACTGTCTTCTCAGGTTTAGTCAAGATCATACTTGATTCTTTAAGATTCCATCCAAGTTAGAAGGTAAGGACAGTTAATTCCTTAACTACATAGATTGCTTGTTCTCTGGTTTCTACTTTATGTAACTATGAGATTACCTACTATTTTAATTCTGATCTCCTACTGTGAGAACAGTAGCACTTGTTTATATCATCTTTTTCATTATTCATGTTATATAAATTACTTATTACTGCTTAATCTGATTTTGCTTTTACATTCTCTTTTATATGATGAACTACTGGTTGTGTATGTCATGACTGATCTGAGAATGTGTTTGCTTAAGTTTGGTTTGGGATTGGGGAGTATCCTTTTGATGCTTCTGTACTTGGACATCGGAGGGAATAGTACGGGATGTTCTCCGAAGATGCCCATCGACGCTTTCCTGAATCATTGGTTGTCAAACCTAGGGCTGTCTAGCAGTGTTTGGTTAGGTTGTACCCCTGTTATATCAGACCCGATTCGGAAGGGCATTGAAACCGAACGACTTGTGGCAGCAATGGGGATTCATGGGCGCTCAAGACCGGTAACCAACCCGTGAGAGGACGGGAATCACATTGTGGGGGCCATTTATTGGAGGGTTGCATATGGCTAGACTTGGGCTCATGGGCGCTCAAGACCGGTGAAATGATCTGTGAGGGGACATGAGAGCTTCCTGTTTACCATATGTGGATAACCAATAGGGTTGATGAGTCTGTAGTCCGGGACTATTAGGACTCTAGTGGAAAGGATACCGGAAAGGATCACCCGGGCGAGGAATGGAAGTATCTGGACCTGACTTGATGTAACTGACTAGATGACTTGCATTGGGCTAGGCTTTTCCCTTACATGTGCCGGTACTTATGCCAAATGGTTGTGAGAGAGTGTGTTGACTTAACCCCCTACTGTCACGTCCTCCCAGCCGATACCCTATCTGGCATACCCGAGAGTGTGATCCACAGCCCGAAGATCAGGTATCGAGTGATCAACCTCCCACATAAACAATAACATAATCATGAACAATCATAATAAAAGTGCGGAAGATAAACCATAGATCCAATAAAGAAAGAATGAATCATAATGAATCAGAATGATAAATATAATCAGAGTGTCAAACAGATAAGTAAAGTGAGGCAAAAATCCCACTCTACAACCAGCGGAAAAGTAGCTCTAAAAGAATAAACTAGACAAAATCTAATCCCAGTAGCAAGTACATTGGGTAACTAAATTGTTCTCCACTTTATAGACAACATCCTTATAAGTGTAAATCTCATAAATGGCACAAGGACGCTTCCACTCGATGGTCGGACTAAGCATCGTACGGAGCATAACCACTCGCGGGATCTTCAGAGTAATTGTGGTAACTGCAATCACCTTCCTGGAGATATACCTCTTCGCCTTGCGCTTCTTCATAGGGACCGTCATAGTACTCAATACCTGCAGGATAGTCTAACAAACATTGTACAATAAAGAAATAAGTTTCAAAGAAACTCATGAAGGCGATTAAAATCCATAATAACATAAATGGCGGGATTCCGAACAAACATAAATGCAATATGATATGAGACAAGCAATGAATGAATGAATCTAACTCTATGTATGCTGGTCTCTATTGGCAGACATGCTTTAAGTCATAGCACCGTACTTCTTTAGGAAGGTCCGCTCACATCCTCAACCATTTAAGATATCTTGGATTCTCTCACGGATCATTTCACCGGTCTTGAGCAGCCGATTGGTAATGGGTCCTTCATCCCTCAGGACAAACCATGGCAGGGGTTAAGTCAACACACTCTCTCACAACCATTTGGTATAAGTACTGGCGCATGTCAGGGTAAAACCTAGCCAAATGCAAGTCTTCTACTTAGTTACATCAAGTCAGATCCAGATACGTCCATTCCTCGTCCCTGACGATCCTTTCCGGTATCCTTCACACTAGAGTCCTCATAGTCCCCGACTACGGACTCATCAACCCTATTGGTTATCCACATATGGTAAACGGGAAGCTCTCACGTCCTCTCACGGGTTGGTTACCGGTCTTAAGCGCCCGTGAGCCCAAGTCTAACCATATGCAACCCTACCAATAAATGGCCCCCACAATGTGATTCCTGTCCTCTCACGGGTTGGTTACCGGTCTTGAGCGCCCATGAATCCCCATTGCTACCACGGGTCGTTCGGTCTCAATGCCCCTCCGATTAGGGTCTGACATAATAGGACATCCTAGCCAAACACTACTAGACAATCCTAGATATGTCATCCAACGGTTTAGGAAGGTGTCCAGAGGGCATCTCCGGAAACATCCCATAATATTCCCGTAGTAGTCCAAGGACAGAAGTGTCAAAAGGACACCTCTCCTTTCCAAACCATACTTAAGCATACACATGCATCAATTCATATCATCACATATATGGTAACTTCATATATGGAAAGAAATCAATAACTACAATCAACTTGTATATAATTGGTAAGTAAATCATACATGAATCAATTTAAGCAATGCTACTGTAATCAAGGTTATGTAACAGTAGTATATCATTGTAAGAATCTAATTTAGGAAACATGTCAATGATATTCAAATATAGAAACTAGATTCATGCTATCTATGTAATTAAGGAAATAACCATCCTTACCTTTTATAACTCGCAAAGGAATCCTAAGAAATCAAGTAAGATCTTGGCAAACTTGAGAAGAAGGTCCTAAACAAGTATATACAACATATTAGGAAAGATCCCTAACGAGAAAAGATACCAAAACATCCAACACGGACCAATTCGGAGTTACTTTGTACTCATTGGTCGAGTGGATTGGTCGACTGGTCCAATCGACCAATCGATCGACCAATGCGAGACGATAGCCCAAAAAAAAACAGAGTTTTAAGATATGAAATCCGAATTTGGTGGTTCAAAAGGGTACTAATCAAGGGGTAAACTACATCAGTAGTATTCTAACATAGAGGGGACCTCAAAACACCAATCAAATCAAGACATCAAGATCCAAATTAGGAAACAAAAAGTTACCATAATTAGATCAACCATGGATCTTGATGAGTTCGAAATAGAAATCAAAGACAAGAACCATAGGAAGATGGATCATTGCTTCAGGTAAAGGTATCATGAAAACATACTTAGATCTTCAAGGAAAAGGCTTAGAAGCATAAATCTAAATACGGAAATAAAACCTACCATATATGTAACTACCATGCTTCATGAAGAACACATAGTATGGTAGAAGAGAACAATTAGAGATTGATAGATCATGGATCATGGAAAGAAAACACAGTAATTAACTACTAACATGATCAATATAGAAGATCCAAAGAGATTAGAATTCAAATCAGAAGTTTAACAAGATTAGATCATGGTTTGATCATGATTCCTTCAAAAGCTTGCAATGATCATGGTTAAGATCATTGTTCTAGCTTCAAATCCTTAGGATGATCATGAGAACATGTTCAGAGATGTTTGCAACAGAGAATGCAGCATCTCTTCTACTATCTCAACTCAAAAAGGAAAGAAAAACAAAGATGGAGGAGAAGAAGAGAGAGTAGACATACCTTTTGATGCAAAAGGAAGAGTTTCGACGAAGATCCGTCAAGAAAACACCAAGGATGCAAGGGAGATGACTTGCGAGAGGTCTTTGGTTCGTTCCGGAGAGTTTGGAGGCAGCAAATACGAAGTAGACTCGAGATTGGACTTAAATAGAGCAAGAAAAACCTAATTGCCAAAGACAAGCACTCATTGGTCGAGTGGATTGGTCCACCGCCCCGATCGACCAATCAATCGACCAATGCGACAAGAAGTCCAAAACAGGGAATTGAAGGCCCAGATCAAATCCAATCCTAAAGGGGTTTTGCACACAAGTCAAGTGACTTGCCTAATAGGTAGAAATGCCTTCAAACCAAGATAGAGAGCACTCCAAGTCCATCAACTAATCCGATCTTCATCAAGATTCAGTTTCCATAAATAGAACTTCATCATCAACTTTCATGGATTCAAAGCCAGACACCAAGTCCTTCACTGGGATGGCCCAAAGCTGACTTCTTACTTTACTCCGGGTCATCGGACCTACAATTAACAAGGTTTCCGGGTCAAGGTTAGGGCTGGGTTTTACACCTACCATGGTTTGTCCTGAGGGATGCAGGACCCATTACCAACCGACTGCCCAAGATACCTTAAATGGTTGAGGGAACCCAAGATATCTTATATGGTTGAGGGTGTGAGCGGACTTTCCCAAAGAAGTACGGTGCTATGACTTAAAGCATGTCTACCATAGAGACCAGCATACATAGAGTTAGATGCATTCATACTTTATTTGTTTCATACTTCATTGCATCATGTTATGTTTTTTCACATGTTATCTATGATGTTATGGATTAACTACCTTACTGAGTTTCTTCGAAACTCATTCCTTTTTGTATATTCTTTGTTTAGATTATCCTGGAGGTACAGATTATTATGACGAGCAGTACAGTGAAGTGCAAGCCAATGAAGCGTATTACACGCAAGGTGCTGGCGACGATCAAGATTACTCTGACGATCCCCCGATTGATCAAGCTGCGTACTACTTTTGAAAACAGCATAGAGTTAGAATGGATTCATTGGATTGACGAAGTCCATACTTATGAAGACGTTATCTATAAACTAGAAGACGCTTGATCTTAGTTTATTTCTTAGTACATTTGTTTCAGTTGTAAGTACTTTTGACTTTCATACTACGTTCCGCTATTTTGGTGAAGTGAGTTTCCGCCTCACTTTACTCCTTTTTGATATCATTGGATATCCGGTATCTTTTCCGCACTCTGATTATACTGATTATTCATTTTTGTTTTGAACCTTTGTTTATAATATTAAACCTTGATTATTTCCTGTTTATGATTATGTTATTGTATATGTGGGAGGATGATTTCCTCGATACTTGATCTTCGGGCTGTGGATCACACTCTTGGGTATGTCAGTTAGGGTACCGGCTGGGAGGATGTGACAGAATGGTATCAAAGCCCAAAGTTCGAGGAAATCCTAACCACGGAAAACAGTAACAGAACATTCCTGAGTCATAGATCCAGAAGTGACTCATCTACTCTTAGAAGTGAATAATAGAACACTTGGACTAGAACCTATTAATGAAGCATAACTGAATACTTCTGAATAATGCACAATAATTATACTTAAACAATTGTCACTTAATGCAATAAAAGAAAAGTGCATAATACACAATAATAAAGTGAAACAAAGAGAACTTCATTTACTTTAAGAAAAGTTTTACAACGACTACATCTGAAAAGCATAAAAGAAAATCCTAGTACAGTCTATCTAGGTGATTTCCTCTGATGTCACATCCTCCCAGCCGGTACCCTATTTGGCATACCCGAGAGTGTGATCCACAGCCCAAAAGATCAAGTTTAGGAACGATCATATCCATTTCGCACAATAACATAATCAAAAGCAAGAACAAATCATAATGTTCAAGTAATTTATAATAAAAGTCAAGAAAGGATCTCAGAAGGATCACTATATAATATCAGAGTGCGGAATAACAAGATACCAAATCAAAAGACAATTGTAGAGTATAGCGGAATTATACTCCACAAACATATGCGAAAGGTAGATCGAAATCTAAGTAAAGCTCTAAGCTAATACAAGTAAAGTAAAAGATAAGTCTAGAAGAATGTAGAGAAAACTATTCCACATCTTCAGTCAGCTCTTCTTCTCCTTCAGTCTTCATCTTCTTCACCTTGTGCTTCCTTATACGTATCGTCATAGTATTCAAACCTGTAGAGAAGTCTAACAAAAGATTGTACAAAAAGGAATGAGTTTCGAAAGAAACTCAGTAAGGCAAGTTAATCCATAACAACATAAATAACATGTGGCAAAACATAACAAGATGCAATGCAATATGAGACAGATAATGTATGTATGCAACTAAACTCTATGTATGCTGGTCTCTATGGTAGACATGCTTTAAGTCATAACACCGTACTTCTTTGGGAAGGTCCGCTCACATCCTCAACCATTTAAGATATCTTGGATTCTCTCACGGATCATTTCACCGGTCTTGAGCAGCCGGTTGGTAGTGGGTCCAGGCATCCCTCTCGGACAAACCATGGCACGGGGTTAAGTCAACACACTCTCTCACAACCATTTGGCATAAGTACTGGCGCATATCAGGGAAAAGCCTAGCCCAATGCAAGTCATCTAGTCAGTTACATCAACTCAATTCCAGATACTTCCATTCCTCCCCTCTCGGGATCCTTTCCGGTATCCTTCACACTAGAGTCACGGATATTACTCAGTGGACTCATCAACCCTATTGGTTATCCACATATGGTAAACGGGAAGCTCTCATGTCCCCTCACGGATATAACTCACCGGTCTCGAGCGCCCATGAGCCCAAGTCTAGCCATATGCAACCCTCCAATAAATGGTCCCCACAATGTGATTCCTGTCCTCTCACGGATATAACTCACCGGTCTTGAGTGCCCGTGAATCCCCATTGCTACCACGGGTCGTTCGGTCTCAATACCCTTCCGAATCGGGTCTGATATAATAGGGGTATATCCTAGCCAAACATTGCTAGACATCCTTAGGTATGACAACCATTGATTCGGGAAAGCGTCGATGGGCAACCCCGGAAACATCCCATACTATTTCTGATAATGTCCAAGGACAGAAGTGTCAAAAGGACACTTCCCAATCCCAAACCAAACTTAAGCAAACACATTCTCAGAACAGTCATGACATACACAACCAGTAGTTCATCATATAAAAAAGAATGTAAAAGCAACATCAGATTAAGCAGTAATAAGTAATTCATATAACATAAATAATGAAAAAGATGATATAAACAAGTGCTACTGTTCTCACAGTAGGAGATCAGAATTAAAATACAATAACAGTAGGTAATCTCATAGTTTCATAAAGTAGAAACCAGAGAATAAGCAATCTATGTAGTTAAGGAATCAACTGTCCTTACCTTGATTATCGCCGAAGATAATCCAAGGATCAAAGAGAGAGACACCAAACATGGCAAATAAACCCCTAACAAGCATAGATACAACATTAGGAAAGATACCTAAAAGATCGGAGATCAAACGAATCAAACTGAGCAAAAATTGAAGCTAACGACTTCATTGGTCGATTGATTGGTCTACTGACCCAATCGACCAATCAGTCGACCAATCGAGTCAGTACGGGATAGTGAAAATTGTTTTGGCCATAACTTCTTCGTTTGAAGTCGGATTGATCCGAAATTCGGAGGGGAACTTCATAGGATGTATTAGAATCATATGGGAAGATAAAATCATCAAGTCATGGTAAAAATATGGGTTCTTGATTTGACCCAAGAAACTAGGGTTTCAACCTTTATGGCTCTCATGAAAAGGTTATGATTAAGGAAAGAGAGGGAATGATTGTTATCAAGAAAATAACAAGCAAACATAGGAAATCTAGTTTAGGTTAATAAAAACATTGCCCATGAGGTTTCCCTCACATGGGAGGTTACAAAAGGTTTCCAGAAAGATCATACAAGGGTTAGGGTTAGGGTTTTCAAGATTAGGGTTTCAAGAATTCAACTGGCTGGGGTTGAGATCATGATGATGATCATAGATCTCAAGGAACAAGATGAGATCATGGAGTGGATGGTTGCAAGAGTGCATCATCTTCTTCCTAATCTCAGCCAAGAACAGATTAAAGAAAGAAAATCAGAGATGGAGAAGAAAGAAAAGAGAGTAGACATACCTTTGATGCGAGAGGAAGAAGATTACTTCAAGTCTTGAGAGAGATCACCAAGGAATGCAAGGGAATGGATTAGATTAGGATTCTAACTCATTCCAGAGGCTTAGGAGGCATAGGAGGTGGAGTATTCCCAAGATTAGACTTAAATAGAAGAGACAGGACCAAATTGGTAAATTCAGACACCATTGGTCGATTGGATTGGTCTACTGGTCCAGTCGACCAATGAGTCGACCAATCAGGACAGCAAGGTTCAAACAGGGATTCGGAGGGCTATACAGGGTCAAATTGAGTGAGGTTTTCTTCTACGAGTCAATCAAGAAGTCTAGTTTCCAGAAATACTTTCATATCAAGAATTGGAGTTCATTAAGTCTACCAACTAAGCTCATCTTCTTTGATGCGCAAGCAGGATTTGACAGACATAGTTCAGCAACTTCGGACAGGGATTTGAAAGGTTATATGGGGTCAAATTAAGTGTGGTTTTCTCTTGGAAGTCCATTAAGAAGTATAGTTTCGAGAAATATAATCGGATTGAGCACAGGAGTTCATTAGGTATTTCAACTAATTCACCCCTCTTCGGTGCGCAGATTCAGAACAAAACTGATGGCTCTCATGGAAAGGCTAGGGGTAATCAAGATTCACCCTAGGGAAAGAGAAACAAAGAATGCACAATCTGAAAAGGTGTTGGGAAGTTTCCAACAGATAAAAGAACATTAGGGTCTCAGATATGGTTACCTCTCATAAGAGTTGGTTACCTCCCATGAGAGTTACCCATAATTAACTCTTACAAAAACAACCCAAGATAGATAAAGGAACATCTCATTAATATTTCAAAATCAAGAATGGAATTAGGAAGGGTCTACCAATGAGAGAAAAGAATGTAAATAAATTCAAAGGAAAGAAATCCTAATATCCCATGGGAAGACTAGGGAGAATAAAGATTCACCCTAGGGAATAAAGATAAAGAAATCATAATAAAGAAAGTCTTGGGGAGGATCCAATGAATTAATAAAAATAGAAGGGTTGCCAATTGTTCCAAGGAAAAACAAGGATCAACTCCTCAATCATGAGGACACAAGGGAAGGTCATGGTAATTGTATGAGACCTTCCCCACAATCATAAAGATAGGTAGAAAATTCAGGGAAAGTATCATCAAGATTTTGGTGGAGTCAAATTCAAGAATCATCGCCATATGGCTTCAAGAACATAGAGTGAATTGGGGGATTCACTCTAGAACTAGAGAATAGGTTATTACAGCAGTGTAATAACCTTCTCATAATCAGAATATCAGAAGTAGAGAAGAAACGAATGAATTAAAGAAGAAACGAATTGAATACTAACCTTTTAGAAGAGAAACCGATGAAGAAATCTGAACAGATGTTTGAGGGTCTTTCTTGGCTTCGAAGGAGAGGATCTAGGGCTCTTCCCACGTTCTCCAAAGGTTTAGAACAGATTGAGATTGAAAAACATGGAGTTCCCCCTCTTTAAATAGCACACAGAGTCCAAGAATTACTAGGATTTCACCAAACTGACCAAACTGACCTTGTTGATTGATTGGTTGCCAAAGAGGAAGTTCTAAGGTCCTTTCCACGTTCTCTAGAGAGTTAGAAACCTAGTGGGAATGTTTACCACGAAATTAAAAGAAATAAAGCTTTTAAAAACCTTCAAAACAGAAAATTACCAAAATGCCACTGCCTGGACAACTTGTTCAAAAATAGGGATTTAATGGGCCTGACTTCAATATTTTTGGATGGGCTTCTTTCAACGCATCATACTACTTACCTAGTATGGAGGGATGTCTTCAAACCAGGTCAACTAAGCTTTAGGTCCATCAACCAAGTTCTTCACCAATGAGTAGTTCAACACCAAATCAATTAAGGTTTCCATAAGGAAACACCATCATCAATATCCATGGGTTTTGGGTCAAACACCATATCTTCTATTGAGATGGCCCACAAAGACATCATCCCTCATTTTGGGACATTAGATCAACCCTAAGAGAAAGGTCTGACATGGCTTCCTAAGATTTTCAAAGATAGTAAAACTTAAATCATGGTCAAACTTCAAAGTCAACATTAAACAAAACTGAAATCACGGTCCAACTTTAAAGTCAACATTTAAACTAACCCTTCTTTACCCAAAACAGATAGGGTGACCTGGCTAAGTTTGGGCTGGATTTCACATCTGATCTCTGTAAGCTCAGAACTCCTCTGAAAGCTGAGTCACCTGATACTCTATCCTATCCTGTCGTGACTCCATCCTCTCATATAGATGCTCCTGTCTGACCTCCATCCTCTCCAGCATGGAAGTCGTCGATCTCATCTGTGCACTGAGACCCGAAGTCTCTGGAACCGCATGAGAAGGACCACCTGTCTCGAAGTGCGAGGAAGGGAAATCGTGATGCTCTGGCACTGTCTCGTGCATCTCAGTATCATCTCCGGCCTGATCATCATCACTTTTAGGACCGATATCCTCTCCACCATCCTCTAACTCCTGCTCATCCTCTGTCTCATCATCCTCCTCACCCTCTGGACTAGGAGATCTCACTGTCTGTGTCAGTCCCATCTGACGTACCATCCTAGTCCCCATGACGTATCCTCGTGGACCAGTGCCCATTGGTGTATCCTCGAAACTGACCCCGAAATGCCTAAAGATCAAAGTCAGTAACCTCCCATAGCAAAGATTCCGCATGCTAGGCCGCAGAACCAGATCCAGCATGACCTGCTGTATGATGTAGGAAAGGTCGATCTCGAAGCCCATGTAAATCCGGTAGATGACTATGGCCTCGATCACTGTAACCCTATGGTGATGTCCAGCCTTCGGCATGATGTTTCGACCGACCATGCGACCGATAACTCGTGCAGAATCTATCATCTGTCCGCTGTTCCTAGGACTGAAGCACCGGCGGCTGTCCCACAGTGTGTTGCATATCTCGCGCAACTCGTATGGCGTCAAGTAGATATCTATATCTGCTCCTACAGGTATCCATACACACTGATTTGGGTAGTGAGGGACCCGCAAGATCTCGGCTAGTGATCTGGTGGAAAAGCGAATCTGAGTCTGGAAGACCTTGCTCCTGAGGACAAGTCTAAGTGGATGCCCTGGACCTCTAGCCTCCTCGGTGTAAGTAAGTGTCACATCCACCCAGCCAGTACCCTATCTGGCATACCCGAGTGTGTGATCCACAGTCCACAAGATCCAGTAGTTAGAGAAATCAACCTCCCACATTCACAACAATATAATCAAGAACGAGACTAAATCAATGTTAACAATATTATTCAAATGAATCAAGGTAAAGTAACGAGATATTCATCAGAGTGCGGAAAAGATACCAATGGATATATAAATCAAAAGTAGAGTGAGGCGGAATCTCACTCCACGAGTACAGCGGAATGTAGTTCGATAATCAAATTGGATTACAACCGTTTCTAAAGACAAGAAAGAAAGATATAATCTAACTAAACTAGAGTCTTTTCTACTTTATAAAGGATGTCCTCATAGACATAGACTTCATCGATTATGCTCAAACGCTCCCACTCCACAGTAGGGCTAATCCTGGTAACAAGAGAGACCACTCGAGGGATCCTCAAAGTAATCTTCGTAGTCGCCAGCACTTTGCGTATGGTACGCTTCTTCATCTTGCGCTTTCTCATATTGCGCTTCATAGCCATCAAAACCTGTAGAATAGTCTAACAAAATATATTGTACAAAAAGGAGTGATTTTCAAAGAAAATCAGCAAGGCAAGTTATTCTATAATAGCATAAATAACATAGTATCACAAACAAAGCATAAGATGATATGATATGAGGCAACAATGTATGTATGAGTCTAACTCTATGTATGCTGGTCTCTATAGGAAGACATGCTTTAAGTTATAGCACCATACTTCTTTGGGTAGGTCAATCACTCCCCCTCAGCCATCTTGGCATCTTGGGTCTGCCGGTGGTAGTTGGGTCTTGCATCCTTCCTGGACATTCCTTGGTTAGGGGTTAAGTCACATCTCTCTCACATCACCGTTTGGTCTAAGTATTGGCGCATGTGTGAAACCCAGCCCTAACCTTGACCCGGAAACTTTGTTATTTGTAGGTCCAGTGACCCGAAGTAAAGTAAGAAGTCAGCTTTGGGCCATCCCAGTGGAGGACTTGGTGTCTGGCTTTGAATCCATGAGTGTTGATGATGAGGTTCTATTTATGGAAACTGAATCTTGATGAAGATCGGATTAGTTGATGGACTTGGAGTGCTCTCTATCATGGTTTGAAGGCATTTCTACCTATTAGGTAAGTCACTTGATATGTGTGCAAAACCCCTTTAGGATTGGATTTGATATGGGCCTTCAATTCCCTGTTTAGGAGTTGCTGAATTGATTGGTCGACTCATTGGTCGACTGGACCAGTCGACCAATCCACTCGACCAATGGGTTCTGTCTTTGGTAATTAGGTCTTGCTTGCTCTATTTAAGTCCAATCTCGAGTCTACTTCGTATTTTCTGCCTCCAAACTCTTTGGAACGAACCAAAGACCTCTGCAAATCATCTCCCTTGCGTCCTTGGTGTTTATCTTGACGGATCTTTGTCAAAACTATTCCTCTTGCATCAAAGGTATGTCTACACTCTCTTCTTCTTCTCCATCTCTGTTTTTCTTTCCTTTTTGAGTTGAGACAGTAGAGGAGATGCTGCATTCTCTGTTGCAAACATCTCTGGACTTGTCTCTCACGATCTTCCTAAGGATTAATGGCTAATGCAATGATCTTAACCATGATCATTGCAAGCTTTTGAAGGAATCATGATCAAATCATGATCTTGTCTTTGTTCATCTTTTGATTTAAATTCTGATCTTCTTAGATCTACTATATTGATCATGTTAGTAGTCAATTATTGTGTTTTCTTTACATGATCCATGATCAATCAATCTCTAGTTGTTTCTCTTCTACCATACCATGCTTTCTTCATGAATCATGACAGTTACATCTATGGTAGGTTTTGTTTCCTTATTTAGATTTATGCTCTTAGGTCTATTTTCTTGAAGATCTAAGTATGCCTTCCATGATATCTTTATCTGAATCAATGATTCATTCTCCTATTGTTCTTGTCTATGATTTCTATCTTGAATTCTTCAAGAACCATGATTGGTCTAACTATGGTAACTTTTTGTTTCCTAATTTGTAACTTGAAAACTTGATTCGATTAGTGTTTTGAGGTCCTCTATATGTTAGGATACTACCAATGTAGTTTACCCCTTGTTTAGTACCCTTTTGAACCACCAAATTCGGTTCTTTATTCTTAAAACTCTGATTTTGTAGGCCACTGTCTCCATTGGTCGACTGATTGGTCGACTGGGACAGTAGACCAATCCAATGGACCAATGAGTACAGCAACTCCAGATTTGGTCTGTTTTGGATGTTTGACATCTTTTCTGTTAGGGATCTTTCCTAATATTTTGTATACACTTGTTTAGGACCTTCTTCTCAAGTTTGTCAAGATCTTACTTGATTTCTTAGGATTCCTTTGCAAGTTATAAAAGGTAAGGATGGTTACTTCTTTAACAACATAAATTGCATATCTTAGTTTCTATATTTGAATCTTGTTAATTTATTTCTTCAATTACATTCTTATAATGTTATACTACTGTGGTACTGTCTTGATATCAGTAGCATTACTTGTTTATATTAAATTGACTCATGTATGACTTACTTACCAGTTATATACAAGTTGATTGTAATTATTGATTTCTTTCCATATATGAAGTTACCATATATGTGATGTTATGAATTTATGCTTGTGTATGCTTAAGTATGGTTTGGAAAGGAGAGGTGTCCTTTTGACACTTCTGTCCTTGGACAACTACGGGAATATTATGGGATGTTTCCGGAGATGCCCTCTAGACACCTTCCTAAACTGTTGGATGACATATTTAGGACTGTCTAGTAGTGTTTGGCTAGGATGTCCCGTTATGTCAGACCCTAATCGGAGGGGTATTGAGACCGAACGACCCGTGGTAGCAATGGGGATTCATGGGCGCTCAAGACCGGTAACCAACCCGTGAGAGGACAAGAATCACATTGTGGGGGCCATTTATTGGAGGGTTGCATATGGATAGACTTGGGCTCATGGGCGCTCAAGACCGGTAACCAACCCGTGAGGGGACGTGAGAGCTTCCCGTTTACCATATGTGGATAACCAATAGGGTTGATGAGTCCGTAGTCAGGGACTATGAGGACTCTAGTGTGAAGGAAGCCGGAAAGGATCGTCAGGGACGAGGAATGGACGTATCTGGATCTGACTTGATGTAACTAAGTAGAAGACTTGCATTTGGCTAGGCTTTACCCTGACATGCGCCGGTACTTAGACCAATGGTGATGTGAGAGAGTGGTGACCTATAATGTAATATCCAGCCCTATTCTAACCTTGACCCTGACCCGGATCCACTGTTGTATTCAGGTCCGAGGACCCGAAGCGGTGGAAGAAGAGATCTATGGACCATCCTGATTGATTATCATGATTTGGAGACCGAGTCCATGGACATTGACAATGATACCCCTTGCTTAAATGCATTGTCAGTGTTTAAGGAAAGTCTGCGCATCGGAGAAGATTAACATGGTTGATGTACCAAATGACCTCCTGTGCACAATCCGAAGGTATTCCTAGAAACTAGACTTCTTGATTAAATTGTGGAAGAAAACCTCACTCAATTTGACCTTGTATAGCCTTTCAAATCCCTACTTGAAGTTGCTGTTCTAAACCTGAGTTTTCTGCTGAAATCATCTTGGTCGATCATTTTGGTCGATACCATCGACCAAAAGCATCGACCAAAATGTCCCAGTCTGCCAAGTTAATGATTCCATGGAATATTCCTTTTCTATTTAATATGACCTCGAGCCTTGAGCCTTTTGCAATCATTTTTCTCACCTGGAAACGTGGGGAGAGCTTCCCAAAGCAGTTCCTTGGTTAGTGTGAAGGGTATCTCATCAAAGACACTTAGTTTATCATTGATTCTTGCCTTCATCTTCTACACTAAGGTAAGACTCTTCAATCCACTCTCTACCCTACCACTTTTCTACTCTTTTCTATTGTCATCTTGCTGATGGGACATTTGGAATGGTGCTGCAACCTTGCAACCACCACTCCAAGTGCCTACTCATGCTCAATCCATGATTCCCTCAACCATTCATTGATGCTGATGCTTATATCTCATGCCTAGCATATGTATTCCATGATTTACCTATTAACACCATACCATTTGATATCAAACTGAGCTATAAAGTGTATTATGTTCATGTTTAACATTGCCATATGATTCCAATCGAATTTCTATTAGTTCCTCTAACTATTGCATGCTATTACTCATCAATGCAATCAATTCCAACTCATACCATGATGTTTATCACTTGAACTTGATAGCTCAAATTGGGGCTTTTTAATTAGACCATTGGATTGGGTTAATTCCTTGATTTATAGTGTCCTACTACTGTTGTTAAGTATGCCTCCAAATTCCAGATTGATCCGAACGCCGGAAGACTCATTTCGGACCAAAAATCCCCAAAATCCACTATTCTGCCCGAGGACTATTTTGGTCGATACCATCGACCAAAACCATCGACCAAAGTTGTTCTTGACACAACCTTGGTCGATTTTGACTCGAATGACATCCGATCTTCCCGACTTCTTTCTAACTTATTATTGATGTCTGTTTAGGGCCTTAACACTTCTATTGGACTATTCTTGGTATTCTCAATTCATCATCAACTCATCCAAGGTAAGGATGGTTATCTCCATAAACATATAAGTCATCAAATATTGAATTGTGTTTTATTTAAAGAACGAAATCCCTTATTTTTCTTTCAATCATTATAAGACTGTTACATATGTGTTAGAACAGTAGCATTTAAATCTTTATACTCTTGTTGTGTCATCTTATCATTTTGATTTACTTATGTTTATAATGATTCGCTTCAATATCATGATTTGATTACTATTATGAATATGCATTGGATGCATGAGAAATGATGAGATTGAATTGTGATTGCTTACGTATGACTTGGGATTGGAGGGTGTCCTACTGACACTTCTGTCCTTGGGCATCGGAGGGAATAGTATGGGATGTTCTCCGATGGTGCCTATCGACATTTTCCCGAGTTATTGGATGACATACATAGGGGTGTCTAGTGGTGTGGCTAGGTTCATCCTTGTCGTGTCAGACCCGAATCGGAAGGGCATTGAGACCGAACAACCCGTGGTAGTGTATGGTTGGATGGGCGCTCTAGGCCGGTAGCCAATCCGGTAGGGGACATAAACCATGCTACGGATACCTGAAAGGGGCCATTTATTGGTAGGGTTGCATATGGATAGACTTGGGCTCACGGGCGCTCAAGGCCGGTAACCAATCCGTGAGAGGACGTGAGAGCTTCCCGTTTACTATATGTGGATGACCAATAGGGTTGATGAGTCCGAAATCCGGGATTTCGCTGACTCTAGTGTGAAGGATACCGGAAAGGATCGCCGGGGGCGAGGAATGGACGTATCTGAATCTGACTTGACCGACTGAGTAGATGACTTGCATTGGGCTAGGCTTTACTGTGACATGCCCCAGTACTTGACCAAATGGTGATGTGAGAGAGCGGTGACCGATTCCCCTTACCATGGTTTTGATGACTTTACCGATCTTCCCCGGGCATTCCCAAGATATGGAAATGGGAGAGTGATTGACGACCCGAGAGAAGTACGGTGCTATGACTTAAAGCATGTCTACCTTAGAGACCAGCATTCATAGAGTTAGACTCATATCTGCATCATATGTTCCATATCACATTGCATTATTATATGTTCTGAATGTGTATGATTTCTAATTATGGAATAACTTCCTTCTTTGAGTTCTTCGAACTCATTCCTTTTGTGCAAATGTTTTAGATTACATTCCAGGTACCGAAGATTACGATGGCACCTCCTATGAGGCGGACTATGATTCCACATACTACCCTCCGGGTAGTGGCGTCGGTGAGGATTCGTATATTGGAGCCGAGGAGGATTATTATTCGCACCGGGGTTAGCCCCCAGGTTGTGCGGGAGCGGCAGCAGCTGGGTTTACTTCATCCGTACTGTTGAGGAGACTACTATTAGTATAGAAGAAACCCTAGCATAGTGCCCCATTCCCCTGGTGTATTTGTGGAACCTTAGATTTTGTAATTAACTTGTCCTAAATTATTCCGGTGATACTTGGATATGTAACTAACTTGATTTAATACTTTTCCGCTGCTCTGAGAGGGTGACTACCATACCTTCTCACCCTTTATGATTTTGATCATACCTTATCTATCATCTATATTCTGCACTCTGATTTAGTTAATCTTGTCTTATTCATGATACTTGATATTAGTTGTTTTTACCATTGATTATTACTGTTCATGATTGTGTTACCGTGTATGTGGGAGGCATGGACCTCAGATCATTGATCCTTGGACTGTGGATCACATCCCGGGTATTCCAAATGGGGTATCGGCTGGGTGGATGTGACATATACCCCCAACCATGGAATGTCCCGAGGGATGCCGGACCCATTACCAACTGATGATGAGTGAATGAGACTTCCTAAAGAAGTACGGTGCTATGACTTAAAGCATGTCTGCCATTAGAGACCAGCATACATAGAGTTAGATTCATACATTCATTGTTTGTCTCATACCATATTGCATTTATGTTGTTTTGTAATCCTGCCATTTATGTTATTATGGATTTAACTACCTTACTGAGTTTCTTTGAAACTCATTCCTTTTTGTACAATGTTTGTTAGACTATTCTACAGGTTCTGAGTATCATGACTGCTCGTATGAAGAAGCACAAGGAGAAGAGGCATATCTCCGAGAAAGTGATTGCGGTTACGACAATTACACTGAAGATTCCGCGAGTGGTTATGCTCCGTACGATGCTTAGTCCGACCATAGAGTGGAAGCGCCCTTGTGCCATTTATGAGATTTATACTTATAGGGATATTGTCTATAAGATTGAGAACAATTTAGTTACCTATTGTACCTGCTATTGGGATTAGATTCTATCATGTTTCTTCTCTTTCAGAACTACTTTTCCGCTAGTTGTAGAGTGGGATTTCGCCTCACTTTACTTATCTGATTTAGACACTCTGATTATATTTAGTACTCTGATTTATATATGATTCATTCTTTCCTTATTTGGATCTATGGTTTATCTTTCGCACATCGATTATTATTGTTTATGTGGGAGGTTGATTACTCGATACCTGATCTTCGGGCTGTGGATCACACTTTCAGGTATGCCAGTTAGGGTACCGGCTGGGAGGATGTGACAGATTGGTATCAGAGCCCAAGGTTCGAGGAAATCCTAACCACAAAAGACAATAACTGAACATTCCTGAGTCATAGATCTGAAATGACTCCTCTACTCTTAGAAGTGAATAATAGAACACTTGGATTAGAAACTTAACTTATGAAGCATAACAGAACATTTCCGAATAACATACCATAATTATACTTAAACAAATGTCACTAATGCAAATAAAAGAAAGGTGCATAATATACAATAATTAAGTGAAACAAAATGAACTTCATTAATTTCAAAAGCTTTTACAACGATTACATCTGAAATGCATAAATGAAAACCCTAGGGTACAGTCTATCTAGGTGATCTCCTTTGATCTCTCGTATGCTCCGAACTCCTCCGCTAGCCGAGTCACCCGATGCTCTATCCTATCCCTGTCGTGACTCCATCCTCTCATACATCTGCTCCTGTCTGACCTCCATCCTCTCTAGCATGGAAGTCATCGATCTCATCTGCCAATCACTCGACCAATGGACACAGAGACCTCATTTTTTGCTGAATTTTTTGGAAAATGTGATTTTTGCCTTATGGATTATTGTTTGATGACTATATGGATATATTTAAGCATGATTTAAGTTTTCAAATCATTTGGACTTGTGGTTTATGTTGAAACTTCGAAATTCGGTATTTTGATGTTCTCAGTTTTTGCAGAATGGTTACTCTGAGAAGTGGGCGTGGTGAATCCAGTGGTCAGGGAGATGGTGAAATACCTCAGGGAGATGGTGAAATACCTCATGGAGGTGGTGAAATACCTCATGGAGGTGGTGAGATACCTAATGTTGATCAGGGTACCCATGAGATACCCGGTGCCCCGAATGTTGGAAGCTTTCGTGATATTGCCAATATTATGGGCAATATGATGCAGCAGCAAGCAGCTCAGTTCAACCGGATGTTGGTTGTTTTCATGACTCGCATAATGAGACTCGAACCGGTGCTAATGTGAATCCTCATGCCGCATCCTGAATGCGGGAGGTTTAGCTGGAACTCCTCATACTCGCTTTGATGGAGAGTTTTCTCAAGATGCAAGTACCCACTTTCACCGGGGTTACCAAGGATCCCTTGTTTCCTAACAAGTGGCTTCGTGAGTTGGAGAAGGCTTTCCGACATCCTGCAATGCTCGGAAGCTCGGAAGATTTTGTTTGCTGACAGAAGTTGCAACAAGAAGCTGATGCATGGTGGACCTCCACTCGCCTGCTTTTGGAAGGTTTGCATGCAAGAGTTGTAACTTGGGAGTTGTTCAAAGAAGCTTTTTGCTTGAATTATTTCCCGAGGCGGTGAAAGATGCGAAGGAAGCTGAGTTTATGGTTCTCACACAAGGATCTTTGTCCGTGTTGGAGTACCAACAGAAGTTTGAGGAGCTTCATTTCTTTGCTCCAGATTCTCCTGAAGGTCGACCTCGCCAAAGTGAAGAAGTTCTTCAAAGGACTGCGCCCTGCCATTAAAGCTTACCTCACAGTCCAGCCTATAGTGAGCTATGCTCAAGTGGTGCGGAACTCGAAGAAGTTGGAAGAAACAGAGAAGGAGAATGCACGTATGCAAAGGCCCCGGCAGCCAAGGAACCCCGGGTTGGTGGATCGTAATGATCGGCATTTTGTGAGACCTACACCCTACCCCACTCCTACTTTTCAGCCTAGGAGTGTAGGTCGAACTCGGGTTTTCAGCAGCCCGGCCAGTTTAGACAAAGATGGCGGAAACCGACCACCAGTGAGTGCAAGTGCTAGGCCTGTGAATGCGAATCCTAGGCCATTTGTTCAGAAGCCCCCTGTTGCAGCTACCCTAGTTGGACCCAGCAATCCTGTTTGCTTTTACTGCAAGCAAGCTGGTCATTTCGCTCGTGCCTCGTCCGAAGCGGCTCGTCCAAAGAGCTCTGCCTCCAAGGTGGTGAAGAGTGCTCCTACTCCTCCCTCCGGTAGAGTGTTCAGTATTTCCAAGTCTTGAGCAGGATCCAAGCCATGAAGTGATTACAGGTACATTGTTAGTTGCTTCTATTTCTACATTTGTCTTATTTGATACGGGTGCATCTCATTCGTTCATGTCATTTGCATTCATCAAGAAGATTGACCTAATCCCTGAGAAGTTGTCTAGTTGTTTATTGATTAGTACACCTACTAGTCCTGTTGTGAAACTAGATAAAGGGTTATCTAAGTGTCCTGTGTTGATTGGTGAGAAGAACTTGGAAGCCAATTTTGTACTTCTTGATATGAAGGACTTCGATGTTATTTTGGGAATTGATTGGTTAACAGCCCACAAAGCTATGTTTCTTTGTTCCTCAAAGAAGATTCAGTTCCATATTTGTGGAAGTCCGGTCTTAGAATTTCATGGTGAGAAAAGAAGGGTTTGTAAGAAGGTGCTGTCTGCACTGATGCAAGTCTATGCCCTAGTGGATGATGCTTCATTTGAAGGCATGGGTAAAGTGGAGAAAAGAGTCGATGAAGTCAGGGTTGTCTGTGACTTTGTTGATGTCTTCCTGATGATCTATCGGGAGTGCCTCCAGACAGGGATGTCGAGTTTTCTATTGATCTCGTCCCTGGTGCCGCTCTGGTATCTAAAGCTCCGTATAGGATGGCTCCTACTGAGTTGAAAGAGTTGCAAAACCAGTTGAATGAGCTCATTGATAGAGGTTTCGTACAACCTAGTGTATCACCTTGGGGAGCTCCGGTCTTGTTTGTCAAGAAGAAAGACGGTAGTATGCGCCTGTGCATCGACTACCGTGAGTTGAATAAGCTGACTATCAAGAATAGATACCGCTGCCCGCAATTGATGATCTCTTCGATCAGTTAAAAGGTGCAGTTGTGTTCTCAAAGATTGACTTAAGATCCGGATATCACCAATTGAAAGTGAAGTCTAGTGATATCTTCAAGACAGCTTTCCGAACACGATATGGCCACTACAAGTTTAGGGTCATGCCTTTCGGATTGACCAATGCTCCTGCGGTGTTCATGGACCTCATGAACCGAGTATTTCACGATGTGCTTGATAAGTTTGTGATTGTTTTCATCGACGACATCTTGATCTATTCGAAGAGCGAAGAAGAGCATGCGAGCCATCTAAGTTTCACTTTGCAAAGATTGCGAGAAAAGAAGTTGTACGCCAAGTTTAGCAAGTGTGATTTCTGGCTTAAGAGAGTAGTATTCCTTGGCCATGTGGTTTCAACTGAAGGTATTTGTGTCGATCCTGAAAAAGTCCAAGCTGTGGCTGATTGGGAAAGACCGAAGTCGGTAACGGAAATAAGAAGTTTTCTTGGATTGGCGGGTTACTACAGAAGGTTTATTGAGAACTTTTATTGGTTGGCTGCTCCTATGACTAAGTTGACCAGGAAAGAAGAGAAGTTTGTTTGGTCTGACGCCTGCGAGAAGAATTTCCAAGAGTTGAAAGATAGATTGACAAGTGCCCCGGTTTTGACTATACCTGATAGTTCCGGTGGTATGACAGTTTTTTACCGATGCGTCAAAGATTGGATTGGGTTGCGTACCGATGCAACATGGCAAGGTCGTAGCCTATGCTTCTCGGCAATTGAAAGATTATGAGCGGAATTACCCCACTCACGATCTAGAACTTGCCGCTGTTGTCTTTGCTTTGAAGATTTGGAGACATTACCTCTACCGTGAGAAGATTGCCATTTTCACGGATCATAAGAGTTTGAAATACTTCTTTACCCAAAAGGAGTTGAACATGAGACAAAGGAGATGGTTGGAACTAGTCTCTGATTATGATTGTGATATTCAGTATCACCCTGGGAAGGCACACGTTGTTGCTGATGCTCTTAGTAGGAAGAACCAGAAGAAGACTTTGGATTTGAATGCTTTGAGTCTACCATTGTGGTCTGCTATTGAGAACTTTGATTTGGAAGTTGTCCCTGAGAATTTTGTTTCTGTTCTTTCTGCCATTGCGGCAAGATCTGGCCTTAGAGATAAGATTGTTGCTCTGCAGAGTTCTGATCAAGAACTTTTGATCAAAGTTGAGAAGATTTCTTCGAATCCTGAGTCGGACCCTGACTTTGGTATATCCATGGATGGTGCTTTATTGTTTAGAGGAAGACTGTGCGTGCCTGCAAACGAAGAAATTAAAAAGGAAATATTGAAGGAAGCACACCAGTCAGTCTTTACTATACACCCAGGAAGCACCAAGATGTACAAGGACTTGAAGGAACATTTTTGGTGGATTGGTTAGAAGGCTGATGTCGATAATTTTGTTGCCAAGTGTGAGACTTGCCAATGTGTGAAAGCCGTTTGTCAACCCCCATCTGGATTACTTCAACCCCTTCCTATTCCTAGTTGGAAGTGGGAGGATATCTCTATGGACTTTGTGACTAGCTTACCTCGGACAAGTAAAGGCAATGACACCGTGTGGGTGATTGTTGATAGGTTGACCAAATCAGCCCACTTCATTCCTATGAAGATCACTCATACTCTGGATAAGCTAGCAAGGCTTTACGTGGATAATGTGGTTCGCCTGCATGGCGTGCCATTGAGTATTGTTTCTGATCGTGATCCTAGGTTCACCTCAAGGTTTTGGAATAGTTTGCGAAGGCCTTGGGAACCCAATTGAACTTGAGTACAGCTCATCATCCACAGTCGATGGACAATCCGAGCGGACAATTCGGACATTGGAAGACATGCTCAGATCTTGTGTGGTGGATATGGGTGGTAATTGGGATGAACACCTAGCTTTGGTTGAGTTTGCCTATAACAAAGCTTATCAAGCAACAATAGGCATGGCTCCATTCAAGGCTTTGTATGGAAGTACTTGTAGGACACCTTTGTACTGGACTGAGACAGGTGAAAGAAAAGTCTTAGGTCCTGAGATGATTGAAGCTACGAGTGCTATGGTAGATATGATAAAAGAAAGGATTAAGTCCGCCCAGTCAAGACAGAATTCTTATGCTGATAAGAGGAGGACCGATTTGGAATTTCAAGTTGGAGAGAAAGTTTTCCTGAAGGTTTCACCAATGAAGGGTGTGATGAGATTCAATGTTAAGGGAAAGCTTAGCCCTCGTTTCATTGGACCTTTCGAGATTTTGGAAAAGGTTGGACCTGTTGCGTATCGATTAGCATTACCTCCGCCTCTTGCTGGTGTTCACAATGTGTTTCATATTTCTTTGCTCCGGAAATACATAGAGAATCCGGAACACATTTTGCAACAAGCACCTGAAGGACTTAGTGCTGATTTGACCTACGATGAAGAGCAGGCCGAAATCTTGGATAAGAAGGACAAGCAGCTGAGGAATCGCACCATCCCTTTGGTGAAGATTCGGTGGAAGAACCATACCCCTAAAGAAGCTTCTTGGGAGAAGGAAGAAGATATGAAGGAGAAGTTTCTTCACCTCTTTGGAAGCACAGGTACGCTTTCAATTTCGAGGACGAAATTTCTTTAAGGGGGGGAGAATGTGAAACCCAGCCCTAACCTTGACCCGGAAACTTTGTTATTTGTAGGTCCAGTGACCCGAAGTAAAGTAAGAAGTCAGCTTTGGGCCATCCAAGTGGAGGACTTGGTGTCTGGCTTTGAATCCATGAGTGTTAATGATGAGGTTCTATTTATGGAAACTGAATCTTGATGAAGATCAGATTAGTTGATGGACTTGGAGTGCTCTCTATCATGGTTTGAAGGCATTTCTACCTATTAGGTAAGTCACTTGATATGTGTGCAAAACCCCTTTAGGATTGGATTTGATCTGGGCCTTCAATTCCCTGTTTAGGAGTTGGTCGACTCATTGGTCGACTGGACCAGTCGACCAATCCACTCGACCAATGGGTTCTGTCTTTGGTAATTAGGTCTTGCTTGCTCTATTAAAGTCCAATCTCGAGTCTACTTCGTATTTTCTGCCTCCAAACTCTTTGGAACGAACCAAAGACCTCTGCAAGTCATCTCCCTTGCGTCCTTGGTGTTTATCTTGACGGATCTTCGTCAAAACTCTTCCTCTTGCATCAAAGGTATGTCTACACTCTCTTCTTCTTCTCCATCTCTGTTTTTCTTTCCTTTTTGAGTTGAGACAGTAGAGGAGATGCTGCATTCTCTGTTGCAAACATCTCTGGACTTGTCTCTTATGATCTTCCTAAGGATTAATGGCTAATGCAATGATCTTAACCATGATCATTGCAAGCTTTTGAAGGAATCATGATCAAATCATGATCTTGTCTTTGTTCATCTTTTGATTTAAATTCTGATCTTCTTAGATCTACTATATTGATCATGTTAGTAGTCAATTACTGTGTTTTCTTTACATGATCCATGATCTATCAATCTCTAGTTGTTTCTCTTCTACCATACCATGCTTTCTTCATGAATCATGACAGTTACATCTATGGTAGGTTTTGTTTCCTTATTTAGATTTATGCTCTTAGGTCTATTTTCTTGAAGATCTAAGTATGCCTTCCATGATATCTTTATCTGAATCAATGATTCATTCTCCTATTGTTCTTGTCTATGATTTCTATCTTGAATTCTTCAAGAACCATGATTTCTATCTTGAATTCTCCTATTGTTTTGTAACTTTTTGTTTCCTAATTTGTAACTTGAAAACTTGATTCGATTAGTGTTTTGAGGTCCTCTATATGTTAGGATACTACCAATGTAGTTTACCCCTTGTTTAGTACCCTTTTGAACCACCAAATTCGGTTCTTTATTCTTAAAACTCTGATTTTGTAGGCCACTGTCTCCATTGGTCGACTGATTGGTCGATTGGGACAGTAGACCAATCCAATCGACCAATGAGTACAGCAACTCCAGATTTGGTCTGTTTTGGATGTTTGATATCTTTTCTGTTAGGGATCTTTCCTAATATGTTGTATACACTTGTTTAGGACCTTCTTCTCAAGTTTGTCAAGATCTTACTTGATTTCTTAGGATTCCTTTTCAAGTTATAAAGGTAAGGATGGTTACTTCTTTAACAACATAAATTGCATATCTTAGTTCTATATTTGAATCTTGTTAATTTATTTCTTCAATTAGATTCTTATAATGTTATACTACTGTGGTACTATCTTGATATTAGTAGCATTACTTGTTTATATTAAATTGACTCATGTATGATTTACTTACCAGTTATATACAAGTTGATTGTAATTATTGATTTCTTTCCATATATGAAGTTACCATATATGTGATGTTATGAATTGATGCTTGTGTATGCTTAAGTATGGTTTGGAAAGGAGAGGTGTCCTTTTGACACTTCTGTCCTTGGACAACTACGGGAATATTATGGGATGTTTCCGGAGATGCCCTCTGGACACCTTCCTAAACTGTTGGATGACATATTTAGGATTGTCTAGTAGTGTTTGGCTAGGATGTCCCGTTATGTCAGACCCTAATCGGAGGGGTATTGAGACCGAACGACCCGTGGTAGCAATGGGGATTCATTGGCGCTCAAGACCGGTAACCAACCCGTGAGAGGACAGGAATCACATTGTGGGGGCCATTTATTGGTAGGGTTGCATATGGATAGACTTGGGCTCACGGGCGCTCAAGACCGGTAACCAACCCATGAGGGGACGTGAGAGCTTCCCGTTTACCATATGTGGATAACCAATAGGGTTGATGAGTCCGTAGTCAGGGACTATGAGGACTCTAGTGTGAAGGAAGCCGGAAAGGATCGTCAGGGACGAGGAATGGACGTATCTGGATCTAACTTGATGTAACTAAGTAGAAGACTTGCATTTGGCTAGGCTTTACCCTGACATGCGCCGGTACTTAGATCAATGGTGATGTGAGAGAGTGGTGACCTATACCCCAGCCATGGAATGTCCCGAGGGATGCCGGACCCATTACCAACTGATGATGAGTGAATGAGACTTTCCTAAAGAAGTACGGTGCTATGACTTAAAGCATGTCTGCCATTAGAGACCAGCATACATAGAGTTAGATTCATACATTCATTGTTTGTCTCATACCATATTGCATTTATGTTGTTTTGTAATCCTGCCATTTATGTTATTATGGATTTAACTGCCTTACTGAGTTTCTTTGAAACTCATTCCTTTTTGTACAATGTTTGTTAGACTATTCTACAGGTTCTGAGTATCATGACTGCTCGTATGAAGAAGCACAAGGAGAAGAGGCATATCTTCAGGAAAGTGATTGCGGTTACGACAATTACACTGAAGATTCCGCGAGTGGTTATGCTCCGTACGATGCTTAGTCCGACCATAGAGTGGAAGCGCCCTTGTGCCATTTATGAGATTTATACTTATAGGGATATTGTCTATAAGATTGAGAACAATTTAGTTACCTATTGTACCTGCTATTGGGATTAGATTCTATCCTGTTTCTTCTCTTTCAGAACTACTTTTCCGCTGGTTGTAGAGTGGGATTTCGCCTCACTTTACTTATCTGATTTAGACACTCGATTATATTTAGTACTCTGATTTATATATGATTCATTCTTTCCTTATTTGGATCTATGGTTTATCTTTCGCACATCGATTATTATTGTTCATGATTATGTTATTGTTTATGTGGGAGGTTGATTACTCGATACCTGATCTTCGGGCTGTGGATCACACTCTCGGGTATGCCAGTTAGGGTATCAGCTGGGAGGATGTGACAACATGTCAAGGTAAAGCCTAGCCCAATGCAAGTCTTCTACTTAGTTACATCAACTCAGATCCAGATACGTCCATTCCTCGCCCCGGGCGATCCTTTCTGGTATCCTTCACACTAGAGTCAGCATAGTCCCAGACTACATACTCATCAACCGTATAGGTCATCCACATATAGTAAACGGGAAGCTCTCATGTCTTCTCACGGGTTGGTTACCGGTCTTAAACGCCCATGAGCCCAAGTCTATCCATATGCAACTCTACCCATAAATGGCCCCCACAATGTGATTTATGTCCCCTCACAGGTTGGTTACCGGTTTTGAGCGCCCATAAATCCCCATTGCTACCACGGGTCGTTCGGTCTCAATACCCTTCCGATTCGGGTCTAATATAACAGGGGTATAACCTAGCCAAACACTGCTAGACAAGTCCTAGGTATGACAACCAATAATCCGGGAAAGCGTCAAAGGGCAACATTGGAAATATCCCATACTACTCCCAATGAGGTCCAAGGACAGAAATGTCAAAAGGACATTCCCCAATCCCAAATCATACCTAAGCAATCACAATCATAATTCAGTCATATCATCCACGACAAATATCTCATCATGTGAAAGAGTATAAGAAGACAAGATAAAATAAATAAGAAAACATACATGAGTAAGTATTCATACATAATCAAGTACATAAAGTAAATAAGGAAATAAGATCCTAATGTATTTGTAGCATTCATATCATAATAGAAACTAACATCACAGTAGCATATCTAAGTAGTTCCCAAATTAGAAACTAAATCTATGCAAATCTATGTTAATATGGTAACAACTTTCCTTACCTTAAATAGATCCGAGAATATTCCGGACGGACAAGAGGATGAATCCAAAGTTAGCAAATAAACCCTAGAATAGCATCACACAATCATTAGGAAGTAGTCCTAAAAGAATAAGCATGATTTGAATCAAATCGGACGAAGAAAACAGATTCTGCTGTTGCGGGTTGATTGGCTAGGTAGCATTGGCCAGTCGACCCAGGCAGTCTGCCCAAGAGCAAATCCGAAAATAAAAATAGAATCTTTATCCGAAACCTATGCTACACAAACCAGAATGCGACGAAACTTGGAGGGATTGTCTAACACAGTAGTCTAAGCCTAGAAAGCATAATTTAGACATCAAACCACCATTCAAACATTACTTCCTAATTTAGAACCATAGTTTCTATTTTGGTAAAAATCATAGTTTTCATTGGAAACATTCTATGAATGAAAGAGATGAACTAGAGATGATTAGATCTCATTCTAGTACAAGAACACAATAGATCAGAGGTATGAATAATCATAGAGAAGCATCTATAATGCTAGAATGAATTAAAATAGAAAATATTATCATAGTTTAAGAAGAAATCAAAGAATCATGTCAAGAATGAATGAGATGATCATAGTACAAGAGAATGAAAAGAGATTGTAAAGATATGACTACAAGGTTGCAGCATCTTCATCATAATCTCAGTTAAGAGATGAGAGTGATCATGGAAAGAATAAATCATTAACATAAAAGATAGATTACTAACCTTTAATTGAAGAACAAGAGAGAGAGTTTGCAAGATTGCAAGATTAGGTCTTCTTCTTCACTCTTGGAGGCTTGGAGATGGTTTCCCTTCGTTCTCTAAGTGTTATGGAGGCTAGGGATACTAAATCACGAAGTCATGGGGTATATATAGCAAGATACTCAAAACAGAAGATTCTGTTCGAGTTCAGCATCTTTGGGTCAATTGGCTGGGTAGCATTGGGCAGTCGACCCAAGCACTCGACCCAGGCTGACAGCAAAGCCAAATATAGGGATTTGAGGGTCTTCCACTACTCGGAATCAAATGAAACTTTAAACACATATTCTATAACATACCTAGCATGGAAAAATGGCTTTAAATCATATCCCATCAAGCCCTAAGGTCATCAACTAATCTTCTCTTCATCAAGGTGCAGTCTCTTCTCTATATCCAACACTGACTTCAAGTATGGGGCATCATCTTCAATCTCCATAGGTTCGGAGTCGAACACTATATCATCTACCAATATGGCCAATAGTTGACTTTCACTTCTACTTCGGGTCTTCGGACCTACAGACAAAAGAGTATCCAGGTTAAGATTAGGGTCGGGTTTCATAGTAAGGTTGCTGAAGAACAACCTCACTAGCTCAGGATATACAGGCAGATTATCTGTGAAAAGATGAGTCCACTGCAAGGTGTCAAACCTCTACTGTATCCTAAAGACTCGGAGCTGGCGAAGGTGTAATAGACGTCCTAGCTCGATCTGGCAGTAGCTGAAGTAGGCCTCATACAGGAACTCAGCCTGTGGAGTGTCGAAGCGCTCTGGTCTCCGGACATACTGTCTAGGCTCTGAAGGAACCTGACCTCTACCTCTGAGTGCCCCTACTATGTGACCTCTACCTCGTCCGCGTGCTCCTCTCGGCATAGTGAATATCTGTGGAAGAGACAATGACATTGTTGGTTAAGTGCTATTTCAAGATTTAAGCCAAAAGGGTATTTTCGTAATTTTTTGGAAATTTTCAAATTTGGGGGAAATTTGATTTGAAGATACTAGCATGTGCATAATACTTGGAATTGCATGTCTATGAAATTTATTTGATGAAATTCGATCGAAAACTTGATCTAAAGCGAAAAATTCAGCAAGAAGGAATTTGGGGATTTTGCATTCTAGGTCAAAATTGAATTTTTGAAAAGTTGAAATTGGTTAAATCAAACTATATGGACATATCTACAGTATCATTTTGAGCATGTAGCAATTGATTTCATGCGAAAACTCCTAGCGGTTTGTGAGAAATCGAAATTTTTCTAAAGATAACGATTGCGGTACGAAAACCTTGCGAGAAGTGCAAAGAGGTGTTAGAACTTGTTGTCTATGCATGGCATTGTGTTTAAAACCAAGGGAATATGTTTCTAAGTATTCCTAAACATGATTTCTAATAGTGGATACAAGTAAAACATAGATTTGATTGAAATGCAAGCATGAGAAGATGAAAGTAAAAGAGAAAATGTTAGTTTTACCTTGTGTTTGATGAATGTGAGTTGTGGTGTTGTTGCTGAAGCACTTGAATCACCCAAGGATGCTTGGAAGAACCTTAGAAGATGTTTCCCCAGAGCTCTCTCACTTGTGGAAGATGTTAAAATGAAGTTTGAATGTGAAAATGAGGCTTATAATGCGAATTTTCGTAATTCGTGAGCATTGGTCGACTCATTGATCGATTGGGTCAATCGACCAATCAACCGACCAATGGACCCAGTAGCTCCAATTTTGGTTGAAATGTTGGAAAATGTGATTTTTGTCCTATGAATTGTTGTTGGATGACTAAATGGATGTATTTGAGCATGATTTAAAATTTTCAAATCATTTGGACATATTGATTGCATTGAAACTTCGAAATTTGGTATTTTGACGTTTCCGGTTCTTGCAGAATGGTTACTCTGAGAAGTGAGCGTGGCGAATCCAGTGGTCATGGAAGTGGTCGTGGTGAGATACTTGAAGGTGGTCATGATCAGCAGACTGGTGACCAAGGTACCCAGGACATACCAGGTGCCCCGAATGTCGGAAGCTTTCATGATATTGCCAACATCATGGGCAATATGATGTAACAACAAGCAGCTCAGTTTAATCAGATGTTGAGGGGTTTCATGACACTGCATAATGAGACTCGTGCTGGTGTTAATGTGAATCCTCATGCCGCAGTTCCGAATGCGGGTGGCTTTGCTGGAACTCTTCATACTCGCCTGATGGAGAGTTTTCTGAAGATGCAAGTGCCCAACTTTATTGGTGTTACCAAGGATCTCTTGTTCCCTAACAAGTGGATTCGTGAGTTGGAAAAGACTTTTCGTCATCTGCAATGCTCCGAAGCTCAAAAGATTTTGTTTGCTGAACAGAAGTTGCAGCATGAAGCCAATGCTTGGTGGACTTCCACTCGGCCTGTTTTAGAAGGTTTGCATGCAGGTGTTGTAACTTGGGATTTGTTCAAAGAGGCTTTTTGCATGAATTATTTCCCTGAGGCGGTGAAGGATGCGAAGGAAGCTGAGTTCATGTTTCTCGCACAAGGATCCTTGTCTGTGTTAGAGTACCAACAGAAGTTTGAGGAACTTCATTTCTTTGCTCCTGATTCTCTGAAGCCTGATATTGCTAAGGTGAAGAAGTTCTTTAAGGGATTGCAACCTGCCATTAAAGACTATCTCACTGTCCAGCCTATAGTGAGCTATACCCAAGTGGTGTAGAACTCGAAGAAGTTGGAAGAAAATAAAAAGGAGAATGCTCGCGTGCAAAGGCCTTGACAGTCTAGAAACCCTGGTTTGGTGGATCGTAATGATCGGCGCTTTATGAGACCTACACCCTATCCCACTCCTGCTTTTCAGCCTAGGAGTATAGGTCAAAGCCCTGGTTTTCGACAGCCTGGTCAAGTTCAGTATGGCAGGAATCGACCACCAGTGAATGCAAGTGCTAGGCCAGTGAATGCGAATCCTAAGCCTTTTGTTCAGAAGCCTCCTGTTGCAGCTGCTCTGGTAGGACCGAGCAATTCTGTTTGCTTCTTTTGTAAGCAGTCTGGTCATTTTTCTCGCGATTGTCCGAAGAAGCTTGTCCAGCAGCCTACCCCAGTGGTGAAGAGTGCACCTGCTCCTCCCTCTCGGTAGAGTGTTCAGTATCTCTAGTACTTGAGCAAGATGGAAGCCATAATGTGATCACAGGTACATTGTCAGTCGCTTCTTTTCCTGCATTTGTTTTATTTGATACGGGTGCATCTCATTCGTTCATATCATCTGCATTCATTAAGAAGACTGACCTAATCCCTGAGAAATTGTATAGTTGTTTATTGATTAGTACACTTACTGGTCCTATTGTGAAACTAGATAATGGATTAGTTAAATGTCCTGTGTTGGTTGGTAAGATGAACTTGGAAGCTAATTTGGTACTTCTTGATATGAAAGACTTCGATGTTATTTTGGGAATTGACTGGTTAACAGCCCACAAAGCTGTATTTCTTTGCTCCTCGAGAAAGATTCAATTCCATACTTGCGTAGGTTCAGTTTTTGAATTTCAAGGTGAGAAAAGAAGGGTTTGTAAAAAGATATTGTCCGCACTGATGCAAATATATACCATAGTAGATGATGCTTCTTCTGAAGGCAAGAGAAAAGTGGAGAAAAGAGTTGACGAAGTCAAGGTTGTCTGTGACTTTGTTGATGTCTTCCCTGATGATCTATCGGGAGTGCCTCCAGATAGGGATGTTGAGTTTTCTATTGATCTCGTCCCTGGTGCCGCTCTGATATCTAAGGCTCCGTATAGGATGGCTCCTACTGAGTTAAAAGAGTTGCAAAACCAGTTAAATGAGCTCATTGAAAGAGGTTTCATACAACCTAGTGTGTCACCTTGGGGAGCTCCGGTCTTGTTCGTCAAGAAGAAGGATGGTAGTATGCGTCTGTGCATTGATTACCGTGAGTTGAATAAGTTGACTATCAAGAATAGATACCGTTGCCCCGGATTGATGATCTCTTTGATCAATTGAAGGGTGCAGCTGTGTTCTCAAAGATTGACTTAAGGTCTGGATATCACCAGTTGAAAGTGAAGTCAAGTGATGTCTTCAAGACAACTTTCCGAACAAGGTACGGCCATTATGAATTCCGAGTCATGCCTTTTGGATTGACTAATGCTCCTGCTGTGTTCATGGACCTCATAAACCTAGTCTTTCATGATGTGCTCGATAAGTTTGTGATTGTCTTCATTGACGATATTCTGATTTATTCAAAAAGTGAAGAGGAGCATGAAAGGCATCTAGATTTCACTTTGCAAAGACTACGAGAAAAGAAACTTTATGCTAAGTTTAGCAAGTGTGATTTCTGGCTCAAGAGTGTAGTATTCCTCGGCCATGTGGTTTCTGCTGAAGGGATTCGTGTTGATCCTGAAAAAGTCCAAGCAGTTGCTAATTGGGAAAGACCAAAGACTGTAATAGAAATAAGAAGTTTCCTTGGTCTGGCAGGTTACTACAGAAGGTTTATTGAGAACTTTTCTCGGTTAGCTGCTCCTATGACTAAGTTAACCCGGAAAGAAGAGAAGTTTGTTTGGTCTGATGCTTGTGAGAAGAATTTCCAAGAATTGAAGGATAGACTGACAAGTGCCCCAGTTTTGACTATACCTGATAGTTCTGGCGGTATGACAGTCTATATTGATGCGTCAAAGATTGGTTTGGGTTGTGTACTGATGCAGCACGGTAAGGTTGTAGCCTATGCCTCTTGGCAATTGAAGGATTATGAGCGGAATTACCCCACTCATGATTAGAGCTTGCCGCTGTTGTTTTTGCTTTGAAGATTTGGAGACATTACCTGTATGGTGAGAAAATTGCCATATTCACGGATCATAAGAGTTTGAAATACTTCTTTACTCAGAAAGAGTTAAACATGAGGCAAAGAAGATGGTTAGAACTAGTCTCTGATTATGATTGTGATATTCAGTATCACCCTGGTAAGGCAAACGTTGTTGCTGATGCTCTTAGTAGGAAGATTCAGAAGAAGGTTTTGGATTTGAATGCTTTGAGTCTACCCTTGTTGGCTTCTATTGAGAGTTTTGATTTGGAAGTTGTTCCTGAAAATTCTACTGTTGTTCTTTCTGCTATGACGGCAAGGTCTGGTCTTAGAGATAAGATTGTTGCTTTCCAGAGTTCTGATCTAGAACTTAAGGACAAGGTTGAGAAGATTTCTTCGAATCCTGAGTCGGATCCCGACTTTGGTATATCTTTGGATGGTGCTTTATTGTTTAGAGGTAGATTGTGTGTGCCAGCAAATGATGATCTTAAGAAGGAAATATTGAAGGAAGCACACCAATCAATCTTTACAATACACCCTGGAAGCACCAAGATGTACAAGGACTTGAAGGAACATTTTTTGTGGATTGGTTTGAAGGCTGATGTTGATGACTTTGTTGGCATGTGTGAGACTTGTCAGCGTGTAAAAGCCGTTCATCAACCTCCATCTGGATTGCTTCAGCCCCTTCCTGTTCCTAATTGGAAGTGGGAAGATATCTCTATGGACTTCGTGACTAGCTTGCCTCGAACAAGTAAAGGCAATAACACTGTGTGGGTGATTGTTGATAGGTTGACCAAATCAGCCCATTTTATTCCTATGAAGATCACTCATACTTTGGATAAGCTAGCTAGACTTTATGTGGATAATGTGGTTCGTCTACATGGTGTACCAATGAGTATTGTGTCCGATCGTGATCCTAGGTTCACCTCAAGGTTTTGGAACAGTTTACAGAAGGCCTTGGGAACCCAATTGAACTTGAGTACAGATCATCATCCACAGTCAGATGGACAATCTGAGTGGACAATTTAGACTTTGGAAGACATGCTCAGATCTTGCGTGGTGGATATGGGTGGAAATTGGGATGAACACTTTGCTTTGGTTGAGTTTGCCTATAATAACAGTTATCAAGCAACGATAGGCATGGCTCCGTTTAAGGCTTTGTATGGTTGCACTTGTAGAACACCATTGTATTGGACTGAGACGGGTGAAAGAAAAGTCTTAGGTCCTGAAATGATTGAAGCTACGAGCGCAATGGTGGATATGATAAGAGAAAGGATTAAGTCTGCTCAATCAAGGCAGAAATCCTATGATGACAAGAGAAGGACTGATCTGAAATTTCAAGTTGGAGAGAAAGTTTTCTTGAAGGTTTCACCAATGAAGGGTGTGATGAGATTTAATGTTAAAGGAAAGCTTAGCCCTTGTTTCATCGGACCTTTTGAGATTTTGGAAAAGGTTGGACCCGTTGCTTATCGATTGGCATTACCTCTGGCTATTGATGCTGTGCATAATGTGTTCCACATTTCGATGCTCCGAAAATATGTTGAAAATCCGGAACATGTCTTACAGCAAGCACCTGAAGGACTTAGTGCTGATCTTACCTATGATGAAGAGCCAGCTGGAATTTTGGATAAGAAAGACAAGCAATTGCGGAATCGCACCATCCCTTTGGTAAAGATTCGTTGGATGAACCATACCCCGGAAGAAGCTTCTTGGGAGAAGGAAGAAGATATGAAGGAGAAGTTTCCTCACCTCTTTAAAAGCACAAGTACGCTTTCAATTTCGAGGACGAAATTTCTTTAAGGGGGGGAGAATGTGAAACCCAGCCCTGACCCTAATCCGGAAACTTTGTTACTTGTAGGTCCAGTGACCCGAAGTAAGGCAAGAAGTCATCTTTGGGCCATTTCCATTGAAGACTTGATGGCTGGATTGGAATCCTTGAGTGTTGATGCCAGTGTCCCAATGGTGGAAACTGCACCCGGATGAAGATTGGATTAGTTGATGGTCTTGGAGTGGTCTCTGTATTGATTCAAAGGCATTTCTAACTCCAAGGTATGTCACTCTAGAGGTGTGCAAAACCCCTTGATGTTTGGACTTGATCTGAGCCTTCAATTTCCTGTTTTGAAGTTGTTGTCTTGATTGGTCGACTCATTGGTCGATTGGACCAATGGACCAATCAATCGACCAATTGATTCTGTTTTTGAAATTTTAATCCTGTCTCTTCTATTTAAGTCTAATCTCGGGAATACTCCGCCTCCTCTGCCTCCTAAGCCTCTGGAACGAGTTAGAACCCTAATCTAACCCATTACCTTGCATTCTTTGGTGATCTCTCGCAAAGACTTGAAGAATTCTTCATCCTCCTACAGCAAAGGTATGATTTCACTCACTCTTTCTTCTACCTCTGATTTTCTTTCTTTAATTATGTTCTTCGTTGAGATCAGGAAGAAGATGATGCACTCTTGCAACCATCTATTCCATGATCTCATCATGATCTTTAAAATCCATGATCATCATCATGATCTTAACCTCAGCCAGAGGAATCTTCGAAACCCTAACCCTAATCCTTTGAAACCCTAACCTGTGAGATCGTCTGGAGAGCTTTTGGTAACCTCCCTTGTGAAGGAAAATCTTCTTGGGTAATGTTGTGTTAACCTAAACTTCATCATTGAATGACCCTTCTTGTTATTTTTGGCTAACAATTTATCTCCCTTCATCAAGAACTCTCAATTATTTTCCGAGGGAACCAAAAAGGGTAAAACCCTAATTCTTGGGTAAGATCAAGAACCTCTAGTTTGATTATGGTAACCCAATCAATGTGTTTTCTTTACTATATCTGTAATCCTCATAACCTAATTCTTGAATCTTTGATTATAATATTTTTCTCTCATAATCTATGTTTAATCTAGTAGGTTAACCTTTGTGTTCCTAGGTTATAATTTGGGAACTTGATTTGATTTATGATTTGATATCCTCTATACCCTAGAATACTACCATGATAATTCCCCTCTAATTTGTACCCTTTTGAACCATTGAATTCGGTTCTGGATTCTCAAAATTTGAATTCTTGCAGGCCACTGTCTGCATTGGTCGACTCATTGGTCGACTGGTCCAGCAGACCAATCAATCGACCAATGAGTACAGCAACCTCAATCTTGGTCTGTTTCGATTGATTTATGATATTTTCCTTTATGCATCTTTCCTAACATGTTGTGTGCACTTGTTTAGGACTGTCTTCTCAGGTTTAGTCAAGATCATACTTGATTCTTTAAGATCCCATCCAAGTTAGAAGGTAAGGACAGTTAATTCCTTAACTACATAGATTGCTTGTTCTCTAGTTTCTACTTTATGAAACTATGAGATTACCTACTATTTTAATTCTGATCTCCTACTGTGACAACAATAGCACTTGTTTATATCATCTTTTTCATTATTCATGTTATATAAATTACTTATTACTGCTTAATCTGATTTTGCTTTTACATTCTCTTTTATATGATGAACTACTGGTTGTGTATGTCATGACTGATTTGAGAATGTGTTTGCTTAAGTTTGGTTTGGGATTGGGGAGTATCCTTTTGATGCTTCTGTCCTTGGACATCGGAGGGAATAGTATGGGATGTTCTCCGAAGATGCCCATCGACGCTTTCCTGAATCATTGGTTGTCATACCTAGGGCTGTCTAGCAGTGTTTGGTTAGGTTGTACCCCTGTTATATCAGACCTGGTACAGAAGGGCATTGAGACCAAACGTCCCGTGGCAGCAATGGGGATTCATGGGCGCTCAAGACCGGTAACCAACCCATGAGAGGACGAGAATCACATTGTGGGGGCCATTTATTGGAGGGTTGCATATGGCTAGACTTGGGCTCATGGGCGCTCATGACCGGTGAAATGATTCGTGAGGGGACATGAGAGCTTCCCGTTTACCATATGTGGATAACCAATAGGGTTGATGAGTCCGTAGTCCGGGACTATTAGGACTCTAGTGGAAAGGATACCGAAAAGGATCACCCGGGGCGAGGAATGGAAGTATCTGGACCTGACTTGATGTAACTGACTAGATGACTTGCATTGGGCTAGGCTTTTCCCTGACATACGCCGGTACTTATGCCAAATGGTTGTGAGAGAGTGTGTTGACTTAACCCCCTACCATGGTTTGTCCTGAGGGATGCAAGACCCATTACCAACCGGCTGCCCAAGATACCTTAGATGGTTGAGGGAACCCAAGATATCTTATATGGTTGAGGGTGTGAGCGGACTTTCCCAAAGAAGTACGGTGCTATGACTTAAAGCATGTCTACCATAGAGACCAGCATACATAGAGTTAGATGCTTTCGTACTTTATCTGTTTCATACTGCATTGCATCATGTTATGTTTTGTCACATGTTATCTATGATGTTATGGATTAACTACCTTACTGAGTTTCTTCGAAACTCATTCCTTTTTGTATATTCTTTGTTTAGATTATCCATGAGTCAGATTATTATGACGAGCAGTACAGTGAAGCGCAAGCCAATGAAGCGTATTACACGCAAGGTACTGGCGACGATCAAGATTACTCTGACGATCCCCCGGCGGATCAAGCTGCATACTACTTTTGAAAACAGCATAGAGTTAGAATGGATTCATTGGATTGACGAAGTCCATACTTATGAAGACGTTATCTATAAACTAGAAGACGCTTGATCTTAGTTTATTTCTTAGTACATTTGTTTCAGTTGTAAGTACTTTTGACTTCCATACTACGTTCCGCTATTTTGGTGAAGTGAGTTTCCGCCTCACTTTACTCCTTTTTGATATCATTGGATATCCGGTATCTTTTCCGCACTCTGATTATACTGATTATTCATTTTTGTTTTGAACCTTTGTTTATAATATTAAACCTTGATTATTTCTTGTTTATGATTATGTTATTGTATATGTGGGAGGATGATTTCCTCGATACTTGATCTTCGGGGATGTGGATCACACTCTCGGGTATGCCAGTTAGGGTACCGGCTGGGAGGATGTGACACAAGATACCTTGATGGTTGAGGGAGAGTGACTTGACCTACCCAAAGAAGTATGGTGTTATGACTTAAAGCATGTCTGCCTATAGAGACCAACATACATAGAGTTAGATTCATACATGCATTGTCTGTTTCATATCATATTGCATCATGCTATGTTTTGCTATCATGTTATTTATGTTGTTATGGAATAACTTGCATTGCTAAGTTCTTTTGAACTCACTCCTTTTTGTGCAAATATCTTTGTTAGATTATCCTGTAGGTACTAAAGAATATGAAGGCCAGTACTACAAGACACAAACCGATGAAGCACAGTTCACTCAAGGTGCTAGCAGTTACGAAGATTACATTGAAGTCCCTCAAATGATTATGCTACATACCAAGATTAGTCCTACTCTGGAGTGGAAGCGGCCTTGCTTAGTTTCTTTTGTTTATGTTTATGAAGACATTCTTATAAAACTGAAGAAACCTTAGATTAGTTTGATCTTTTCTTTTCTTTCTTTCTTTTGAGAGTCAGTTGTAATCTTTCCCTTTTAGATTTCGAACTACATTTCCGCTGTATTATGTGGAGTGATTTTCTGCACACTCTACATTTTGATTATTATATATTGGTATCATTATTTCCACACTTTGATTATATTGTCATTCTCTTTTCTTATCTTGATCTCTTGTTTATATTATTACACATTGATTATATCTTGTTTATGATTATGTTATTGTGCATGTGGGAGGATGATTTACTCGATACTTGTTCTTCAGGGCTGTGGATCACACACTCGGGTATGCCAGGTAGGGTACCGGCTGGGTGGATGTGACAATAGGAAAATGTCTCATACCACCTCCACTAGTGTTCAAAGACATAAACATCGAAAGGGCATTCCCCATTCCCAAATCACAACCTAAGGCAATCACAATCCCAAATCAGTCATTCACAAGCACAACTGATAATACAAAACATAAGTAAGATCATTCATACATAACTAAAATAATAATTGCATCACATAAACAAGAACTACTGTAGTTGAGAAACTACAACAGTAATATAACCATAAGAAAAGTAATACAACAGTAGTTTGATCATGTAATCCAATCAATTACAAGTAAACATGTATATTAGGTTATTAGGGATCAACCGTCCTTACCTTAAACAATCTTCGAAGAATTCCGGAGAAATGAGAGGAGAGGTCCAAGACTAGCAAATAAACCTTGAATAAGCATATAACAATCATTAGGAATAAGCCCTAGAATATTATAAGTCAAACGGATCAAATCAGACGAAGGAACAAGCTACTGTCATTGTTGGCAGCTTGGTTGGCAGCCTGGTCCAGTCGACCAACCAGTAGAACAATGGGGTAGAAAACCCTAAATTGGACATAACTTCTTCGTTTGAAGTCCGATTGCTCCGAAATTCGAAAGGGAGTTCCCTAGAAACATTCTAAGGCTATCTATGAAGGTCTAAGCATCAAAACATGGTCAAAATTAGAATCCTAACTGAACCATAGGATTAGGGTTTCATCGCATATAGTCCATGGATCTCATGGAAAGATTAGGGAGAATAAGGATTCACCCTAGGTCAAGAAAAATAGAAATTTCTAATCAAGAAAGCTGTTGGGGAGGATCCAATGAATTAAAAGAGAATTAGGGCTCCCAATTTGGATATCCTCTCATGAGGAAAAAAGTTTCCTCCCAAAATCAACCACTAACAAACTGATCCCAAGGTAGAAAGGGGGAAACGAGAGCCACCCAACAATTATGGGGATACAAGGAAAGGTTGTAACACTGGTGTGAGACCTTTCCCACAATCACCAAGATAGGTAGAAAGATAATGAGGGAGTAATCAAGATCTCAGGTAAGATCAATTTCAAGAACATCGCCATATGGCTTCAAGAACATAGAGTGAATTGGGGAATTCACATCAGAGAAGAGGCCATTGCAATAGTGTAATACATTTCTCAAAGTCAAGAGAGAATAGATCAATGAAGAAACAATTTGGTTACTAAACTTTGTAGAAGAAGTATCGATGAAGAAACTCGAACAAATGCTTGGGGATCTTCCTTGGCTTCGAAGAGGAGGTCCTAGGGTTCTTCCCATGTTCCCCAGAGGTTTAGAATTGATAATGAGTGAAAAACACAGAGTTCCCTTTAAATAGAACAAAAACCCTTTAAAAAAATTAGAGTTTTTACCAATTTGACCTTACTGTCACTGTTGGTCAATTGGTTGGTCGACTGGCCAATCAACCAATGCTGATCGCAACTCTAGAATAGGGAATTCAAGGTCCTATCCTCAATATCTTTGGATGGGCTTCTCACAACTCATCAAACAACTTACCTAGCATAGAGGGATGCCTTAAACCATGTCCAAATAGGCTTTAGGTCCAACAACCTGGCTCTCCTTCATCAATGTGCAATTTCTTCTCCAACTCAGACAAAGTTTCCAAGTATGGAACACCATCATCAATTTCCATGGGTTCTGGGTCAAACACCATGTCTTCCATTGAGATGGCCCATAGTTGCCTTCTACCCTCACTTCGGGTTTTTGGACCTACAAACAACAGGGTTTCCAAGTTAGGGTTAGGGCTGGATTTCACACACACCATCCCAGAAAACAACCTTAATAGCCAACCCTATGCTATATGCCTACTTTTGATGACTACCTGAACTATTTGCATCAAAATAACCTCCAACACCTTCCAACCGCAAAAGCTCAGCTCACTGGCTATACCTTACTTCAACCTTGTGCATGGTCAATCCTTCCAACCCACTTTTCCTAATCCCAACATATCAGCCTTACAAAACCAAAATTTTCAAAATCCAGACCTACACCTGCCATCCTTCAGCTCCTACCCCAACTTGCAGGCATTTCCTTAAACAACCAAGCCACAACTAGGGTCCCACATCTGGTGGGTTTCCAACTACCTCTAGCTAACCCAAATATCCATGACATTCCTGCACCTTCCCTATACAACCCACATAACTCGGGTCAACTGGCCAAAATGAATTCTAATATCATAATGGACCTAACTCCTACAGCTGTTCAACCTCCTAACAAAGCCCATTACAACCACACCCAACAAAATCCCCTAAACCCCAATCCAAACCCTCCTCTCTGTCCACCCCAAGCCCAAAACAAAGAGCAAAAACTATGCACCCAAAATACCCACCTCCCATCGCACAAACCCCGAACCATATTCTTGACCCGTCTTCTCCACCGGATGGCAACATGATTTTTTCCACAAACCATGGTAGTCAATCTATTCCCCATCGATCAAGTAACAAAACCTCTTATGCCTTAGAGGAGTAAATCCGGAAATCAAAGTAAGTTGTGAACTACTAAACCACCAAGGAAACTACAAAATAAAGAAGCTAAGCAAATTTTAGACAGCTAAGAGAAGATGTCCTTTTTAATGGACAGCTCCATGGTGGTGGAAGAAGAGGACCACCATCACAGGCAACGCTAAAAATCCTTAGCTGCAACATTCAAGGTATTGGGAGTCCTCGAACGCTTCGAGCTCTGCTAGATCTCTTAGAAATAAACCAACCTAATATTTGCTTTCTCATGGAAACTCGGAATCATCCTAGGAATGGAGTAGTAGTTTCATATTGAGACAATTGGCCTAGGTGGTGGACTATCTGTGTTTTGGAAATCTCAAATCAAGCTAGATATTTTGTATGCAAATAATTGAATTATTAATGCAAAAATTACAGTTTTGAAAGAAGAATCCACTTTCATTTACGAGGACCCTCTTAAGGCAAATAGGGCTACAATCTGGGAGAAAATGGTTCATATAAGTAGGGGAAGAACAAAGCCATGATTATGCATAGGAGACCTCAACTCTTATCTCTCATGGAAAGAAAAAGGAGGCACTAAGAGGATCTCTCAGGACTGTCAGGATTTTCACAAATATGGACTAATCGATTTGGGGTTCAATGGACCCGCATATACTTGGTCCAATAGGAGGAAAGGGAATGACTCTATTCAGATTAGACTTAATAGAGCTCTATCAAATGCAAAATGGAGATGTAAATACACGAATGCTTTTTTTTTTGTTAAGCCAGCTTTGGGTTCAGATCACCACCCTATACTAGTGGATACCATGGGAGGAAAATGTAGGGGAAGAAGACCTTTTAGATTTGAAAGTGCTTGCTTTAAACATCCTAAAGCTCAAGGAATTGCAGAAAAAGCTGGGAATCAGCAGGTTCACGGTTCACTTGATGAGGTTTTAAATCAAAAAATGGAGAACAATGAAACCTCTTTTACCATTCGGAATAGAGAAAACTTTGGTAGAGTACAAAGAATATCAGAAAACTAAAGGAGAAGCTGGAGTCTCTTCAAAGTAAAGAAGATGGTGAGTTCTTAGTGTCACACCACACCTAGCTGGATCCGGTCATACCCGAATACTCGCGGGGGTGATATACTACAGGATCTCGGTTCAGTTACAAATCCATACAATCATATGATATAGTAAATCGAAGGACAAGAAAAAAAAATTCAATGATGAAAATTATAAAATCTGAATTTGTCAAGGTTACAACCATCCATTAACTAATGTTGATCAAAATGAATATCAAAGTAAAGGAAAGAATAGTTTTGCAGCGAAAATAAACTAAACTAGTTTTCTAATGGAAACTAACTCCATAGGAACGGTCCTGGAATGGGCACAAAGCTCCATGTGAGTCCACTTCCTCTCCTGTCACTTCTTCATAATAGTCTGTTGGTGATGGATCCTCCAACTGAATGAATTCCTCATAACCTACAATATAATCTAAAATACACATGCATATAAAAGGAATGAGTTCAACAGAACTCAGTGAGGTCAACTCAACAACATATCATTCATTCATTCATAAGTTATCACATCTCATGCAAAAGATTAATGATGCAATATAAATAATGATAATAATATGAGTAATGAATGGATATGATGTTATGCTCCTAACTTTATCATGAAGTCTATATGGTAGACACACATTAAGTCGAACACCAGTCTCCTCTAGGAAATCTCAGTCACTCCCTCACGACACTCAAGCATGCCTTTTGGGTTCTCCAGGCAGTTGGATAAAGTCACATCAACCATGGCTGGGGATTAGGTCACCCCCATTGGTCTAATCAGATCCGAATATCTCCCCTCATGCCTAGTGCCCTCTTGGTTCAATATCCTTCTCACCTATGAATGTACTCCTCACGGCAATAAAACTGTCTTTTGGAATATCATCCCTTAACCCTATGGTCATCCACATATAATGGATAGGAAGTTCTCCATGTCATCTCACGGGTTGGTTACTTGTCTAGAGCGCCTAGGAGCCCTTCTCTATTATATGCGACCCTACCATCTCATGATGACAGTAGGCCTGTTTGATGCACACTGGACCCAATCACTGGCATCACAAGTTAATCAGCTTCAATACACCTACCGGAAGGGTAGTAGTATTAATAGGGTTTTCTAGTCAACCACTTTTAGACACCTAGTATTAATGTACTTAGGTCTAGATGCATATTCATATAAGGTCACTAAGGTAATATGTATATCCGACGTTGGTATACAAGTATTAAAGGACATAGTCCTCAAATCAAACCCACACATTCTCAATCATCATTCACATACAACAATTTATGAAATTTGAAATAGAACAAGTATAAACAATCATTACATTCCATTCGTGCAAAGTCACACACAATTTACAAGAGATTACAAGATATCAAAATATTGAAGATTTAAATAATGCATCATTCATACAAGACATGGTTGAGTATATTCCTCATCTTTCAAGCTTATGACTCTCTCCAAATTCCAAAAGTAATCCACAAAAAAGAGAGTGCAATTGACCTAAAGTAACCCTAGAAACAATTGAAACTTAATGAGCAATAATCAGGAATCATTTGGAATCAAAGGGACTAAATCACACACCCAAAACAGTGTGCAAGGAGTTGGGCCACACAGGATCGGTCAACTGGTCCTGGTCAATCGCCCAGTATCGGGTTTGGGAAAAAACCCTAATTTTGTCTCCAGTTCGGTCTCCACTAGGAATAGAACTTTGGGATCTTCAATTTGACGGTAATATGGTCCCCAAACTACCTTTCAAACACCCCAATTGGTTCTCAAATGAAAACCCCCAAATTGTCTCTTGTGAATGTCCGCGAGCGTCTCGGAAAGGTTTGAATCGGTTTCACATGCAAAGGATTGCATGAACCAATGGGACAATAGGAAGCATTCAATGAATCCCAACAATGAGAAACAACACAATCAATGCAAGAGATCCTATCTTAATTGCATTCAGAAGAGAGATTGCGAAGGTTATTGTGAATCCTTACATTATGGCACGATTTCCCTTTGTTCTCGTTCTTCGGCACCACCCAACAAGAAAACAAACTTCTAAATCACGAGCTCCCTTTCTCTCCCACGTTTGCATAAAGAATGCATTTGTGGGGTTAGAGAATCATAAAGTAGGGTTTAAAACCAGAAATCCCAATTCTAGCTCGAAATTGGGTAGGGGCGGTTGGTCCAGTCTATGAACCACCTCCGACAAACCGGTCCTATATCTCCTTCATGAGAAGGCCGATTGTGACGGCCTTCGAAAGGTAAAAAGGTCCTTCCATGGGCAAATCATTGGTATAGTGTACCTCGAATTTCAAGTCCTCTAGCATTGGTTTTCAAACATGCCAAAGCCTCCTTTTTATGCCTTCATGATTGATCTTCTCTCTTCTTTTGAAATCCCTTAGAGTGATCAAGTCTTCATCGTGATCATCCACCTCCATAGGTTTGATTTTCAAACACCCGAGCTCAACTCATATGGTCTAGAGTTGTCGTTTATTTGTACTCAGAGTTCGCAGTCCTGGAACCAATGGGTTAAAGGGTAAAAAATCTAGGGTATTTCACACTTAGTACTATTCATTTATTCTATTTCCAACCAGCTAGATGAACAACTTGTTTTTGAAGAGGAAATATGGAGGCAGAAGTCAAGAATAAGCTGACTTCAAGGAGGACACCTCAATACTTCCTTCTTTCATGCAACAACACTTCAAAGAAGGCACTCGAATAGGATCTTAAGACTGAAAAATGCAAATGGAGAGTCGGTTATAGATCAAGTGGACATTGTAGAAACTTTAACAAATCATTTTGAGGAGGCCTTTACATCTGAACCTGTGGATTTGGAACCACTACACAACTCACTGAGCATTATGGATCCATGATTACCCCAGCTATGAATGAAGATCTGGAGAGGTTGCCCACTATGGAGGAGATTAAAAGTGCACTTTTTTCCATACACCCCCTAAAAGCTCTTGCCCTAATGGGTTTCCCCCTTTTTTCTTCCAAAAAATGTGGGATGTTGTTAATCATGAGCTAGTATAATTTGTACTTGACTTGTTTTAGTCTGGATTAATGAACAAGGAGATAAACCTCCATATGTTGTTAATCATGAGCTTGTTATGGAGGTTTATAGCAAAGCCAGTGGCCAAGCTATAAACCTCCATAAGAGTAGCCTTATGTAAAGTCGCAATACCTAGTCAAATTCATGACGTGATTCTTTAGAGCACTAAAGGTATCCTACGTGAAGCATCCACAAAGTACCTTGGTTTGCCTCTTGAAATTGGTGTAGCTAAGTCCCAAACTTTTCAATACATTTCTGAGAGGGTTTCCTAGAAATTGGTGGGTTGGAAATTGAAATTCTAATCACAAGCTGGGAAAGAGGTAATGTTGAAGTATGTGGCTTTTGCACTTCCGTAATATGCTTGATCATATTTTTATTTGCCTAAGACCACCCACAAGGACTTAAAAAATAAGTCACCAAACTTCTATTGGGGAGAAGTGGAAGAAAAAACGAAGATTCACTAGGTTGCATGGGATAGGTAATGTAGACCGAAGGACAAAGGGGGAGTGGGATTCAAAGATTCTCTACTCCAAAACATTGCTCTTTTGGTAAAGTCATCATTTAGATTGTCACATCCCCCCAACCGGTACCCTCACTGCAATACTTGGAGGTGTGATCCACAGCCCCGAAGATCAATTCTCAACAATCATCCTCCCACATAGCACAATAGTATAATCAACGGCAAGAACAAATCATTGTATAAATCTAATTAAAGAAACAATCAAGAATGGATCTCAGAAGGATTTCAAATCAATAATCAAAGTGTGGAAAAATGATACCAATATGATCAGAGTATAGAGTATAGAAAAAATAAACTCTAAATAAAATGCGGAAAGGTAGATCAAAATCTAGAGTATTACAGCTGAATAAATCAAAGAAATCTAAGAATCAATCTAAGTCAATTCGTAAAACATCTCCAACTCAAAAAGAGTATGTCTAAACTCAAAGACTTCCGTATCCAATACGGGGTACTCTAGCTCCAGAATAGGACTAATCCTGGTACACGCAATCATCACACGCACATTCTTCACAGTGATGTTCGTGGTTGCCAATACTTTGTAGACCATACGGATCACTCGTCGCGGTCTTGTAGTCCTAGATCTCACCATCATCTACATTTGCAGCAAAGTCTACAATTACAAACAACTCAGAACAAGGCAATGATGCAATATGATATGAGACAATATGCAAGTATGCTTCTAACTCTAACATATGCTAGTCTCTAATGGTCGCGCATTAAGATTGAACACCATACTCCTTTGGGCAAGCTCAGTCACTCTCCCTAATAGCTCTTAAGCACGTCTTTTGGGTTCTCCGCAGTAGTTGGGTCAGGGCATCCATCTCAGACATTCACCATGGCTGGGGTTTAGGTCACCTCTCTCTCACTCCATCATTAGTATGAGTACTAGCGCATGTAAGGGTTATACCTTGCCCAATGCACGTCATTTACTGAGTCATATCAATCTCAAGGTCCGATACTTCCCTTCCATGCCCCTGGCAATCCGTTCTAATATCTTTCCCCCTAGAGTCATTATATCCTATGGCTCCAACCAACTCGGACTATGGACTCTTAACCCTATTGGTCATCCACATATAATAAATGGGAAGCTCTCATGTCCTCTCAAGAGTTGTCTACCGGTCTTGAGCACCCATGAGCCCAGGCTTATTATGTGCGACCTACCAATGAATGGCCCCCACAATGTGATTATGTCCTCTCATGGATCGGTTACCAATCTTGACCACCCATAATCCCCCATTGTTGCCACGAGTCACTTGGCATCAATACCCATGCCAATAGGGTGAGAGACAAGTTCTAGGTATGTCATACAATAATCATGGAAAGAGTCAAGGGCACCATAGGAAAGCGTCTCATACCACCTCCACCGATGTCTCGAGATAGAAATACCAAAAGGGCATTCCCCATTCCACAACCACAACATAAGCAATCACATTACAATATGATTCCATATATAATATCATATCATAATCCATTCATATTCCAACATTTACATTCATAACAAATATGCATATCACATAATGAATATCATACTGAAATTACAGAGGCATATCCATCATGCACAAGTCCTAAAAGTAGTAAATAAGATCATGTTCTCAAAATATAAAGTAAATCATGTTATTTGTAAGTGAACGTCCTTACCTTATGTTTGAATTGAAATCTCCGAAGAATAAATTAAAGGATAGGTTCAAAGTTGCCAAAGAAACCCTAATCATACAAGGATTGAACATTAGGAACAGGCCCTAAAGGATCGAAGATGAAACAAAAACAAGGCAACTTGTTGTCATTGTACCTTTGGTTGCTTGGCCTGGTCGATTAGGGAAACCAAGGCAATCAACTAAATCTTCTGTGTACAAACAATAAAACCTAGATTTGATCAGAAACTCATCGTTTGAGTTCCAAACACTCTGAAATTAATAGGAAAACTTTGAAATAATATTAGGAGACTATCTAACATGGTCAACGGGATAAAAACCTAACAAATAACATACTAGGCTTCATCCAAAATCAATATGCAAATTTCACAGATAGACTAGAGATTCACTCAAGGACTTAGAAAATAGTAGATCAAGGTCTGAAAACTTAGACATAGATATAACATGGATTAGGAATCAAGTAAATCAAAAGAGAATACAATCATGAAGGTCATGCTAGGCTTTTACAGAAATCACACAGTGATGTTCACGGAAGGAATTGAGTGAATAGGGATTCACTCTAAGACTATGAGGATGAAAGAGTAGGTCAATACATTAACATAAGACCTTCCTCACAATCACAATAATGGGTAGAATAAATAGAGAGAATAGATCTAGAAGGAATGAGAGTGTTTGCTAACCTTGAGGAAGAAGAGTCTTCAAGCGAAAAATCTCATGGATGCTTGGGGATCTTCCTTGACCTTGGAGAGAGTGCTCTAAATTTCTTCTGACATTATCCAACAACTTAGTAACAAAGGGACTCAAATTAGATCAAAGTTTGAATATATAGGGTTTCGAAAACCTAATTTTCAAAAAGTACCAAAACCTGTCCGGGACTAGTTGGTCGCTCCAAGGCAGGCTGCCAACCTTTACCTCCTTTGGACAAAAATGCATTTTGGTCCCCAAAAGCCCTAATCTCCTCTTGGATCCTTTTCCAAGTTTTAAAAGGGTCTTACCTAGTTTTATGGAACCTTCAACGTGTGTCAACACTGCACTCATAGTCCATCTACCAAGTCCATCATCATTCAAGTTTCATTTTCTTCCGAAATCAGACAAGGTTTCTATCATAGGATCATCACCATCCTACTTCCATTGGATCCAAGTCAGACTCAATGGGTTCAAATGGGATGGCCCACAGTTGTCTTCTTCCTTCACTCCGGGTCTTCATACTTACAATATAGATTTCCGAGTTAGGGTTGTGAGGGATTTCACACTTAATGATGTTGAAGCCGGATATAAGGTGGAGTTCAAAGCAACAACTCATCTTGCATGTGGGGATTCACTAAATGTCACAGATGATCCTTCATTAACTTGGATGCTCGCATTGGCTGGTTTGGATATAGTAAGGGTCCAAGTCAATGACATAATATGTGGTACAATTAAAAAATCTAGATACACCATTAATGGATTGGATGGTAAAATCATACGATAGAGCGACCCTCCCCCCATACCAGATGACTTTGGAATGTTGAGACTGCCACCACAAATCAATATAGTTCAGCTCTTGCATAGTGTAGGATCCTACACACAACTTGGTGATGAGAATGGCGATGAGGTTGGTAATGATGGGGTGGATCTAGGAAATGGGGGTTGATCTGGGGAAGAAGATGATGATGACTACACTACCATTGTGATACTAAGAATTACTCTAAATATTACACACCACTTGATGATGAGGTTGGTAATGAGTGGGTATGGTTCCATATACAGAAGAGGATGACCTATTATGCAATGTGGATGACATGGTAGATGATGCACCAATGCATGCCGGAAAAATGGAGTTTCAAAGTGGGTGATGTATTTCCTATTAGGACTATATTTAGAGAAGCCCTACACACTTATGTGATTCAAAATGGATTTGAGAGACTATTTCAAAGGAACAAGCCCCATATGGTAGTGGCAGTTTGCAAGTCAAACCGTTGCAAGTGGAGGATATTTGCATCTAGGACTATGCCTAGTAGCAAGACTAACTTGAGTGTCATGGTTAAGTCTTATGATAGGCTCCATACATACATCAGGACAAGAGTCCAAAAATATGTATCATCAAGGTGAATTGCAAATGGGATCGTTGAACATGTATGAGACAATCTAGATGTATCTATAAACACCATAAGGTCTATATTAAAGAGCATGAGTGTCCACAAAGTACATCACGTGAAATTATGGAGGGCAAAAGAGTTGGCCACCAAGATGGTGTTAGGATCATTTGAGCAGTCTTATGAGATCCTCCCCAGTTATGCTAAGCTATTGGATGAATATGTTGGTGGATCTACCATGTTTATTTACCTTGAGGAAAGGGTGGACTTCAATACCCCTCCAATTTTCAAGAGTGCCCTTGTTTGTTTCTCAACTCATAGGGATGCTTTCAAGATGGGATGTAAGTCCACCATATTTATTGATGGTTGCCACCTAAAGGGAAAATACGGTGGAGTTTGCCTCTTTGCCATATCAGTTGATGGGAACAATTGTCTACTCCCTATGGCAATCGAAGTGGTAAAATCTGAGAAAAAAGAAAGTTGGTTGCTCTTCCTCCACGCATTGCATCGTGCCTTTGCTTTGGGTGATCGATACCCAAGTCTCACATTTATTTGCCAACAGAAGGTATGTATCGTATTCACATTCACTAGAAGTACTTCTATAACTTCTGTTACTCTTGTCTTACTTAATTTATGTCATATGACTTTTTTTTATGTTTAATTATGATGTAGGGCCTATCAAATGCCATCCGTCTAGTCTTCTCTGATGCCAAACAATGGATATGTTGTGACTACTATGAGACTTTAGAAAGGCATTCCAGGTCCCAAGTTAAGGTTGCATTTTTGGGGAGCCGGCAAGTCCTACAATAGAGCCAAGTTCAATATAGAGAGGGGGAAGATTAGAGACATAATGTGAAATTCCACACAAACCCTAACCAGAAAATCTATGTTGTAGGTCCAAAGACCTGAAGTCAAGGTAGAAGACAGGTGTGGACCCTTTCATTAGAACCCATTGGGTCTAACCTAGAACCAATGGAGGTTGATAATGAAGATTTTATTATGGAAACCCTGAAGGACTTTAATAGAAGATGTAGCTTGAACGAAGATGAACTTGGGAGATGGACCTTGAGTACAGTGGTGACACCTTTGAAAGGTCATATAAAGTCAGGTAAGACCCTTTCTTAAGTTGGAAGAGGACCCAAGTGAAGAATATGGCTTCCAGAGACCAAAATCCAGCATTTGACCAAGACGCACTGCCTTGGTCGATTGCCTTGGTCGCCTTGGTCGCCCCAGGTGACCAAGCCAAGCGACCAAAGCTAGTGCAGGGCAAAATTGTCACTTTTGAGAAAATTAGGTCTTCGGAGCCCTATATATTCAAACTTTGATCTAATTCATACCACTTTTCCTCTTAGCTATTGGAGAACATGAGAAGAACCCTAGAGCTTCCTCCTCAAGGCCAAGGTTGATTCCGCCATTCAATCTTCTTCTACACGGTTAGTATTCGCATCTATTTTCTCTAGCTCTACTTTCTCTACTATTTCAACCCATTGTTGTGATTGTGAGGAAGGTCTTATACAATTGTAATGACCTAATCTCTCATCCTCATAGTCTTAGAGTGAATTCCCATTCACTCTATTCTTCCTGTGGACAACGCAGTGTGATTTCGATTTTAAACCTAGTATAATCTTCACGATCTTAATTCTACTTGTGTTGATTGACCTCTAACCTATGCTAGATCTATTCTTAAGTTAATTTTCATCCATGATCTACTATTTTCTTATCTCTAAAATGAATCCTCATTCTATTCCAATGACCATGTTAGATGCTTAAATCATGCTAGATAGTTTGTCACACCCCACCCGTCGGTATCGGCTCCATCCAACAACCAGTGGGTGCTATCCATCACAAGATAAACGGTCTTACCATCAATAATAATAAATGCAAGAAATAGAAATCAAGAGCAAGGGTAGGTTGAAATAATTAATCAAAAAAGATTATAGGAGTCCAAATACTCCAGGAATGAATCAAAGAAAAGAATCAAAGATAACACAAGTTTCAAAAGTTATCGAGTTCAGCGGAAGCAATAAAATAAACTAAATCAGTTTATTTTCAGTAGCTTGCTCCTAGGATAAAATCTTCTCTTCTAATTTAGCAAGATAGGGGGTTCTCCAGTTCTTCTCCAATGACTTCTCAAAATGCAGAGTGATTTGCCTCCTTCTACTGTCAATGGGTGCTGTAAGCGCACTCCAAGCATCCGTAGGAGGCTTCGTGGAAACCATCTCCGTCTCCCACTGACGGTACCATATCTTCTTCATAGGAGTTGCTCCAGTCACACGGAACTTCTCCTGATTCCGGATACCATCTGTACAATATAATTTAACATACAAAGAAAGGAATGAGTTCTAATGAACTCAGCAACGATAACACATCTCTCATACATATGACAACATATTGAGATAAGCATATATGTAATGAATGATATGCAAGTATATGAATACTACTAATATCTAACTATGCAAGTCTCTAAATAGTTGACATGCTTTAGAATATATCACCAGCACTCCTCTAGGTAAGTCTAGTCACTATGATCCCTCACGGACTAGTTACCTCTATTGGGATCTCGGGTAATGGGGTTCAGTCCTCGTCAATCAACCATGGTTGGGGTTTAGGTCAACACTCTCTTACCATGACCATTGGCATGAGTACTAGCGCATGTCGGGGTTCTAATCCAATGAAGGTCATACGATAACATACTACATGAAGTCCAGATACTTCCCCTATGGCACCAAACAACTCAGTTCTGTATCCTTCTCTACCTAGGAATAAGAACCCTCACGAACTGGCTACCACTGTTGGACTCCATTCCCTAACCCTATGGTCATGCACATATTGTTGGGGCAGATGCTCTCATGACCCTTCATGACTCCCGGCCGCTCCTTGGATTTCCATGAGCCCAAACCCTAACATATGCAACCCTACCAATACATAATCAATAGTAGATTACTGAATCTCCACAAGGACTGGTTACCACTATAGGATGAAACACAGTCACATCACTATTATCACGAGTCATTTGGTTTCAATTCCCCTATCGAAAGGGTAGTAGCATGTAAGGGTACCTAGCCATGCAATCTAGACTCTCAAGATATGTCATCCAGTAGTCATGATAGTGCTGGGGGCATTAGTGAGCATGTGTCCCATACCATAGCTGTGAAATCCAGCCCTAACCCTAACCAGGAAACCCTGTTGTCTGGAGGTCCGAAAACCCGAAGTGAAGGTAGAAAACAACTATGGGCCGTCTCAGTAGAAGACATGGTGTTTGACCCAGAACCCATGGATACTGATGATGGTGCTCTATAATTGGAAACCCTATCTGAGTTGGAGAAGAAGCTGCACATTGATGAAGGAGAGCCTGGTTGTTGGACCTAAAGCCTTTCTGGACATGGTTTGAAGGCATCCCTCAATGCTAGGTAAGTTGTTTAAGGTGTTGTATGAATCCCATCCAAAGATATTGAAGTCTGGACCCTCAAATCCCATTTTTCGAGTTGCTGTCATGGTTGGTCGACTGATTGGTCGACCAACCAATCGACCAACAGGGTTATAATGGTCAAAAATTAGATATCCTGGTAATTTGGGGACTTTTAATACGATTTAAAGGGGGGAACTCCGTGTTTTTCACTCACAATCAGTACTAAGCCTCTAGAGAATGTGGGAAGAACCCTAGAACCTCTCCTCCAAAGCCAAGGAAAATCCTCAAGCATCCGTTCGAGTTTCTTCATCGGTTCTTCTTCTAAAAGGTTAGTAATCAATTCGTTTTTCTATACTTTCTGATCTTCTGATTATAAGAAAGGTATTACACTACTGTAATGGCCTCTTCTTTGATTCTATTAGCCCTAGAGTGAATCCCCCAATTCACTTTATGTTCTTGAAGCCATATGGTGATGTTCTTGGAATATGATCTTACCTAAGATCTTGATGGCTCTTTTTATGATTTTACCTATCTTTATGATTGTGGGAAAGGTCTCATACCATTACCATGACCTTCCCTTGTGTCCTCATGATTGAGGGGTTGATTCCTAATTTTCATTTTACCATGGGAAACCAAAAGTAGGGTGATTTTGGGAGGAAACCCTAAGGGAACCCTCATGAGAGGGTAACCAAATTGGTTAAAACTAATGTTTCTTAATTTGATGTATCCTCCCCAATGCCATTCTTGATTTTGAAATACTAATTCTATGTTTCCCTTACCCTCTGTGAACCTACCTTGGGTTATTTTGTGAAAGTTGATTTTGGGTAACCCTCATGAGAGGTAACCAAATTGGGGAATCCAAATCCACTTTTAATTTATTTGATCCTCCCCTAACACCTTTCTTGATTGTAAATTCTTTACCCTAAGGTGAATCTTTATTCTCCCTAGCCTTTCCATGAGAGCCATGGACAATATATGATGAAACCCTAATGTTATGGCTCAATCAAGATCCTATCTTTTTTACCATGACTTGATGCTTTGACCTTCTTAAATAGTCTTAATATGTTCTAGGAAGCTCCGTTTCGAATTTCAAAGCAATCAGACTTCAAACGAAGAAGTTATGACCAAATTAGGGTTTTATACCCCATTGGTCTACTGGTTGGTCTACTAACCCAATCGACCAACCAAGCTGCCAACTGTAACAGCAGCTTGTTTCTTCATCTGATTCGATCCGTTTGACTCCTAATAGTCTAGGGCTTGTTCCTAATTATTATTATATGCTTGTTTAGGTTTTATTTGCTAGTCTTGGACCTCTTCCTCATTATTCTACGGAACTCTTCAAAGATTACTTAAGGTAAGGATGGTTGATCCCTAATAACCTAATATGCATGACTTTGAATTAGATTACATGATCATTACTACTAATTCTTATAATTTCATTGTTGTTGTAGCTCTTCAACTACAGTAATACTTGTTCTTATAACTCAATTGTTATTTCAATTATGAATGATTACATACTTATGTTGTATTATCAGTTGTGCTTGTGAATGACTGATTTGGGAATGTGATTGCCTAGGTTGTAATTGGGGATTGGGGAGTGCCATTTTGGCATTTCTGCCTTTGGACACCAGTGGAGGTGGTATGGGACATTTTCCTATGGTGCCCCTTGGCATTTCCCTGATTACTGGTTAACATACCTATGGCATGTCTAGAAGTGTTTGGCTAGGATGTCCCTATTATATCAGACCCGATCGGAAGGGAATTGAGTCCGAGCAACCCGTGGTTGCAATGGGGATTTGTGGATACTTAATAGTGGTGCGTAATATCCGTGAGGAGGACATGAATCACATTGTGGACAATCAATACCGGTGCGTAATATCCGTAAGAGGCCATTCATTGGTACGGTTGCAAAAGTGGAACAAGGGCCCCTGAAATCAAGACCGGTGAAATGATTTGTGAGAGGAAATGAAAACTTCCTGTTAACTTGATGTAACTGACCAATAGGGTTGATGAGTCCATAGTCCGACTTGGTGGCTACCATAAAGATACGTTGACTCTAGGGAGAATGACTGAAGTCTCTGGATCTAAGTTGATATAACTAAGTAGAAGACTTACATTTGACTAGGCTTAACCCTGACATGCGCCAGTACTCAGACCAAACGGAGGCATGAGAGAGTGTTGACCTAAACCCCAGTCAAGGTTGTCCGAGAAGGTTTCATTACCCATTGCCAACCGGAGAACCCAAGATACCGAGATGGTTGAGGGAGAGTGATTTTGGACCTTACCCATAGGAGTATGGTGCTATGACTTAAAGCATGTCTGCCAATAGAGACCAGCATACATAGAGTTAGAAGCATATATGCATTGTCCAGTTCATATCATATTGCATTCGATATGATTCGCTATCATGTGTTATTATGTTATTATGGATTGAACTGCCTTGCTGAGTTCTTTTGAACTCACTCCTTTTTGAAACATCTTTTGTTAGACTTTCTTGCAAGTACTACTACTGTTGATTATGATGGTCAATACTATGAAGACCAAGTTGATGATTCTTATGGTACTGGTTATGGTGACTACGTCGGTGAAGACTACCAGTATGAGACTAATACTTATTAAGAGTAGTTCGGCTTTAGCACTTGTGTGCCAGCGATGGGACTTCGTCTCATTCTCTTTTTTATCTTTATTAGATTCATTGAGACCTTAGTTGTTTGTTCCCCTTTTATTTTGGGAACCGGTTGTAATCTATTTTGTTATCTATTTTCCCGTTGCTACTGTGGAGTGAGTTTCTGCCTCACTCTATATTTTGATTTATTCTATTGGTATCATTTTCCGCACTCTAATTGTATTTTTGAGTCTTATCTTGATATTTTGATTAATAAAGTTAACATTTAATTTAATCTTGTTCTTGATTATATTATTGTAAATGTGGGAGGATGATTTCCTTGAATACTGAATTTCCGGGACTGTGGATCACACACTCGGGTATTCTAAATAGGGTACCGGCTGGGTGGATGTGACAATAGCCCTCTGATATCCCAAGCAATGGATACCCTTCCATCACAACTACATCACATCATCCATCATTATATCATATTCATTCAATCTATATCACATCGTAATAAAGTATATAAACATCATTTATAGCATACATTCAACTATAATTCAATTACTTATACAACTACAACAAGTTACATGAACAATGGATGGTATAAGAAATATACAATTTATCATATAGCATGTCATTACATATAAATAAGAAAGTGTGTCATTACCAGTAAATAAGTAAAAGCTTACTAGTATACAATTAAACTTCACCTATAACACTTCCAGTAAACATAGAGGTCACCTAAATATAGAGTCGCAAGAATAAATAGAAGTCATGAGTCAAATCAGAGCAAAGACAAACTTCACAGAGCTACTATGACCCAGCCGGTTGCTTGGCGCGGTTGGTTGGGTCAAGGGACCACCCTGAGTGACCGCCCCTGTTACAAATAGTTTACAAGTCCGAAATTCTGACTTTTGATCTCCCAATTTTAATATGATTTTGGGAAGATTTAGATCCAAATTTCATCCTTAAGAAGTCTAGAACACAAGCACGAAGCAACAACCCTAAAATTCTAAAGATTCATAGTTCAACTCATCTCCTTTGATTAGATCTATCCTTTACTCGAATGCAAGGATCCGTTTTCAGACAGGATCTAATCAAAATTATTGATAGGAAATAGAACCAGTACAATTTAGCCACCACCAAACCAAAAGGAAAATATCTACACATTCCAAAAGATGAGGGAAGAGAATGGAATGATTGAGGATCACTTACTTCTTCAAGATTCCTAAATTTGACGAAAAATTGGTTCTACTTCGCAAACCACGCTTCTTTCACTTTCCAACACGTGTTCTCTGCCTCCTTGATAAGCATGCATTTACCATTATTTATTTGATTTAATTCCCCCATACTTATTTAATTAAAGAGATCTAATTGAGTATTTTTGTGTATTTTTCAGGAATAAGGAGATTTTGGATATTAGAGATAATATGGAGTAAAGTTGGCAAATATATTAGATATTGGTGGATTTTAAATCATGACATTCAATCTTGCAGCTCAAGAAATCATGAAAAGTGAGATCTTAGCCAAATTGGAAATAGGTGGAGGTCTAAACAACAAAATTGGTAATAAATCTGAAAATCGGGTAAACAGACTTACCTTCAGTATTTTGGGCATATCTCTCTCGTATGAGCTTGGATTTCGATGATTCAAGATGATATGGAACGATATTGAAGATATCTACAACTCTCCAGTTTTGAGTTCTTCCAAATTCCGAAAGAATAAAGGTCTAATCTACGGGTAAAGAGAAGAGATTCATTGTGTGCGGGAGACATAAAAGAGAAGCCAGCCACAGAGAAGAAAGGAAGACGGCGAATGCGGCTCTCATCTCTCTCATTGCTGAAGAAGAAGACCACATCTCTCTCTCTCTCTCTCCCTATGTTTCATCTTTATTTTTCTTAGGAACTTTGTAATAATGAGTAGTTAGTTCTTTTTCTTTGGGATGTAGATGAACCATGCTTATTTCATTAATTTGATTGTTCTATCTCTTCTAGTTGATTGTGTTTGAGTTTGGCCAAAGATGTTCTATAGCTCAGCAAACTAAGCGTGCCAAGCTTCCGCAAAGGATGATAGTCTTGCGAAGATAGGGCATACCTAGGAAGACCATCCCTAATTTGCTTTGAAGTGTAGAGTTATATCGGTTAAAGAAAAGCATTGGGGATTCGAAATCCCAAAGATCTTCACATATTCATAGTTTAAGTTTTTGCATTAATTAATAGATTTAGTTTAAATTTAGTTTTGTTAAATTCAATCTTAGTAACTTAGCCTTTTAGTTCCCCATAGTTCGACCCCGTACTTTCTGCTTGCTAGATTAGTATAGGATTTTATTTTTGATTGGTTAGCGACACGATCACTCCTAACTATCCACAACAGCAATCCCAAGAATAATACAGCAATCCCAAGAATAATAATGAGTAAAAAGGTTGAGGTTTGCTATATATATATATATATATATATATATATATATATATATATATATATATATATATATATATATATATATATATATATATATGGAACTGGGGGAAAATTAGGGCGAAACTACACAAGTAGACCTGGCGGTCACTTGGGGCGATTGATTGGCCAATCAACCGCCTTAAGCAACCGCCCCCTAGTACTTTTCAGTACTTGAGTGCTTTGCTCAAGGGGTTGATCCCCAACTCCAACTAAACCCTAAACAACATGTGGGGGAGATCTTACCTTCAATCCGGACATCTTCAAACACCTCTTGACTCCTACTAGTGATCCACTTTTCCAGTAAGGCAGGTTCTTCATCAAGAGAATCCAGATCCATGGACTCAGGATATGGATCATGGACTTAAATCCGGATACTCCACAACTTATTCCGGCTTGATCTTCGGGTTATCGGACCTACAATACGAATCCCGGGTTAAAAATACGGGGGGTTTTACATGGTCTTCTTTTACAATTTTAGAATTTTTCTATTAATTTTGGAATGTTTTGATCTCAAACAATGAGTTTTTTTATCAAAATTGGAGTTTGTTGTTCGTACACAGCGGGCTTGGTCGCTTGGTCGCCCCAAGTGACCAAAGGGGTGTCTGACAACAACTTTGCTTTGTTTTATCTCTGTTTCATCTTCGATCATTAAGGTCTAATCCTTATGTTATATACTTGTTTGTTTAAGGTTATTTTGGTGATTTTGGACTTACCCTCTAACCTCTTTCTTTGGAGATTACGAATCGAATATAAGGTGAGTACGTTCACTCACAATTAACATGATTACATGCTTTGATATGTTAGAACTCGTATGCAAGTGTTTGCTATTGTATTAGTACTTTTTCTATAATGTTATAATTCTGTAATTCTAGAATATGTTTCATTATGTAAATTGCATACTTGTATGAATGTGATTGGTTCAACTGTGAGTTGGACTTTATTATGATATTTATGGAATCATGATGTGATGTGATTGCCTAAGTGTGGTTGTAGAATGGGGAATGCCAATTGGGTGTTTCTATCATTGGACACCAGTGGAGGTGGTATGGGACACATTCCTATGGTGCCGCTTGGTGCTTTCTGCAACTACTATCAAACCTAGGACTTGTCTAGATTTTTGTGGCTAAGAAACCCCGTCATATCTAACCCCATCAGCAAGGGTATTGAAGCTGAGTGACCCATGGCAGCAATGGGGATTGTGGGCGCTCAAGACTGGTAACCAACCCATGAGAGGACGCAATCACATTGTGGGGGCCATTCATTGGTAAGGTCGCACATAATCCATAGGCACTAAAGATCAGTAACCAACACATGAGAGGACATGAGAGCTTCACATGTATTATATGTGGATGACCAATAGGGTAAAGAGTCCGTAGTTCGAGTTGGTTGGAGCCATAGGATACGATGACTCTAGGGAGGGAGGTACCGAAACAGACTGCCTAGGCACGGAAAGGAGGCTATCATACCGGAATGAACTGTCTAGTGCACGGAAGGAAAGTATTCGACTCCAAGTTGATGTGACTCAGTAGAGGACTATGCATTGGTCTAGGTATAACCCTGCCACGTGCCAATACTCATATCAATGGTGGAGTGAGAGAGTGGTGACTTAAACCCCATCCATGGAAAGTCCAAGAAGGATGCCTTGACCCAATTACCATGGAGAACCCAAGATATTGAGATGGTTGAGGGAGGAGTGGTTGATACTACCCAGAGGAGTATAGTGTTCTATCTTAATGCGTGTCTGCCACTAGAGACCAGCATATATAGAGTTAGAAGTATACTTACATCATTGTCTCATATCATTTGCATCATGCTTGTTCTGAACTATTTGTAGTTGTTTATTGTGATTGAACTACTTCCTGTGTTCTATTGAGCTCACCCTTCGGGGGGATATGTTTATAGATGATTTTGCAAGTTTGGAAGAGATCCCGTGCACTAGTACAGAGGACCTTTCCTTATGTGATACAGTTGCGGACTCCGTGGGAGAAACTGGTGACCAGTTGTACGACCCGTACACTGGTCTAGACCACTTGGATGGCTCCTATTGATAGCAGTAGACATTGTATTATTCGTTGTTGGGAACATGAGTCAGATGTTGATCCAAAGATGCAAGTGCATAAGACCAAGGTGAAGAAGACAAAAGGTTGAAGAAGAAGAAGAAGATGAAGAGCCTATTGAAGAATTAGAATAGACTTAGTCTTTCCTTCTTATTCAGTTGTAATACTTTAGAGTTTTGACCCTAACTTCCGCTTTTGACCTATATAGTTATTTTCCGCTATACTCTATAGTTATCTCTTTGATTGGTATTGTTTTATTCTGGCATTCGATATACTTTGAGATTTATTCTGAGATCTTTCTTTGATTAGTTTCTTAATATATTTATACAGTGATGCTCATGATTATATTATTGTGCAACGTGGGTATATGATCGCCCTAAACTTATCTATGGGGTTGTGGATCACACATACAGGTATCGCGGTTAGGGTACTGGCTAGGTGGATGTTAGGAGGCTTATGATTGGCTGATGAATACCTTTATACAGCTAGGGGCAAGACATGTGTTTGGTGGGTTGGCAAAAAGTTACCATGTCATAAGCAATGTAGAAACTTTCAACCTTTGGCTTGGTGACCTTAGGCGTGCGCCCATCACCACCTTCTTTGATGGGCTTAGAGTCAAAGCGAATGACAAGGTTGCCAGGAGGTATGCAAATGGATTAAGCTATGGGATTGTTGGATTTGTCACACCATATATTTGTACCACATTGGACATCATTCAACATGGAAGTAGGGAATGTATTGTCCATCATTGCAGTCAAGAATCATATGAAGTGTCGGACATTATAGGAAAAAGGTTCGTTGTAAGACTAAAGAAGCAAAAATGTGACTATGTGGCTTGGGGGCTTATTGGGATTCCATATAAACATGTTGTAGCTGTAGTATTAGCAAGGGATGAGAACATCGAGTTATATTGTGATGATTGGTATACTATCAAGAACTACATGCTCAGATATTGTGTTGATGTCCCACCTCTACCCGACATATCCAACATTCACCTCCATCTCCTACTAAGGCATTAAAACCACCCTGCCTTCATAGGGTGGCTAGGAACCCTACGAAGAAGAGAATACAAGCTAAGGGTGAGAGACAGCAAAGGTTGAAATCATATAGCATTAATGAAAGGCTAGGTCACATGAGGAAATGTCAATGAGCACCCATTGGATCAGTGGTATATGCACAACCACTTCTTATTTCATTGCTTTCATATACTTAACATATATAGCTATTCATTTTTGTTTGAAAATTTTCTATGCAATGCAACAATTGGGCCACCCAAGGGAGCCAAGGTAGCCAAAGAGTTACAAGGTCCCAGCCGCATCCATCAGGTGCTCCAATAAGTGATCAAGAGAGAATTATTCAAAAGCAGAGACGTGACTATGCAGTGAGGAATGCGAAGAGGAAGCCAACATCAAATAACCAGCAAGGACAGTCTTTAGAACATCAAACTGTAACACAAGTGCAACCTCAACTTGTTTTTGTTTGATCTATATGCTGGCCTTTGTTTGATTTTGGTTTTTCATTCATCAATCCATCTCAAAAAGTTTTCTATATTGAAGATGATATATGGTTCTGATTTCAGAATTATCCAATCAGTATTGCACCCTTCATCATCTGTTTTGAATTTCCAAACCTGATTTCACACCTATTGTAACAACCTCGAAAACACAAACAAATCAGTAACTCAAGTCATACATATCGGAATTGGGGGCCTTGTGGCTAATCATATTTTGCCTACACTGGGAGCTTGTTAGGATGTACGATTATTTGGTTATAGATGAGTGAGTTAAGAGTGCCAAATTGGGACTCATATGGTCTATGCCGTTCACAATAGTTGATGCGATCAAACAAGTTCTAAATTCTAACTTTTTTGGGGTTAAGATGAATTCTAATTTTGAAGTAAGTAACAGATTGCTTTAAAATTCAAACATTTAGATATTATAGCAAGATATATGGGTGAAAATATGAGCTGCTATGACAAGGTAAGGTTGATCATCAATTAATAATTATAGCCCATTGAGATTGATCATCAATATATGGCTATACTCTTGAAATTAACTGCAATGGATGTAGTGGAAGGACCAAGGGGCGCTTGGAATTTTTGTGGTTGATAGCTTACTCCAATAGACCACCATTGCAGTCGCTTAAGATAGTTGTAGGTTATATTCTATATCTCTATATTCGAAATAGAAGGGAGAAAGATCCTTACCTGGATTCGCTTTCCCAATTATAGAATATCTGCAGCGGAAGTAATTTGGATCCAAGTCCTCGTTCCTCCACAATCCCGTCACCAGTTTGATTCCACAATCACGAGGAGAGTGAATGAATTCCACAACCCAAATACCGTGTGGAAAGATGGTATAGAGATCCAAAGCAAGGAGAAGAAAATCCACCAAAGAAATCTCCTTCCTTCGTTTTCTTGGAGAGAGGGAGAGAGAGAGAGTGAGGGAGCCGTCTTTCTCTGAAAATCTCACGTAATGCAATCACACTCACTTATGCGGTGGACCAAATATATAACCCTATATTTTGTAACCGCCTAAAAGTGAATTTTCAGTTTTGTCCTTGGGCATATAATTATATTAATAATTAATTAATAAATCCCAACAGTAGTCATAATACAAACTATTTTGTAAGGAACTAGATTTTGGCTAAGAAACTTCAACTCTTATGTCAAATAGGATTACTTTAAGGTCTTGACACTTGAACTTGATAGAGGTTATTTTTTGTTCTCTATGGTAGAGGTTATTTTCTATTATGTTCAGATTATAAATTACCACATGCTGAATTCAATAGTCCTGAACTTCCATTTCAATCTGAATTGTGGTTTGCCAATTTGCAACATGGGCCCAAGGCTGAAAGCTTCTCTTTCTGGTGTCTTAATCAGCAAATTGCATCTGTAGTAAACACTGAAATGGAGTTGAAGAAGCCAAAGTTTGATCTTTTTCTTTCTATTTCATAAGAACTTGAAGTTTGCCTTGAACTAAAGTGAGAGGAAATGGTAGGAAGTAACCAAACTGATTTTCTTGACGTATCTGTCTTTCTTGGCGTTTTTGTAAATGCAAGGCCACCCAAGTAGTGTCTCTACAACCACAGATACATTGAACCCTGCTGAATGATATTCCAAAAGGGAACACTCTAATTTGATGGGACTTCATCGGGAGCAGCACCTTGGATCTAATTGACAAGATAACATTCAAACATGGGTTTTTATTTTGGTTTATTGCTGTAAATCTTCAACTAGTAGATTCATCACCAAGAGAACACTCAAAGATCACTCAATCACTTGAAATTTTTGCTTTCTTGCTGTAAATCCTCCTGTAGCAGCTTCATCACCATGGGAACTCTCAAAATAGAATCTTCTTGTACAATAGCATTGCTAAATGCACATTTTGTTTTCTTCTTGTAAATCCTCTTGTAAAATGAAATTTATTGGCTTACTGCTGTAATGGGACTGGCATTTGGGAGTTGGACATATTTCATAACACATGCATGGCAAGATTCTGGATACAGAGTTGGACATCTAGGTTCATGGAATTTCAAAATTTTCTTATTTTACTATTTTGTTTGTAGAATTACATTCAGATCAAATTGAATAGGAATCTATTACTCTTGTGACTTCACATTACCAAGTGGTAGACTTCTGATGCATCTACTATGGTGCAAATTGGTATTTTGGATTATTTCTGCCTGGGAATGTAGATGGATGTGCTATTATGCACTCAAATGCTCTATGATACTGTAGTAGAAATACCATTTTGAAGAAGAGGTTTGTGTATCCAATGGCTACTAAGGAATATTTGCTTTTGTTAAAAATTCAGGATTATTTTGTGAGCATTAAGGCCTTTTTGAATAGGAATCTATTAATCCTAACTTGGGTTAATGGAATTTTTATAACGCGTGGCAATCTGTTAACTCTTTCTGTATGGAACTAGATTTTGTTGCTGCAACACAATTAGGTGCTAGGATATATCCAGTAGTGCATGACCTGTAGAGAGCAGAAACTCATAGGGTGTTGAGGTTGCACAAAATCCTGAATGCATTGAGACATGCTAAAATCCTTAAAGCTAACGGGGTTCCTTGCCAACTAAATTAGACAAAGATGTAGTAAAGCCCTCATCTATTTTCTGTTCTGGGAATTTTAATTTTCTTAAGTCACATCAGTCTGAACTAGTGACTAGGAGCATACAAACAGAAACATGTATCTCATTGAAGCAAGTACATCAATTAAGTGCTTGTTTACAATGAACTGACTACGACAATCCATCCATTACAATTATATCCCGTGATCCAAAAACCCAACCCCAACTACCTAGTGAGACCATGCACTACCACATAATATCACAACAAACATCATAACCAAACCTATACCCACATTCTTCATTAAGGATTGATCATTCTTCAATAGGGCTCCAGATCAGGCCCATTTTTGCATTTGAGAATTTGAATGGACCTCTTGACGTGTAAAATTTTCATGATTCATACCCAAAACTCCAAATATTTTCTTAAATATTGAAAAATCCTAAAATTTGCAAAAACAACATAAAACCCAAGGTAGCTCCACTCTAAGTGTGTAAAATGCATGCTTTATGCCCTAAGATTTCACACATAAATGTGCTCATCAACCATCTTTGGCTAGAGTTCATGATGTGTTCCATATATCGATGCTTCAACAGTATGTAGAGAATCTGGAACATCTACTTCAGCGAGAGCCCGAACATTTAAGTGCTGATCTGAAGAGCCAGCCAAAATTTTGGACAAAAAAAACAAGCAATTGCGCAATCAGTCCATTCCTTTGATAAAGATCAAGTGGACGAATCACGCCCTGAAGAAGCTTTTTGGGAGAAAGAAGAAGAGATGAAGAGAAGGCTCCCCCATCTCTTTGGAAACCTAGGTATGGTTTCAATTTTGAGGACGATATTTCTTTTAAAGGGGGGAGAATGTAAAATCCCACACCAACCCTAATATGGAAATCTAAGTTGTAGGTCTGAAGACCCGAAATCAAGGTAGAAGACAGTTCTAGAACCTCTTTGAGTATAGTGTTGACACCTTCGGAAGGTCTTATGAAGTCAGGTAAGACCATTTCCTAAAGTTGGTTGAGTACCCAAGTGATGAATTTGGCTTTTGGGAACCAAATTCAGCAATTTTGACTTAAGGCCTTGCTTTGGTCACTCCCTTTGGTCGAACCAATAGACCAAAGCATGCCAAGGGCAAAATTGTTTGTTATAGGGAGTTTTAGGTTTTGACGCCCTATATATCCCTATATATATATATATATATATATATATATATATATATATATATATATATATATATATATATATATATAACTTCAGACTAAACCTCACCACTTTGTCTCTTAGCCTCTGGAGAACATGAGAAGAACTCTAGAGCATCCTCCTCAAGCCCAAAGTTGATTCCAAGCATCCAAGCAAAGTTCCTCCATTGATTTATTTTTCTACAAGGTTAGTATTCAATCCTATACTTCATTGATCTATTCTCTCTACTATTTATTTTGATTGTGAGGAAGGTCTTACACTACTGTAATCGCCTAATCTCAAATCCTCATAGTCTTAGAATGAATCTCCATTCACTTTATTCTTTCTGTAGACAATACGGTGTGAATTCAATGTTTTGATCTAGCATGAGACCATAAGTTACTCTTACTGTAGTTATTTGAATCAAATCTATGTTAGATCTATTATTAGGTTTTCTATGCATGATCTAGTCTTTTCTTATCTTTAGAATGAATCCCCATTCATTCAAGCCTTTCTGTGAGAATCTACGGATAAAGCCTGTTAGGTGATTTATTTGATTTCTATTCCAATGGCCTTGTTTGATATTTAGATCATCATAGATAGTTTTTGTGTGTTATTTTAGAATTTTTCTATTAATTTTGAAGTGTTCTGATGTCATAAGAAGAGCAGTGTTTCGGTTGGTGGAAATTGAAACTGAACTTAGTAGTTCAACAAATAGCAGTGCTGATGAGCATAGTTTACAAGACATGGATGAAAGCAGCCTTGTGAAAAGACTAACGGAGGTTTATTTAGATGGAGACCATGGAATGGAGAAATCCATGGACTTGGATATAGAGGAGAGGAAACCAATTGCTTATGATGTGAAAGAGATAGGTGGCATTGTACATCAAACTGACAACTTGAGTTACCACACACTGTTTAGGGTTCATTGTTGGAATGCAGCGGAAGAGGAAGCAGATGATGATATGATTGTCACACCAAAATTTACCGAGAAAGTATGTTTAAGTACTATGTTTGAATACTTTGTTTGAAGAGGAAAATGAGGGACAAGACAGAGAGAATGTAGATGATGAGGAGGTGGAGAAAGAAATAGTAGAGGAAACAACTGTAAATTTAAGCCCAATTAATGTCTCTAGTCAGTAGATCAATCTCAACAAGGGGTGTTATTCCGTTAGTGCAGAGAAGCTGGTACCAGAACTAATTAGTAGCAGCAATTATAGAGACAAATTTGATTATAGCAGAAATTGAAGTGAAGACAAGAATGTGAGTCCAGAAGTACTGGGTGAATTGGAGAGTCCAAGAGAGGTAGTCTCCGATAGAAAACAAGAATCCAAAACATTTTCCTGCTTTGTGGGAACCAATCATCTCTAGTGACAAAAGCTGATGATGAATCACTTAAAATGTGCTCTCTTTCCAATAGGATATCAGACCTTCAAACTGTTTGTAGGCCAGAGTTTGGATTGAGTGATCAAGTTCTAGCTGATGTAACAGATAAAAACGTCACACGAACATTGAATCCAACACTTGAAGCAAAGCCTCTCGCAACACTTAAATTTGTGGAGGATAAATCAACAGAAGCTGTCCCACTGAACACAAATTGGTGGTTACCTTCTGAAGTTGCCCAAAAAGGAGAACAACAGGCTTGACGACAAAAACACAGATGGTCTCATTGAGGTGTATGTGAAATGGGAGGCCTCAAAGGAGAATTCTGGGAAGTTCACTAAGAAGTTAAAGATTGTAAAGGATTTCAGCCTTGCAGATATGCTGAAGTTGATTGAGACCCATCTTGTGGGGGACAACACTACCAAGCAAGTATTCACATTTCTCATGCTTGGGGTATGTATTTTGTGCTTTTTGCAGCACATTAGACTCTTCAAAATTTCACGCATTTATACCATTTTGGATATGTTTAGACATGGGGGGAAATTGTTGGGTTTGGGTGTCTTGTATTCTGTGGGTCCATATAATTATGGTTTTGGTTGTATTTGTAATTGAAACAGGGTTTGGGTCAATTACTAATACTGGGGTAAAATTGTAATTACACTGGGATTAGGGTTTTAGGTTTTCCTATAAATAGTCTTTTTGGGATAACCTATAGGCATCAATCTCTGTATGAGATTGGGGAACCCATCCTGAGGATAAGGATTGGGGACAAGCAAAGGGTAGCACTTTGTGGGTGTGAGAGTGGTGTGAGGTTTTCCTGGAAATAGTGAAACTCCTTTTATCTTTGGTGGACGTAGGCAGGGTTTTGCCGAACCACATTAAATTCCCTTTGCGTGATTTGCTTGTGTTCTTCTCTGTTCGTGGTTGTACATCCATTATCCCTAACAAGTGGTATCTGAGCGAGGTTTGGTGGATCGTCGCCAGAGGTGTGCGAAGATCCAGAAAGGAGAGGATAGGTGCCAGGAGAACAGAGAAGGCTTCGACGGATTGATCGAAGGTACGATTCTAGATCAAGAATCGTGATGTTTTTTTATCTTTTTATTTCTTATGATTTGAGCGGATTGGCTCGAGGATTGAAAAAAGTACAGTCACGAAGTTGTTGACTGTGAAGAAGAAGTTTTTTTATTTTTTTTTATTTTTCTTGATGCAATGATTACTTTCCTTTGAAAAAAAAACGTTGAAAAAATTGTGAGTGGAGAACGTGGAGGAAGAACTGTAGAGGGAGGAAAAAAAAAAAGAAAAAAAATTCGGTGGGGAAAAAGACCGAAAAAAGAGAGAAAAAATCCATTTTTGTTTTTTGTTTTTTTTTTATTATCAGATCGTATTGTACAGATTGTTTCCACAGGATTTTGTGTGAAGGTTTTTTGTACAGAGTTAAGTGCTCCAAAGGTTTTTGGGCGTTCCGGACTCAGTGGAAGTAACGGATCGAGGAGATTTCGCTCCATTGGTATTGATTTTGTGAGTTCCTATGGAAATCAATGGTGAGGTTCTTTCAGTTGATTGAAGGGTACGAAAGCCACAAATCAGGTAAATTGTACAGGCTTGCAGGTAGTGTTGAAACATGTGGAGCTCTAATTGACACTTTGGCAAGGGGTACAGGTAGACAGAATTTGCAGGTTGTTTAGGCGCAAAACAAGGGCAAATTTGGAAAGAAGCAAGTGACTTTCGCTTTGGATTTGGTGAGTGGTAGTGATCTCTCGGAGCTGGCTGTGACAAGAGAAATGGAGTCACGTCACGTCGTATAGCGGTGATGAGCTGTACGGGACACCCTAGGTGGGGGGGGGGGGGGTGCGCCTTGCTAGTTTAGTGATGGCGGTAACAAAAGCATTCCTGGAGGAGATGTGGGTCATGCGTATATAGCGGCGATGAGCTGTACGAGACATCCCAGGTGGGGGGGTGTGCCATGCTGGTTTAGTGATGGCGGTAACAAAAGCATTCCTAGAGGGGATGTGGGTCATGCGTGTATAGCAGCGATGAACTGTACGGGACATCCCAGGTGGGGGTGTGCGCCATGCTGGTTTAGTGATGGTGGTAACAAAAGCATCCCTGGAGGGGATGTGGGTCATGCGTGTATAGTGGCGATGAGCTGTACGGGACATCCTAGGTGGGGTGTGTGCGCCATGCTGGTTTAGTGATGGCGGTAACAAAAGCAACCCTGGAGGAGATGTGGGCCATGGGTAAGGTGTGGTGGATACATAGAGACGGGTGATTGCATAGAGACATCATCAATGGTTTTTCTTCAAGGTGGTTTGCAGAATTCTAGCCAAGGTGGAGATTTTTGGGTTTGGGTGTCTTGTATTCTGTGGGTCCATGTAATTATGGTTTTGGTTGTATTTGTAATTGAAACAGGGTTTGGGTCAATTACTAATACTGGGGTAAAATTGTAATTACATTGGGATTAGAGTTTTAGGTTTTCCTATAAATAGTCTATGTGGGATAACCTATAGGCATCAATCTCTGTATGAGATTTGGGAATCAATCCTTGTAGAGGATTGGGGAACCCATCCTAAGGATAAGGATTGGGAGCAAGCAAAGGGTAGCACTTTGTGGGTGTGAGAGTGGTGTGAGGTTTTCCTGAAAATAGTGAAACTCCTTTGATCTCTGGTGGACGTAGGCAGGGTTTTGCCGAACCACGTTAAATTCCCCTAGTGTGATTTGCTTGTGTTCTTCTCTGTTCGTGGTTGTGCATCCATTATCTCTAACATAAATCAGTTGAACTACTCAAAACATGTAGTTCCAAATCTTATAATGCTTTCTTTTAGGCTTTTAAGATGTCATGCATATGGATAATCTGTTCTAACTATGGTATATAAATGTTGTTTATGCTTTGTTATGGGTTCTTACAGAAAATCTGTGTTTTATGTGCAGGATCCTACAGGTGCTCCAGTTGTGAAAGAGAAAGAAGGAACAATTCAAGCAAGCAAACTCTCTATTTGCTACAATCAATTGCACGGCCACTTGGCTTGCTTGCGTCCAGTCAAGGCAACCCAAGAGACTAACCTTCTTTCCTTTAGCTCGCTGGAGAATAAACTTCCACATGTATTTCCAAATTGTTTCCTGTATAAGAATGTGTTACTTGTATAAGAGCCCTTTCCCCTACATCATTTGTTATGTGTTTTGAAAAGCCAGTATGCTCTCTCCAAGGGGTTTGTTGGATGATCCAGATTTTGTTTCCAATTTTGACCATCAATGTATGTTGTTTCTCGTTATTCAATTTTATTGTGAAATTCATCCAGAAAAAAAGTTTATGTAAAAAAGTTGATTTGGGTAAGTCTTGGGTCTGATACTGCAAGAACTGGTCATGAATGAGAGATTATGCATTCCGCACCAATAATGAGCTTTGACCATAGATGATTTCTTCTGTAAATTATTTCTTTCACGAGCTTGAAAGCTGAGCAAGTCACAAATATAATTTTCATGGTAGAAGAGATCATACAGAATAACCATTGGTTATAAAAGCAATTAGAATTAACAATTTCCTCTTCATATTATGCAGTGCCAGAAAGTTAAACAAATTTATATTTCTTGTGAGCTGCGATTTCAAATTGACAAAGCAAATAAAATATTGATGGATCTGGTGACAAAGAATAATGAATAATCGAGAGACTAACAATCTTAATTAAAGGAATAATATTAAATATAACGCTAACTTTGTCCATGAACTGCAGCTTTCCTTACAAATTAAGGGTACAATAACAAAGTTTACATCTAAATATTAGAATTCACATTGAAACGGTAAGATATTCAAGTCGTCAATCAGAGTCCATGAATAAGCTCTACGAACCAGAATCACTATCAAGCAGATCGCATTCCAATGAAGCAAGGATAAGCAGGTTGCATTTCGGTGAAGCCAGGATCCACAGGCACAATGAGTAAACCACAACTAACAGGAAGCATGAATGGAGCAAGTACTATGCTACCAAGAATCAGAGGTGCTGCTAGTGTTGCTGGCTTAGGATCAATATCAAGTCCAAACAAAATACTGGCTCCTTCAACTTTTTCAGTGCCTCTTGGGATAATTTTCTGAAAAACATTCCAGGTTAACAAACTATCAGAACCAGCACGGTGAGCATTCCCAGTTCTACGTTTCACTCCATATGTTCCAGCCACACGTTCCAAACCACCATAGACACCATTATAAGATTTGATAATCTGTTTCAGGTCATAGACTTGCACCCCAAAATATGAACTCATAAGCATGTAAAATCCAGCTAGATCATCTGGTAATGGCTTCCTCGTAAGAACTTTCAGCAGATATGCAAAATCATATGCGCCATGAAACGTAATCCATCTAAACCAATTTGTACGGTGAAACACCAAACCAGATGAAAACAACAACTTACAGAAATGTAAAGAATCAACCCCCTCTCTCCTGTTCTTTTCAAAGTCTATACCTTGTTTCTTGAGAAGTTCAATGGAATCTGATGAATATCTGTCACTTGAAATATCAAAATCTTTGAAGTTGAACTGCCAAACCACACGATGACCTCCAAATGCAGGGATATCACCGTTCAAATTAGTAATAGTGAACCCAAGTTGGATGAGGTGGAGTGAATCCACATTGGCCTTCATAAGTTTATACCGCTCAGATGAACTCATGCTGTGGTTGGGTTTGGTCGGATGAATTACAGTTCCCGGAAACTCCGTATCTATGGAAATAAACGCACCAAAGTTGGTAGCAGCTCTGATCCGACTGAACTCATACTCGAGATTATGAGTCCATACATCCACGATCTCAACATTTTCATCAGAAATTATGTTCGATTCAGACGATGAGGAGAATACCATGTCCCAGAGGCTCTTTGGATGCACCACCCTAATCAATTTGTTACCAGCTCCTTGCATCATCATCATCTCACTTCGTACAAATTTCAGAGAAAGAAGAAAATTTGAGAGAAAGAGGGAGCGACTGAAGCAAAATTGAGAGAAAGAGGGAGAGGGGAGTCTTGTGTTAAAAGCATTGAACAGGATCGTTGGTTGTGTGCTTAAATACAAAGTAAAGCAGGACTGTTTTCCTAATTGGATTCGAAAACCGATTTTTACTGGGTTTCCTCTGTAATTCCTTTCTCTACAATTTCCTGTAATTCCTTCACAGGATTGTACCATGTGGCATTTAAGTAATCCAACGGCTACCCAACAAACTAGAGTTTAAATAAAATTCAAATTTATGGGTGGGTTTAAATAAAATTCAAATATATTTTTAATTGGATAACCATTGGATTATATAAATGCCACATGGCACAATCCTGTGAGGGAATTACAGGGAATTGTAGGGAAAAGAATTACTGAGGATGTGGATCCGTTTGTTCATATAGTTTTTCAAAAAATATCCGAGCTGGAAGTAGTTTCCTAATCGGATTTTAGAAATTTCTACTTTTTGTTTATTTTGAATTTAAAAAATATTATTAACAAAAAAAAATTCTTTAAAAATATTACATACATATTCATATTTACTTTTTGGATAAAATACAAATATATATATATATATATATATATATATATATATATATATATATATATATATATATATATATATATATATATATATATGATTTTATAATGATTTAAATACTAATATAAAATTTATATCTAATATCTAATATCGAGTCTGATCACCTCCCCGTTAAGGGAGCGGGGAGAAACAGTGTGCCCTTTTATGGTTTTTTATCACATAATAGGGATCGGCCCTCTGAGAATAAATATTTAAATTGACGAAAAATGGAACCCAGTGGACTTTACCCCCATTTATGTGGTTAAAAACCCTCAAGAAACCGCATTGTTTTCTCCTAATGGAGAGGTGATCTGGACCTCTAATAAATATTTGAGGCTTGAATCTATGAAAACTTTATAAAAGTTTCATTAGGTTGCTAAGTCTATTGTTACATTTGATTATATAATATAGAATAATAATAAAACGACATCGACATGAGCCATGGTGGTTTACGCCTCAAAAGCAGCCACTAGTCCGGTATCACCTGCTTTTATTATTCCTAATAAGAAAAATATTCAACATGTGCTTCTTAATTTATGAATTTTCAGGTGATTTATTTCACAAACCAGTTGTAGGAACGAAATGTTCATAACTCGTTGAGGATAGTTTTGCTTACACAATTGAGTTTCAATCAAGTCATGCTTAAACCTTCAATTATTTTCCTTCAATATCCTCTAGCTCCTTAGACTAATGGTTCGCCAATATGACTTATATGCATTGGACAACAACAATTGTGTTTGCTAGTCCACCCAATCATTCCATACATGCTACATGCTAGAAGCCGTTTTTTTATTTTTATTTTTTATTTTTTATTTTGTCGTTCACTCTTCTTTTTAATAACGCATGCTATAATCATTTATATCATAGGAAAGATCCAAGTCCATACAAGTATACGAACATACATGTGGTCTGCTTCACCTAAAGAAAAAATTATTGTGTAAGTTTTGATAATATACAAGGATTCGAGTGTACCTTATATATGAACACTCTTAAGTGTTTTAGAAATTTATTTATACAAAATACAAGGATTTTTATTTGGCCCAAATCTCTTATATAGAAGTTGGGCTGAGTGTATTGCAAGTACTTTTATGACATATTTTATACAGGGTTGACCCTTTTAAAAGTCTAATATCTCAGTTTTATTTACATAAAAGGTCAATTTTAAGGAGTAAAATTCTATGCCGTGGGCTTGGGCCAGTGTGGTTTACTGTGCCAAATCTATTTATACTAATGATTTTATTTAAGAGTCTTAAGAGCTTCAAATTTTGTTGGGCCAGGCTATATTAAGGCTTGACTCTATAGCTTGAGCTTGATTAGGGCTACAATAGGGATGGGTTTGGTTGGGCTTTACAAAATCCAATATCAGCCACAAATGTTCTTAACAAAGTCTTGTTTTGGTCTAACTTTTACTTAGGGCCTACAAATTTTATCATTAACCTTGAACCTTGATGGGTCAAGTCGAGATCAACCCTGGTCGATTGTTCCTGATTGGGCCAGTTAAGGATGGGTTGGCCTTGACTCGAATTGGTCCTGCCCTTTCTCATTGTCCCCGACCCAACCCTGAGACTCATTAGCACTGCCTAGCACGACGTGACATTGACTCAGGGTAAAATGTTCTAGCCTAGGCCCTACCATACCAATTTGATCCTAGCCTAGTCTTGGTCAGGCCTAGCTGAACATATTGGTCCTAAAGGTTGGACATACCATGGCATGTTTAGTATTCAGTCTAGTCTAGTCTCGAGCCATGTTGAGCCATGTTGGTCTTGAACTACAATTGGGCTACTATAATGGGATATGATTTGTGTACATTATGGCGGCAGACTTGGCGACACGAAACGGCCACCCAACTTAAGATTTACAAAAAGTTGATGAAATATCGCCGATAATTTGTTAACAAACGATTTTTTGGTGATATATTGCGAAATTCATGATATTTAGCTGAATTTCATTCAATTCTTCAGCAATTTTTCATTCAATTTTGCCATTTTAACCCTATTTTGCTCAAACTTCAAAGAAACTTCAAGGCCCAAAGTGACGTAGGACCTCTAGTGTGAAGTCCCATTAACCCTAACCTGGACAACCTATTTGTTTTGGATGAAGAAGAGCTTGATTGATGTTTGACCTTGAAGTTGGACCTTGAGTACAGTGTTGTTATCTTTGGAAGGTCTTAGGAAGTCAAGGGAGGCCCCCCGGGGGAAACCGGGGGGGGGGGGGAGGGGGGGGGGGGGGGGGGGGGGGGGGGGGGGGGGCCGCCCCACCCGGAGGGGGGGGGGGCCCGGCCCCCCCGCTTGGGGGGGCGCGGGGGGAGTGGGGGGTGGGGGGGGGGGGGGGCGGGGGCCGGGCCCCCGCCCCCGCCCCCCCCCCCGCCCCCCCCGGCCCGGGCCCCCCCGCCCCCCCCCCCCCCCCCCCCCCACCAAAAAAAAAACACCCCCCCCCCCCCCCCGCCCTCGAGTGATCAACCTCCCACATAAACAATAACATAATCATGAACAATCATAACAAGAGTGCGGAAGATAAATCATAGATCCAATAAAGAAAGAATGAATCATAAATGAATCGGAATAATAGATATAATCGAGTATCAAGCAGATAAGTAAAGTGAGGCAAAAATCCCACTTTACAACCAGCGGAAAAGTAGCTCTAAAGAATAAACTAGACAAAACCTAATCCCAGTAGCAAGTACATTGGGTAACTAAATTGTTCTCCACTTTATAGACAACATCCTTGTAAGTGTAAATCTCATAAATGGCACAAGGACGCTTCCACTCAATGGTCGGACTAAGCATCGTACGGAGCATAACCACTCGCGGGATCTTCGAGTAATTGTGGTAACCGCAATCACCTTCCCGGAGATATGCCTCTTCGCCTTGCGCTTCTTCATAGGGACCGTCATAGTACTCAGTACCTGCAGGGATAGTCTAACAACATTGTACAATAAAGGAATGAGTTTCAAAGAAACTCGGTAAAGCGATTAAAAATCCATAATAACATAAATGGCAGGATTCCAGAACAAACATAAATGCAATATGATATGAGACAAGCAATGAATGAATGAATCTAACTCTATGTATGCTGGTCTCTATTGGCAGACATGCTTTAAGTCATAGCACCGTACTTCTTTAGGAAAGTCCACTCACATCCTCAACCATTTAAGATATCTTGGATTCTCTCACGGATCATTTCACCGGTCTTGAGCAGCCGATTGGTAATGGGTCCTTCATCCCTCGGGACAAACCTTGGCGGGGGGTTAAGTCAACACACCTCTCTCACAACCATTTGGTATAAGTGCTTGGCGCATGTCGGGGTAAAACCTAGCCAAATGCAAGTCTTCTACTTAGTTACATCAAGTCGGATCCAGATACGTCCATTCCTCGTCCCCGACGATCCTTTCCGGTATCCTTCACACTAGAGTCCTCATAGTCCCTGACTACGGACTCACCAACCCTATTGATCATCCACATATGGTAAACGGGAAGCTCTCACGTCCTCTCACGGGTTGGTTACCGGTCTTAAGCGCCCGTGAGCCCAAGTCTAACCATATGCAACCCTACCAATAAATGGCCCCCACAATGTGATTCCTGTCCTCTCACGGGTTGGTTACCGGTCTTGAGCACCCATGAATCCCCATTGCTACCACGGGTCGTTCGGTCTCAATACCCCTCCGATTAGGGTCGACATAACAGGACATCCTAGCCAAACACTACTAGACAATCCTAGATATGTCATCCAACAGTTTAGGAAGGTGTCCGGAGGGCATCTCCGGGAAACATCCCATAATATTCCCGTAGTAGTCCAAGGACAGAAGTGTCAAAAGGACACCTCTCCTTTCCAAACCATACTTAAGCATACACATGCATCAATTCATATCATCACATATATGGTAACTTCATATATGGAAAGAAATCAATAATTACAATCACTTTTATAACATTGGTAAGTAAATCATACATGAATCAATTTAATATGAATAAGTAATGCTACTGTAATCAAAGTTATGCAACAGTAGTATATCATTGTAAGAATCTAATTTAGGAATCATATCTATGATATTCAAATATAGAAACTAGATTCATGCTATCTATGTAATTAAGGAAATAACCATCCTTACCTTTTATAACTCGCAAAGGAATCCTAAGAAATCAAGTAAGATCTTGGCAAACTTGGGAAGAAGGTCCTAAACAAGTATATACAACATATTAGGAAAGATCCCTAACAGAAAAGATACCAAAACATCCAACATAGACCAATTCCGGAGTTGCTTTGTACTCATTGGTCGAGTGGATTGGTCGACTAGTCCAGTCGACCAATCAGTCGACCAATGCGAGACGATAGCCTAAAAAAACGAGTTTTAAGATATGAAATCCGAATTTGGTGGTTCAAAAGGGTACTAATCAAGGGGTAGACTACATCAGTAGTATTCTAACATATAGGGGACCTCAAAACACCAATCAAATCAAGATATCAAGATCCAAATTAGGAAACAAAAAGTTACCATAATTAAATCAACCATGGATCTTGATGAATTTGAAATAGAAAACAAAGACAAGAACAATAGGAGGATAGATCTTTGCTTCAGGTAATGGTATCATGAAAACATACATAGATCTTCATGGAATAAGGCTTAGAAGCATAAATCTAAATAAGGAAATAAAACCTACCATATATGTAACTACCATGCATCATGAAGAACACATAGTAAGGTAGAAGAGAACAACTAGAAATTGATAGATTATGGATCATGGAAGGAAAACACAGTAATTAACTACTAACATGATCAACATAGAAGATCCAAAGAGATCAGAATTCAGATTAGAAGTTTAACAAAGATTAGATCATGGTTTGATCATGATTCCTTCAAAAGCTTGCAATGATCATGGTTAAGATCATTGTTCTAGCCTCAAATCCTTAGGATGATCATGAGAACATGTTCAGAGATGTTTGCAACAGAGAATGCAGTATCTCTTCTACTGTCTCAACTCAAAAAGGAAAGAAAAACAAAGATGGAGGAGAAGAAGAGAGAGTAGACATACCTTTTGATGCAAAAAGAAGAGTTTCGACGAAGATCCGTCAAGAAAACACCAAGGATGCAAGAGAGATGACTTGCGAGAGGTCTTTGGTTCGTTCGAGAGGGTTTGGAGGCAGCAAATACGAAGTGGACTCGAGATTGGACTTAAATAGAGCAAGAACAACCTAATTGCCAAAGACGACACTCATTGGTCGAGTGGATTGGTCGTTGGTCCGATCGACCAATCGAGTCGACCAATGCTTTGACAAGACCAAAACGAGGGAATTGAAGGTCGAGATCAAATCCAATCCTAAAGGGGTTTTGCACACAAGTCAAGTGACTTACCTAATAGGTAGAAATGCCTTCAAACCAAGATAGAGAGCACTCCAAGTCCATCAACTAATCAGATCTTCATCAGGATTTAGTTTCCATAAATAGAACCTCATCATCAACTTTCATGGATTCAAAGCCGGACACCAAGTCCTCTCTTGGGATGGCCCAAAGCTGACTTCTTACTTTACTTCGGGTCATCGGACCTACAAATAACAAGGTTTCCGGGTCAAGGTTAGGGCTGGGTTTTACATTCTCCCCCCTTAAAGAAATTTCGTCCCCGAAATTGAAAGCGTACTGTGCTTCCAAAGAGGTAAGGAAACTTCTCCTTCATATCTTCTTCCTTCTCCCGAGAAGCTTCTTCAGGGGTATGGTTCTTCCACCGAATCTTCACCAAAGGAATGGTGCGATTCATGCAGCTGCTTGTCCTTCCTATCCAAGATTTCGGCCGGTTCTTCATCATAGGTCAAATCAGCACTAAGTCCTTCGGTGCTTGCTGCAAAATGTGTTCCGGATTCTCTATGTATTTTCGGAGCATCGAAATATGGAACACATTGTGCACACCAGCAAGAGGCGGAGGTAATGCTAATCGATACGCAACAGGTCCAACCTTTTCCAAAATCTCGAAAGGTCCAATGTAACGAGGGCTAAGCTTTCCCTTAACATTGAATCTCATCACACCCTTCATTGGTGAGACCTTGGGAAAGACTTTCTCTCCAACTTGAAATTCCAAATCGGTCCTTCTCTTATCGGCATAAGATTTCTCTGTCTCATTGGGCAGACTTAATCCTTTCTCTTATCATATCTACCATAGCACTTGTAGCTTCAATCATCTCGGGACCTAAGACTTTTCTTTCCTGTCTCGATCCAGTACAAAGGTGTCCTACAAGTACTGCCATACAAAGCCTTGAATGGAGCCATGCCTATTGTTGCTTGATAAGCTGTTGTTATAGGCAAACTCAACCAAAGCTAGGTGTTCATCCCAATTACCACCCATATCCACCACACAAGATCCGAGCATGTCTTCCAATGTCTGAATTGTCCGCTCGGATTGTCCATCGGCCTGTGGATGATGAGCTGTACTCAAGTTCAATTGGGTTCCCAAGGCCTTATGCAAACTATTCCAAAACCTTGAGGTGAACCTAGGATCACGATCCGAAACAATACTCAATGGCACACCATGCGGACGAACCACATTATCCACATAAAGCCTTGCTAGCTTATCCAGTATGAGTGATCTTCATAGGAATGAAATGGGCTGATTTGGTCAACCTATCAACAATCACCCACACAGTGTCATTGCCTTTACTTGTCCGAGGCAAGCTAGTCACAAAGTCCATGGAGATATCCTCCCACTTCCAACTAGGAATAGGAAGAGGCTGAAGTAATCCAGATGGAGGTTGTCGAACGGCTTTCACACGTTGGCAAGTCTCACACTTGGCAACAAAATCATCAACATCCGCCTTTAGACCAATCCACCAAAAATGTTCCTTCAAGTCCTTGTACATCTTGGTGCTTCCAGGGTGTCTGATAAAGACAGACTGGTGTGCTTCCTTCAATATTTCTTTCTTAACTTCTTCGTTTGCAGGCACACACGGTCTTCCTCTAAACAACAAAGCACCATCCATGGATATACCAAAGTCGGGGTCCGACTCGGGATTCGAAGAAATCTTCTCTACTTTGATCAAAAACTCTTGATCAGAACTCTGCTGAGCAACAATCTTATCTCTAAGACCAGATCTTGCCGTCATGGCGAGAAAGAATAAATTCAGAATTCTCAGGAACGATTTCCAAATCAAAACTCTCAATAGAAGACCACAATGGTAAACTCAAAGCATTCAAATCCAAAGTCTTCTTCTGGTTCTTCCTACTAAGAGCATCAGCAACAACATTTGCTTTCCCAGGATGATCTTGAATATCACAATCATAATCGGAGACTAGTTCCAACCATCTCCTTTGTCTCATGTTCAACTCCTTTTGGGTAAAGAAGTATTTCAAACTCTTATGATCCGTGAAAATGGCAATCTTCTCACCGTAAAGATAATGTCTCCAAATCTTCAAAGCAAAGACAACGGCGGCAAGTTCTAGATCGTGAGTGGGGGTAATTCCGCTCATAATCCTTCAATTGCCGAGAAGCATAGGCTACGACCTTGCCATGTTGCATCAGTACACAACCCAAACCAATCTTTGACGCATCGGTATAAACTGTCATACCACCGGAACTATCGGGTATAGTCAAAACCGGGGCACTTGTCAATCTATCTTTCAACTCTTGGAAATTCTTCTCACAAGCGTCGGACCAAACAAACTTCTCTTCTTTCCTGGTCAACTTAGTCATAGGAGCAGCCAACCGAGAAAAGTTCTCAATAAACCTTCGGTAGTAACCCGCCAATCCAAGAAAACTTCTTATTTCCGTTCTTGACTTCGGTCTCTCCCAATCAGCCACGACTTGGACCTTTTCAGGATCGACCACGAATACCTTCGGCTGAAACTACATGACCAAGGAATACCACTCTCTTAAGCGGGAAATCACACTTGCTAAACTTAGCGAACAACTTCTTTTCTCGCAACCTTTGCAAAGTGAAACTTAGATGACTCGCATGCTCTTCTTCGCTCTTCGAATAGATCAAGATGTCATCAATGAAAACAATCACAAACTTATCAAGCACATCATGAAATACTCGGTTCATGAGGTCCATGAACACACCGCGAGAGCATTGGTCAATCCGAAGGGCATGACTCTAAACTCGTAGTGACCATACCGCGTTCGGAAAAGCTGTCTTGAAGATATCACTAGACTTCACTTTCAATTGGTGATATCCGGACCTTAAGTCAATCTTTGAGAACACAACTGCACCCTTCAAGCTGATCGAAGAGATCATCGATTACGGGCAGCGGATATCTATTCTTGATAGTCAACTTATTCAACTCACGGTAGTCGATGCACAAGCGCATACTACCGTCTTTCTTCTTGACGAACAAGACCGGAGCTCCCCAAGGTGACACACTAGGCTGCACGAAACCTCTATCAATGAGCTCATTCAACTGATTTTGCAACTCTTTTAACTCGGTAGGAGCCATCCTGTACGGAGCTTTAGATACCGGAGCGGCACCGGGGGCGAGATCAATAGAGAATTCGACATCTCTGTCCGGAGGCACTCGATAGATCATCGGGAAGACATCAACAAAGTCGCAGACAACTCGACTTCATCGACTCTTTTCTCCACTATACCCTTGCCTTCGGATGAAGCATCATCCACTAGGGCATAGACTTGCATCGGTCTGAGACGGCACCTTCTTACAAACCCTTCTCTTTTCACCCTGAAATTCAAAGACCGGACTTCCACAAATATGGGACCCGAATCTTCTTTGAGGAACAAAGGAACACAGCTTTGTGGGCTGTCAACCAATCAATTCCCAAAATAACATCGAAGTCCTTCATGTCAAGAATCACAAAATTGGCTTCCAAGTTCTTCTCACCAATCAACACGGGACATTTAGATAACCCCTTATCTAGTTTCACAATGAGGACCAGTAGGTGTACTAATCAATAAACAACTAGACAACTTCTCGGGGATTAGGTTAGTCTTCTTGATGAATGCGAGATGACATGAACGAATGAGATGCACCCGTATCAAATAAGACAAATGCAGAAATAGAAGCGACTAACAATGTACACCTGTAATCACATCATGGCTTGGATCCTGCTCAAGCCCTTGGAAATACTGAAAACTCTACCGGAGGGAGGAGCGGGAGCACTCTTCACCTGGGGGGCGGGCTGCTTTGGGTAGGCCGCTTCGGACGAGCACGAGCAAAATGACCAGCTTGCTTGCGGTAGAAGCAAACGGGATTCTTTGGATCCAACGGGGGTGGCTGCACCTAGAGGGCTTCGAACAAAAGGCCTTGCACTTGCACTTGCACTTGCACTTGCTGGTGGTCGGTTTCCGCCATCTTGTCTAAACTGGCCGGGCTGCTTGAAAACCCGTGTTCGACCTACACTCTTAGCACGAAAGGTAGGAGTGGGGTAGGGTGTAGGTCTCACAAAACGACGGTCATTACGATCCACCAAACCAGAATTCCTTGACTGCCAAGGCTTTTGCACACGAGCACTTTCCTTCTCTGTTTCTTCCAACTTCTTCGAGTTACGCACCACTTGAGCATAGCTCACTATAGGCTGGACTGTGAGGTAAGCTTTAATGGCGGGGACGCGAGTCCTTTGAAGAACTTCTTTGCTTTGGCGAGGTCTTCCTTCAAAGAATCTGGAGCAAAGAAATGAAGCTCCTCGAACTTGTTGGTACTCCAACACAGACGAGAGTTCCTTGAGTCGGAATCATAAACTCGGCTTCCTTCGCATCCTTCACCGCCTCGGGAAAGTAGTTCATACAAAAAGCCTCTTTGAATAACTCCCAAGTTACAACTCCTGCATGCAAACCTTCCAAAAACAGGACGAGTGGAGATCCACCATGCATCGGCTTCTTGTTGCAACACGTTGAGCAAACAAAATCTTACGAGCTTCCGAGCATTGCAGATGTCGGAAAGCCTTCTCCAACTCACGAAGCCACTTGTTAGGAAACAAGGGGTCCTTGGTAACTCCGGTAAAAGTGGGTACTTGCATCTTGAGAAAACTCTCCATCGGGCGAGTATGAGGAGTTCAGCTAAACCTCCCGCATTCGGGACTGCGGCATGAGGATTCACATTAGCACCAGCCCGGGTCTCATTATGCGAGTCATGAAACCCACCAACATCTGGTTGAAGTGAGAGCTGCTTGCTGCTGCATCATATTGCCCATAATATTGGCAATATCTCCGAAACTTCCAACATTCGGGGCACCGGGGATCTCATGGGTACCACGATCAACATTTGGTATCCCACCACCTCCATGAGGTACTTCACCACCTCCCCGAGGTACTTCACCACCTCCATGACCATTGGATTCACCACGCCCACTTCTCGGAGTAACCATTCTGCAAAACCGAGAACATCAAAATACCGAATTTCGAAGATTCAACATAAACCACAAGTCCAAATGATTTGAAAACTTAAATCATGCTCAAATATATCCATATAGTCATCAAACAATATTCCATAAGGCAAAAATCACATTTTCCAAAAATTCAACAGCAAATGAGGTCTCGTGACCATTGGTCGAGTGATTGGTCGAGTGACCCGGTCGACCAATGAGTCGACCAATGCGACAGAATGCGAAAATTCGCATTATAAGCCTCATTTTCACATTCCAACCTCATTCTAACTTCTTCCAAAGGTGAGAGAGCTCTAGGGAAAATCTCCAAGAGTTCCCACAAGTGTTCTTGAGGTGATTTAGTGCTTCAACAACAACACCACAACACACCATCTTCACAAACAAGGTAAACCTCTTAATCTTCCTTCCATTTTCATCTTCTCATGCTTGCATTTCAATAAAACCATGCTTTACTTGTATCCAATGCTAGAAATCATGCTTAGGAATGCTTAGAAACATATTCCTTAGGTTTTAAACACAATGCCATGCATAGACAACAAGTTTTAACACATTGGTGCTCATCTCGCAAAGTTTTATACCGAAATCGATATCTTTAGAAAAATTTCGTTTTCTCTCAAATCGCTTGAAATTTTCGCACGAGATCAAATGCTACATGCTCAAGATGACATTGTAGATAGGTCCATACAATTTGATTTAACCAATTTCAACTTTTCAAAAATCCAATTTTGACCTAAATTGCAAAATCCCCAAATTTCCTTCTTGCTGAATTTTTCGCTTTAATCCAAGTTTTCGATCGATTTTCATCAAACAAACTTCATAGACATGAAATTCCAAGTATTGCGCACATGCTAGTATGTTCAAATCAAATTTCCCCCAAATTTGAAATTTTCCGAAAAATTACGAAAATACCCTTTTGGCTCAAATCTTAAAATAGCACTAATTGGAATTGTCTCTTGTCTCTTTCACGGATACACTATGCAAAGGGGAGGGCGGGGGGACGAGGTAGAGGTCGTGGTCGCATCGTAGGTGCTCTTAGGGGCGAGAGGTCGGGTTCCTTTCGAGCCTAGACGGGAGGTTAGGAGACCGGACATGTTTGACACACCTCGGGCCGAGTTCTGTACGAGGCCTACTCCCGATTCTTGCAATATCGAGATGGGACGTCTACTTCACTTACGCCAGCTCGGAGCCTTTAGGATTCGGCGAGAGGTTCGACACATTGCGGTGGACTCATCTCTTCACCGAGGATCTACCGGTATACCGGAACTAGTGAGGTTGTTCTTCAGCAACCTTACTTACACGAGAGGAGGCTCGAGGCCAAGGACATCCACTTAGACTTGTCCTCGGGAGCGGGGGTCTTCCGGACTCGGATTCGCTTCTCTACCCGGACAACGGCTGAGATCTTGCGGGTTCCTTACTATCCACGGCGGTGTGTGTGGATACTGCGAGGAGCAGGTCTGGACAGCCATCGATGCCGTACGAGCTTCGCGAGATATGCTCTACGCTATGGGATAGCCGTCGATGCTTCACTCCGTGGACTAGCGGACGGATGACGGGTTCTGCACGGATTATCGGTCGCATAGTCGGCCGAAACATCATGCCGAAAGCCGGACATCACCATCGGGTCACGGTGATGGAGGCCTTAGTCATCTACCGCATCTACATGGGCTTCGAGATCGATCTCTCCTACATCATTCGGCGGGTCATCTTTGGACTTGGTTCTGCGGCCTAGCATGCGGAACCTTTGCTATGGGAGGCTGCGACCTTGATCTTCGGGCATTTCGGGGTGAGTTTCGAGGATACACCGGTGGACACTAGATCACGGGGATACCCTATTGGGACTCGGACCATTCGTCGGATGAGACTACGGCGATCGAGAGAGATCTCCTGGTCCGGAGGGTGAGGATGATGATGAATCGGAGGATGAGGATCGGGGATCGGAGGATGGAGGAGAGGATATCGGTCTGATAGTGATGATCGGGCCGGAGATGATGCGAGATATGCGCGAGGCTGAGCTTTGTGCATCACGAGTTTCCTTCATCACACTTCGAGGTAGGTGGCCCTTCACATGCGGTTCCGGAGACTTCGGATCTTGGAGCACGAGATGAGATCGATGACTTCCATGCTAGAGAGAATGGAGGTCGAGACGGGAGCAGATGTACGAGAGGATGGAGTCACGACGGGATAGGATAGAGCATCGGGTGACTCGGCTAGCGAGAGGAGTTCGGAGCATACGAGAGATCGGAAGCGGATCACCTAGATGAGTTTGTACCTTAGGATTTCCATTTATGCATTTCGGATGTAATCGTTGTAAAAACCTTTGAAATTAATGAAGTTCATTTTGTTTCTCTTTAATTATTGTATGTTATGCACCTTTCTTTTCCTTGCATTAGTGACATTTGTTCAAGTATAATTATGGTATGTTATTCGGAAATGTTACTATGCCTCAAAGGTCAAGTTTCTAATTCGGTGTTCTATTATTCACTTCTAAGAGTAGAAGAGTCATTTCGGATCAATGACTCGGGAATGTTCGATTGTTGTCTTTTGTGGTTAGGATCTCCTCGAACCTTGGGCTCACGATACCAATCTGTCACGCCCTCCCGGCCGGTACCCTATCGGCATACCAGGGAGTGTGATCCACGGCCCGAAGATCGGGTATCGAGTGATCAACCTCCCACATAAACAATAACATAATCATGAACAATCATAACAAGAGTGCGGAAGATAAATCATAGATCCAATAAAGAAAGAATGAATCATAAATGAATCGAGAATAATAGATATAATCGGAGTATCAAACGAGATAAGTAAAGTGAGGCAAAAATCCCACTTTACAACCAGCGGAAAAGTAGCTCTAAAGAATAAACTAGACAAAACCTAATCCCAGTAGCAAGTACATTGGGTAACTAAATTGTTCTCCACTTTATAGACAACATCCTTGTAAGTGTAAATCTCATAAATGGCACAAGGGCGCTTCCACTCAATGGTCGGACTAAGCATCGTACGGAGCATAACCACTCGCGGGATCTTCGGAGTAATTGTGGTAACCGCAATCACCTTCCTGGAGATATGCCTCTTCGCCTTGCGCTTCTTCATAGGGACCGTCATAGTACTCGGTACACTGCGGGATAGTCTAACAACATTGTACAATAAAGGAATGAGTTTCAAAGAAACTCGGTAAAGGCGATTAAAAATCCATAATAACATAAATGGCGGGATTCAGGAACAAACATAAATGCAATATGATATGAGACAAGCAATGAATGAATGAATCTAACTCTATGTATGCTGGTCTCTGTTGGCGGACATGCTTTAAGTCATAGCACCGTACTTCTTTAGGAAAGTCCACTCACATCCTCAACCATTTAAGATATCTTGGATTCTCTCACGGATCATTTCACCGGTCTTGAGCAGCCGATTGGTAATGGGTCCTTCATCCCTCGGGACAAACCTTGGCGGGGGGTTAAGTCAACACACTCTCTCACAACCATTTGGTATAAATCTTGGCGCATGTCGGGGGTAAAACCTAGCCAAATGCAAGTCTTCTACTTAGTTACATCAAGTCGAGATCCAGATACGTCCATTCCTCGTCCCTGGCGATCCTTTCCGGTATCCTTCACACTAGAGTCCTCATAGTCCACGACTACGGACTCATCAACCCTATTGATCATCCACATATGGTAAGCGGGAAGCTCTCACGTCCTCTCACGGGTTGGTTACCGGTCTTAAGCGCCCGTGAGCCCAAGTCTAACCATATGCAACCCTACCAATAAATGGCCCCCACAATGTGATTTCTGTCCTCTCACGGGTTGGTTACCGGTCTTGAGCGCCCATGAATCCCCATTGCTACCACGGGTCGTTCGGTCTCAATACCCCTCCGATTAGGGTCGACATAGCGAGGACATCCTAGCCAAACACTACTAGACAATCCTAGATATGTCATCCAACGGTTTAGGAAGGTGTCCAGAGGGCATCTCCGGAAACATCCCATAATATTCCCGTAGTAGTCCAAGAACGAGAAGTGTCAAAAGGACACCTCTCCTTTCCAAACCATACTTAAGCATACACATGCATCAATTCATATCATCACATATATGGTAACTTCATATATGGAAAGAAATCAATAATTACAATCACTTTTATAACATTGGTAAGTAAATCATACATGAATCAATTTAATATGAATAAGTAATGCTACTGTAATCAAAGTTATGCAACGGTAGTATATCATTGTAAGAATCTAATTTAGGAATCATATCTATGATATTCAAATATAGAAACTAGATTCATGCTATCTATGTAATTAAGGAAATAACCATCCTTACCTTTTATAACTCGCAAAGGAATCCTAAGAAATCAAGTAAGATCTCGGCAAACTTGAGAAGAAGGTCCTAAACAAGTATATACAACATATTAGGAAAGATCCCTAACAGAAAAGATACCAAAACATCCAACATAGACCAATGCAGGTTCTTTGTACTCATTGGTCGAGTGGATTGGTCGGCTAGTCCGGTCGACCAATCGATCGACCAATGCGACGATAGCCTAAAAAACAGAGTTTTAAGATATGAAATCCGAATTTGGTGGTTCAAAAGGGTACTAATCAAGGGGTAGACTACATCGGTAGTATTCTAACATATAGGGGACCTCAAAACACTAATCCAATCAAGATATCAAGATCCAAATTAGGAAACAAAAAGTTACCATAATTAAATCAACCATGGATCTTGATGAATTTGAAATAGAAAACAAAGACAAGAACAATAGGAGGATAGATCTTTGCTTCAGGTAATGGTATCATGAAAACATACATAGATCTTCATGGAATAAGGCTTAGAAGCATAAATCTAAATAAGGAAATAAAACCTACCATATATGTAACTACCATGCATCATGAAGAACACATAGTATGGTAGAAGAGAACAACTAGAAATTTATAGATTATGGATCATGGAAGGAAAACACGGTAATTAACTACTAACATGATCAACATAGAAGATCCAAAGAGATCAGAATTCAGATTAGAAGTTTAACAAAGATTAGATCATGGTTTGATCATGATTCCTTCAAAAGCTTGCAATGATCATGGTTAAGATCATTGTTCTAGCCTCAAATCCTTAGGATGATCATGAGAACATGTTCGAGAGATGTTTGCAACGAGAGAATGCAGCATCTCTTCTCTTGTCTCAACTCAAAAAGGAAAGAAAAACAAAGATGGAGGAGAAGAAGAGAGTAGACATACCTTTTGATGCAAAAAGAAGAGTTTCGACGAAGATCCGTCAAAGAAAACACCAAGGATGCAAGAGAGATGACTTGCGAGAGGTCTTTGGTTCGTTCCAGAGAGTTTGGAGGCAGCAAATACGAAGTGGACTCGAGATTGGACTTAAATAGAGCAAGAACAACCTAATTGCCAAAGACAGCACTCATTGGTCGAGTGGATTGGTCGGCTGGTCCGGTCGACCAATCGGTCGACCAATCTTGCGACAAGACCAAAACGGGGAATTGAAGGTCCGGATCAAATCCAATCCTAAAGGGGTTTTGCACACAAGTCAAGTGACTTACCTAATAGGTAGAAATGCCTTCAAACCAAGATAGAGAGCACTCCAAGTCCATCAACTAATCAGATCTTCATCGGGATTCAGACCTACAAATAACAAGGTTTCCGGGTCAAGGTTAGGGCTGGGTTTTACATATCATGA